>NC_060141.1:456429584-456747084 GCF_021461385.2 Schistocerca piceifrons
AAACAGAAAGTCAGAATTTATTTACAGGCTACATATGGACATTTTTTCATAGAGGGGAGGAGGGGGGTCGAGTATGACTCTGTGCTGGCCATTTACAGAATACTAACTAGCTCAGTGGTTTCCAGTGTAATAAAAACAACTTCTGACGCACACTAATGCACCCCCTAGAAGTCAATAATAAAAAGTTTTCCTGACTGCTCAACAATATTGTGGCCCAGAATTTTAGACAATAAAGATGCTGTTGTCCTAATAATTGCTCTCTTTATTGCAAGCAGAAAAAAAAGTGGATAAAAATTGGTCCGAGAAGCATCAAAGTTCATTCACGAAGACTTACTGACATTTAAGGGAAAAACAGACAATCAAATTTGGGTGCCTGTATGTACTTTTGCTACAGAAAGAGCAAGAGCTCGAAAGCTAGTATAAATACTCTTTTCTCTTTATTACAATATTACTCGTGCCAACCATCAGTCAGCAACAGGTGAGTTATTGCCTTTATTTTACTTATTATTTCAGAAATTTCTTAATTTGAATTGTTTATAAATTAGAATTTTTGCAGCCAAGGTCACATGTTGAAATATTTAATTTCGGCAGAGTCTAGCTGTCATCTTTGGATCGTCTGGAAATAATATTACTGCACACGTGTAACACAATCATAATGACAGCTAGACTCTGTCGAAACCTGTCATGGAGGAAATAAAAATATTTCAACATGCAATCTTGGTTGTGAGAATTCTTTATAACCAAATATCAGATCGCCCCAAGCAACATGGACAACTTGTGTCAAATTGTTTAGCCTTCAATATACTGCCCACCTCTTCTACCACTTCTGAAAGAGACGCAGTGAGGGCTTTTCTTTGTTGTGCTCTTCAAAATCACTTAAAGAGGCTACGCTGCCAATGTTCCATTATCAAAACAATGTACCTTACAATTCCTTATGGCAATGGGTTGAGAAGTAGTCACAAGACACCAGGTCTTGACTGATAGACGGATATGGTACCACAGAACCGGCTTTTCTGGCAAAAAACAATATTACAATTTCAGAAACATTAGATTTGGCATTATCCTGATGACATGTAGAAAGTGTGGGTGTATTCTAGTTGGAGAGGGTAAGTCGAAGTGAATAGAAAGCTGCTTGATGACGGCGCACCCTCTCAATTATTTTCCAACAGTTCATTGGAGTAACTGAAGATCATATCTAGTAGGCACTAGAAGGTGGTCATTAATGCGCAGACCTCTGCAGCAAAGCATTGTTGTGAAGAAGTGCAGCTGCAATGCCTGGCACAGCATAGGAATGGTGCAACCTTGTGTAGTAAACATTCCCAGCAGGTTGCTGAGTTTCATCAAGAGCTGATGTAGTGGACTGGCATGGCCAGGTTGGGTGTTAGGAGCATAGGTATTCAGGAAGTAAACACTGGACTGAAACATGGCACTGGCGGATCCCCAGTGTTTCAGTGACCTCCAATCCCTCAATGCTGCAGCTGGACTTCCTGGCAGGCAGTCCTGTCAGGATGACAGTGGAGCAGTGGCAACCTCATGGCCGAAGTAGACATTGTAACAGATGCAGACTATGACTTGCTGATTTGGTGACCTCCCTATTCGGATTGTCAGTATTTATACACACCAAAGCAGGTATGTCTTGGCGGTGCCACTGCAAATGTAATGTACACTGTGTGGTGAAAAGTCCCTGGTTGGGTAACTAGCTGGGTATCACCTGCCCGGTGAGTGGCAATGACACCTGGTGGCTGCGATGGTCTAACATGCGCCCATCGTCTTTTCTATGGTGTTGAGTTCTCCTGCCTAGGCTCACACCATTGCTACAGAAGCTTCCATAAATTATTCATCTTTTTTTGGTAGTGATTCTTTGCCCATTTTCCCAGGTGTGTGTAGTATGACGGAGTGACTGTATGTATGGCTGGCAAGTTTGCAATCATTATGTACTACTACAATTCATTTCTAGGTCATAACAGTACACCCAAATGTTATCTGCATTGATATTTTGACACCATGCATCACCTTCTCAATCAACATGCAGCTTTAAATTGCAGCATGTATTATTCTTCTTTTGCTCTGCGGTAAGCAATTGCAGTATTCAGTGAGCACACACTCAAAACATGTGCAAATGCTCTTTTAAAAGAGTTCAAATGCTTCCAATTTATATCTCTGGAATGTGCACAAGTTGTCTGATAGTGAGACATGAATCACTGCAATAATGGTGGCCACAGTATTGAATGCGATCTCTCTAAAGGCCGTAGCAGGAGTGCCTCCTCCTCATCCTCCTCCTCACAATTCACAACTTTCCCAGCCTTCTTGGAATGCCAACAAAAACAGACTCAACAATGCAGAGGCCCTCCAAAAGCCGTATTCAATTTGTCACAGTGTGCAGAAACATTCATTTTTTAGAAACACAAAAATTTATTGCAGAACACTGTCTCAAAACTCAAGACTTGGTGAAATTATAAAGGTGGACTCTAGTGAGGCATTCAGCAATTTAACAAACTTGATAGATATTGTCACAGAAGAAGTTGAGTAGCTACGTGCTGTAGTGGTTATGTTACTAAACTGTTGCATGGACAGTCGTGAGTTCAAAACTACCTGGACTGTGCAATTTTAATTTCTATATTCGGTTCGAGTACATTCTAGAAGTATCTTCAAATGTCAAGAATCATTGTACTGGAATGTTCTGTAGCTGTATACTCTATGTGTTCTGGTCGGAGGTAGTTTGCTCCGCGCTCTTGTATCTGCAAGTGCTGAATAAACCTTCTTTAAGTTTAGTGTTCGTCATTCATCTAATTACACCTTCTTCTACATGACAATATGACACCTGATACTACTTTGCTTCTGAATTACTATCACAATTTTACATGTACATTTGTACTCTGTAAGATGACTGATAGGGCCTGGTAAGGACTGTATCAGCTTGCTGCCCCTCCCCATACATCTCCCACCAAAGAATTCTCTTTTTTCATTCATTTGTGAATGACACATAAGAAATAACATTCTCTGAGCTTCTTGAATTTCTTCAGTCTGTTATATCATGATTAAACATGCTTGGCTCTACTTCGATTATACAGCCCAAAACTTTAGTGCTGATGATCTCTGCCTAACATACAATGCCTCACAAAGTGTTCTGCCATTGGAGTTGATTGAATCTATTGCATTTAGGAGATGAGCCAAAGACCGAACAGTATTCTCTCCTACCCATCTATATTGCCAAATAGCTAAAATGGCCACTCTGTCCAAGTTGCAAATTGCCTATCTAATAGCTTCCAGGGCAATCAAACATTTGTTTTCAGTATTTCATATACCCAAACTGCATTCTTCCAGTATTTGAAAGAGAGGAAGAATTAGTGATGTAATTAATTTCAAACCTTTCTGAAACTTTCTCACTAATACACCCTCCCCCCTCCCCACACAAATAAAATAATGAAAAGAAAAAAAAGTTTACTGCTTGTTACTTTTTTGCTGTTCATGCAATAAAACTTGAGCATCGATGATATTTTATGTGAACATTTGCACATTTCCCCAGAGAACAATGGTAAATTTTTAACATTTGTTAAAAAAATAGTCACTTGTTAGACTCCATTCGTGACTGCGCAGAGCAAGCATTATTTTCTGGCAACTTTGAGCTAGTCTATCTCAAGCAATATTTTGTTTAAAGAAATGAAATTTGGTCATCTAGTACAACTTCATGCATTATGTTAACAATAATAATGAAAGGAATTTTACAAGAAATATTCAGCCAGAAAAGTTTAGGCAAAATCACCCAAAAAATATGAAGTTCAGCTTTTTATATCTCAGGGACTAAAGGTATGACAAAAGTGAAACTTTGCAAGATTCTTAAATACAAAGTTTCACTTATATACTGCTTTCCTATAGCGAATAAATTAAGTGCAAAGTTGACTATTGAGTAAAGAGGTTAAAAATGCAAAATTTTCAACATGATTTTGCAAACAACTATTTTCTATGAAACTCTCCGCTCTGAGTTTATTAGAAAGACCATGGTTTTAACTGCAAAACAAAATGAGTTTGATTATCCAATGTGGGCTAACAATGCTAAATAATTTGAATCAAAGTTGAACATGAAAATTGTGGCAAAAAAAAAAAGTACAAATTTAGGATTCTTGTATCTTGCCCATGAACCATAGGCCTTGCCGTAGGTGGTGAGGCTTGCGTGCCTCAGCGACACAGATAGCCATACCATAGGTGCAACCACAACGGATGGGTATCTCTTGACAGGCCAGACAAACGTATGGTTCCTGAAGAGGGGCAGCAGCCTTTTCAGTAGTTGCAGGGGCAACAGTCTGAATGATTGACTGATCTGGCCTTGTAACATTAACCAAAACGGCCTTGCTGTGCTGGTACCGCGAACGGCTGAAAGCAAGGGGAAACTACGGCCGTAATTTTTCCCAAGGGTATGCAGCTTTACTGTATGGATAAATTATGATGGCGTTCTCTTGGGTAAAATATTCCGGAGGTAAAATAGTCCCCCCATTCGGATCTCCGGGCGGGGACTACTCAGGAAGACGTCGTTATCAGGAGAAAGAAAACTGGCATTCTACGGATTGGAGCGTGGAATGTCAGATCCCTTAATCGGGCAGGTAGATTAGAAAATTTAAAAAGGGAAATGGATAGGTTAAAGTTAGATATAGTGGGAATTAGTGAAGTTCGATGGCAGGAGGAATTAGTGAAGTTCGATGGCAGGAGGAACAAGACTTTCGGTCAGGTGAATACAGGGTTATAAATACAAAATCAAATAGAGGTAATGCAGGAGTGGGCTTAATAATGAATAAAAAAAATAGGAGTTCGGGTAAGCTACTACAAACAACATAGTGAACGCATTATTGTGGCCAAGATAGACACAAGGCCCACACCTACAACAGTAGTACAAGTCTATATGCCAACTAGCTCTGCAGATAACGAGGAAATTGAAGAAATGTATGATGAGATAAAAGAAATTATTCAGGTAGTGAAGGGAGACGAAAATTTAATAGTCATGGGTGACTGGAATTCGATAGTAGGAGAAGGAAGAGAAGGAAACGTAGTAGGTGAATATGGACTGGGGGTAAGAAATGAGAGAGGAAGCCGCCTGGTAGATTTTTGCACAGAACACAACTTAATCATAGCTAACACTTGGTTCAAGAATCATAAAAGGAGATTGTATACATGGAAGAAGCCTGGAGATATTGGAAGGTGTCAGATAGATTATATAATGGTAAGACAGAGATTTAGGAACCAGGTTTTAAATTGTAAGACATTTCCAGGGGCAGATGTGGACTCTGACCACAATCTATTGGTTATGAACTGTAGATTAAAACTGAAGAAACTGCAAAAAGGTGGGAATTTGAGGAGATGGGACCTGGATAAACTGAAGGAACCAGAGGTTGTAGAGTGTTTCAAGGAGAGCATAAAGGCACAATTGACAAGAATGGGGGAAAGAAATCAGTAGAAGAAGAATGGATAGCTTTGAGGGATGAAGTGGTGAAGGCAGCAGAGGATCAAGTAGGTAAAAAGACGAGGGCTAGTAGAAATCCTTGGGTGACAGACAAAATACTGAATTTAATAGATGAAAGGAGAAAATATAAAAATGCAGTAAATGAAGCAGGCAAAAAGGAATACAAACGTCTCAAAAATGAGGACAAATGTAAGAATGTAGAGGCTTACCTCACTAGGGGTAAGATAGATACTGCCTACACGAAAATTTAAGAGACCTTTAGAGAAAAGAGAACCACTTGTATGAATATCAAGGGCTCAGATGGAAACTCAGTTCTAAGCAAAGAAGGGAAAGCAGAAAGGTGGAAGGAGTATATGGAGGGACTATACAAAGGCGATGTTCTTGAGGACAATATTATGGAAATGGAAGAGGATGCAGATGAATATGAAATGGGAGATATGATACTGTGTGAAGAATTTGATAGAGCACTGAAAGACCTAAGTCGAAACAAGGCTCCGGGAGTAGACAACATTCTATTAAAACTACTGACAGCCTTGGGAGAGCCATTCCTGACAAAACTCTACCATTTGGTGAGCAAAATATATGAGACAGGTGAAATATCCTCAGACTTCAAAAAGAATATAATAATTCCAATCACAAAGAAAGGAGGCATTGACAGATGTGAAAATTACCGAACTATCAGTTTAATAAGTCACGGCTGCAAAATACTAACACGAATTCTGTACAGACGAATGGAAAAACTGGTAGAAGCCGACCTCGGGGAAGATCAGTTTGGATTCTGTAGAAATATGGGAACACGTGAGGCAATACTGACCCTACAACTAATCTTAGAAGCTAGATTAAGAAAAGGCAAACCTACGTTTCTAGCATTTGTAGACTTTGAGAAAGCTTTTGACAATGTTGACTGGAATAATCTCTTTCAAATTCTGAAGGTGGCAGGGGTAAAATACAGGGAGCAAAAGGCTATTTACAATTTGTACAGAACCAGATGGCAGTTATAAGAGTCGAGGGGCATGAAAGGGAAGCAGTGGTTGGGAAGGGAGTGAGACAGGGTTGTAGCGTCTCCCCAATGTTATTCAATCTGTATATTGAGCAAGCAGTAAAGGAAACAAAAGAAAAATTCGGAGTAGGTATTAAAATCCATGGAGAAGAAATAAAAACTTTGAGGTTCGCCGATGACATTGTAATTCTGTCAGAGACAGCAAAGGACTTGGAAGAGCAGTTGAACGGAATGGACAGTGTCTTGAAGGGAGGATATAAAATGAACATCAACAAAAGCAAAACGAGGATAATGGAATGTAGTCGAATTAAGTCGGGCGATGCTGAGGGAATTAGATTAGGAAATGAGACACTCAAAGTAGTAAAGGAGTTTTGCTATTTGGGGAGCAAAGTAACTGATGATGGTCGAAGTAGAGAGGATATAAAATGTAGAAGGAAAGTGTTTCTGAAGAAGAGAAATTTGTTAACATCAAGTATAGATCTAAATGTCAGGAAATCGTTTCTGAAAGCATTTGTATGGAGTGTAGCCATGTATGGAAGTGAAACATGGATGATAAATAGTTTGGACAAGAAGAGAATAGAAGCCTTTGAAATGTGGTGCTACAGAATAATGCTGAAGATTAGATGGGTAGATCACGTAACTAATGAGGAAGTATTGAATAGGATTGGGGAGAAGAGGAGTTTGTGGCCCAACTTGACAAGAAGATGGTATCGGTTGGTAGGACATGTTCTGTGGCATCAAGGGATCACCAATTTAGTATTGGAGGGCAGCGTGGAGGGTAAAAATCGTAGATGGAGACCAAGAGATGAATACACTAAACAGATTCAGAAGGATGTAGGCTGCAGTACGTATTGGGAGATGAAGAAGCTTGCACAGGATAGAGTAGCATGGAGAGCTGCATCAAACCAGTCTCAGGACTGAAGACCACAACAACAACAACAACAACGTGGAGTAAATGCAAGCTGAATGTGAAACTTAATGTGCAATAGCTCAGTAGCACAGGGATGTGGAATACAAAATTTCATTCACCTCTAATTTTCCAATAATTTACAAATTCATCAAAAAGATTACAATTTTTCTGAAAAATTGAAAATTGGGTATATTTGACACTTTCATCAGAAATATCATTTTCTATTAAAGCTTCAAAACCAGTATCATTCAAAAAAAAGTTGTTTTAACTAAACATATCTAAAGTTAAGACTTTTTTCGCAGCATGATTTTTGCAGCTACCTTGCTTCAATTTGTGCAGCATTGTTAGCCCACAGTTTTGAGGAAGGAGCTTAGAGCACAGTGTTTTGAATGAGACTGATTTTGAAGCTTTAACAGAAAATGGTATTTCTACCAGAAGTGTCAAATATACCTATTTTCAATTCAATTCAATAGGGATCTTTTTGATACTCTGTAGGTTATTTGAAACTAGTGGGTGAATGAAATTTTGTATTCCACATCTTTGTGCTATTGAGCTACTGTGTATGAAGTTTCATGTTTGGTATGCATTTACTCTGCGAGATATAAGAATCTGAACTTTACATTTTTTTTCGTACCACGGTTTTCACACCCAACTTTGATTCAAATTATCTAGCATTGTCAGCCTGCATTGTACACTCAAACACATTTTGTTTTGGAGTTAAAACCATGGTATTTCTAATGAGCCCAGTTTGGATCATTTTACAGAACATAGGTTTTTGCAAAATAATGTCGAATGTATTACACTTTTTGACTTTTTACAAAATCTTTCACTTTGCACTTAATTTATTCAGCATAGGAAAGTGGTACATAAATGAAACTTTGTACTTCAGAACACAGAGCTTACTATATGCCAAATTTCATGTTTATCATATATTTAGTCCTTGAGATATAAAAAGCCAGAATTACTCAAAGTCACCAGAAATTTCTCACTCGCTCTGCACAGTCACGCATGGAGACAAACAAGTGACAGTACCTCGGCCACGAACGTTAAAACTTCACGAATGTTCATTGGGGACATGTGCGGATTTTCACATAAAATTTCTTCAAAATCTGTGATGGCTGAGCAGGAAAATGTTCAGATTAGGAAATTGAGCACAGAATGAGTCAGGCAGTATCCACAAATACCACTGAATATACCTGCAAAATTATATCATTGCTGAAGTCTATATCATGGGCAGTGGCGGTCATGGTGTCTATCTACCACTCATAGGTTGGTAAAATGGGACATGCATAGCCTATGGGATGATACTTTTACATAACCAATGAGAGGCTTTCTTACTTCTCATTTGTTACGTAAAAGAGGCAACGCATTTCTAGTGGTGAATTTGAAATCCTTCTCTTCTTCGCTGTTGTCATAAATATTTGATTGTTCCTTTTTTCAAGTATTTCATGAACTGGCACACACATACAAATGGGATGATACTTTCACATAACCAATGAGAGACAAGAAAAGAGGCACCGAATTTCTAGGGGCAAATTTGAAACCACTGCCTTCTTCATTGTTGTCACAAATACTTGACTGATCCTTTTCAAGTATGTCATGAATTACAAGGTGGTTGTTAGGTTGAAATATGATGGGCTGGTGGTGAGCTGGTGAAGGCAACAAATAAGAAAGCTAAAATATGTGCTGTGGTGACAGACTAATCTGTAGCTTACCCCGAGGTCTAGGTTAGGTTTTAATGTAACACTTTCAGTCGCAAAAATTCAATTAGTACTCTTTGTTGTCACATATATTTGTTTTTTCCCCCAAATACGTCATGAATTACAATGTTACGGTTATGTTTGGATCTAACACTACAGGTCAAAGTTGATTAATGATCTTGGTTGTGAAAATATTTTCATGCTTCCTCCAAATGTGTTATGATTTCAAAGGTGTAGTATACTGATGTGAAAGTGTGACAATATTACTCCATCTCATATTTCAAACATGTCATCTGTCTTCTACTTTCTCACTGGCTGCATAGAACCAACAGCTGACATATCATGTTTCCTTTGCATCATACTTCACAAAGTGGTGAAAACATTGCTGCACAAAATATGTAAGTATGCCACTGGCCCTGATCTTGACTTTTTTCTTATATCATAGTATGACACATTGGTCAGAAAATGCATGAAAAACTAGCCTCTCAAAACGGAACACAAATTATATGGTGGTGGTGGTGGTGGTGGTGGTGGTGGTGGTGGTGGTGGTGATGATGATGATGATGATGATGATGTATCTGGGGCAGTCAACATCTCCCACCATAAGAAGAAACTGTGTGATAGTGGGCAATGTCCTACGTGCAGTCTAGTGAGCAGCATTTACTTACATTGGTATGGTAGCATTAAGTCCACCGTGCCTGCATGGTCGATTAGAGTGACTACAATTTGTTGTTTTCCACTTCCAACTATTTGGTTTTCCATTGATGCATGATTATTCTATCACACAATGAGCTGATGGTTTACACGAGGACAACACATCGATGTACAACACAATCTCTACACACTTCTTTGGCTGCTTTGTCAGCTACGTCGTTTCAAGGTATCCAGCATAAAACCACCGACTTGCCTTACTGTTTAATCTGGTGTAAGGTGTTATCAATAATCTGAATCAACTAGACTACCGGAAAAATGCAGCAGACTTAATGTAACACACCGAGTCAGTAAGATCAGACAAGAAACTTTGTAAAGTCATGCGTTTGAATGTACTTTAGAACTCTCATAATGCCATAAAACTCCACACCATAACTTGTGAAGTGTTCTGGAAGGTGTAAGGCAACAACCTAACAGGAAAAACAGCTAAACAACTGAGTGTATTCCCTTAGTGGGAGCAATTCATTTAAACAGCGATAAAACTGTGGTACGTGCTTAATATCGCATAACACAGATTTGTGAAAACGTAATTTGCAACATGTTTTCTCGTACTGCGTCAAACTTAAAATCATTTTGGGTCCCTGCAGATGACAAGGCAGCAACTTGTTTCATCCCCAGCTGTGTATTCAGAGGTCTGACATATCCAGATCCACAACCTGTATCCTGCATGGCTTCATTGCACGAGGCTGATTTCTGAACAGCCGCTCAAAGTTGGGGGCTGCTGCACTAAATGCTAATGACTGAAGCAATACTAAGATTTTCAGGGCCTACTGTACAAGGAGGATGCAGCATCAAATCCGGAGCAGTGCTTCATCAGCCTCTGAACTGGGCTGGTCCAACGGGCTCCAGGTGATATCCAAATTCCCAATTCCCTCATAGTGGACAGAGTCTAATATCTTGAGGCAGGAATTGTGAATTGATCCATAAACCATGCTGCCATAATCTAATTGTGACCTGACAAATGCCCTATACAATTGCAGGAGGTGGGACTTGTCAGCTCCCCACATCTTTCCGTGTAGGCATTTAAAAATATTCAATGATTTAGTGCTCTTTGTTTGCAGATCTTTTAGATGTGGGAACCTGGTTATTTTTGTGGCACATTGTCCTCAAAATTTAAAATATTGTCCCCCATAATGAACTATGGTGGCTTAAAACTTCAATAAACATGGTTAATGTTGTCTGAAATAGTCTTCTCTGACAAGAACCTAAAACCACTTATTACACCGAGCTTACAGCCTCCTGTAGGTTAGCTGTAATTGCCTCATTGTCACTGTAAAATTGGAGGAAGAGTAAAAGACCGCGAAGTCACCCACTAATGAAGAGTATTTAGCAGGGCTCCTAACTGTGGGGGAGAAGTGATTGACTATGAGTGTATAACACCGACTACAATGCCTTGGGGGGACTCCCTTCTTCTCAACACAGCGGTCAGACAAGATATCACCAATGCTATATCAAACTTCCTTGAGAAAGGATTGGATAAGAAGCAGCCAATGTCTGTGTAGCTCCATTCATGAAGCTAGAGAATCATGCTGTAACCTTCAATGGTGCCCTAGACTCTTTCAAGGTCTAAAAACAACCAAATGGTTTTGGTGTAAGAATGACTCCTGTATTAATGTCTCTAGCATAATTTAGCTATCAAGGACAGAGCAACAGTGCCTGAAACTACACTGAGAGCGGCCAAGTTGACCTTGAGATCTGAGAAGCCACATGAAGTGGTAGTGGTGGACCACATGGTCAAGAGCGTTACTGTACTGCTGGTAAGGGCCTGGATTCTTGTCTGGTTTCCATAATGGAATTAATATTTCCGTCTTCCAAGAGGCAAGGTATGGTCCATCAAAACCAATCTGACTGAAACAAAATCAGGGTTGCCGCAAGTTCCCCAAAGCAAAATTCCCTGATTTACATACAAGTTTTAGCATTTTTCCCTGACAAAATTTGAGATCTCAAGGATAAGTAAAGACATAAGTTGACGAAAAAAAGTAAGGACTTCTGTATTTCTCCCCCGTGTGAGTAAAAATCTTAAGTACTAACATTAAAATATTTTGAAATGAACTGTTTTTAGATAGAGAAAACAAGCCAAATGATATGTGTGTTTCATTAAGACCACTGTTGTTATTTTATTTCAACAAAACAAAACACATTTAATATGCATTTCCTTGGAGCCACGAGACAGATTTAAAATACCTTCACTGATTTCAGAAAGAAGTGGGCTTCTTGAAAGAAGCATATAAGGCAGGAGAGAGTTGTGTAAACCAACACTACAGGTGACCACCAATAAAATCTTAGTTCTACCACTTTCATTACTGTCAGTTATTACCCACTGTGCTATGTCTGTTATTTTACAGGTATTGCGTGGTTTTTCTTTCAAGAAATATATGAGTACATAGCGTACAAACTGCCAGTGACTGCCGCAATTTTCTTCTTCTTATCATCCATACTTTCTTATGCAAAAATTATGTTTGAATGCCAAAATGTACTAGAATAAATAAAATGTCTATAGAACACAACACTGTACTTGCCGTGAGAGAGTCGCAATTCCTGAAATCCATGACTCATGACCTCTGGCCTGCCAAGAAGCACCGCAGTCCTGGATCCTTGGATAGACCATGAAAATCTGCCATGTTATGCCACACACAAACAGAACCAGCCTGTGGGCAGATCTGTGAGAGACTAGATCTGACGGGCTGTGCTTGCACATTAGTGGGAAACTATGAGCTTCAGATCAGCAGGCCCGATCCGTTAGTGTGCGTGAGGATTTTATGGGCACCTAATGGCAAGGTCATCAGCACCCTTACACTTATCAAATGAAACGAATGTGGAGATAAACTACAACTGTTATACACTATGTGATCAAAAGTATCTGGACACCCCCAAAAACACACATTTTTCATATTAGATGCAGTGTGCTGCCACCTATTGCCAGGTACTCCATATCAGTGACCTCAGTAGTCATTAGACATCGTGAGATAGCAGAATGGGATGCTCCGTGGAACTCACGGACTTTGAATGTGGTCAGGTGATTGGGTGTCACTTGTGTCAAATGTCTGTATATGAGAGTTTCACACTCCTAAACATTCCTAAGTCCACTGTTTCTGATGTGATAGTGAAGTGGTAACGTTAAGGGACACATACAGCACAAAAGCGTACAGGCCAACCTCATCTGTTGACTGACAAGAGACCGCCGACATTTGAAGAGGGTTGTAATGTGTAATAGGCAGACATCTGTCCAGACCATCACACAAGAATTCCAAACTGCATCAGGATCCACTGCGAGTACTATGACAGTTAGGTGGGAGGTGAGAGAACTTGGATTTCATGGCCGAGTGTCTGCTCATAAGCCACACCTCACGCTGGCAAATGCGAAATGACACCTTGCTTGGTGTAAGGAGCGTAAAAACTGAGCAACTGAACAGTAAAAAAACGTTGTTGGAGTGATGAATCACGGTACACAATGTTGCAATCTGATGGCAAGGTATGGGTATGGCAGATGCCCGCTGAACGTCATCTGCCAGTGTGTGTAGTGCCAACAGCAAAATTCGGAGGTGGTGGTGTTATGGTGTGGTCGCGTTTTTCATGGAGGGGGCTTGCATCCCTTGTTGTTTTGCGTGGCACTATCACAGCACAGGCCTACATCGATGTTATAAGCACCTTCTTGCTTCCCACTGTTGAAGAGCAATTCGGGGATGGTGACTGCATCTTTCAAAACTATCGAGCACCTGTTAATAATGCACGGCCTGTGGCGGAGTGGTTACACGACACTAACGCTCCTGTAATGGACTGGCCTGCACAGAGTCCTGACCTCAATCCTATAGAACACCTTTGGGATCTTTTGGAACACTGACTTTGTGTCAGGCCTCACCAACCGACATGGATACCTCTCCTCGGTACAGCACTCTGTGAAGAATGGGCTGCCATTCCTAAGAAACCTTCCAGCACATGACTGAATATACAGCTGCAAGAGTGGAAGCTGCCATCAAGGCTAAGGGTGGGCCAACACTGTATTGAATTCCAGCATTACCGATGGAGGGCGCCATGAACTTTTAAGTCATTTTCAGCCAGGTGTGCAGATACTTCTGATTACCTAGTATTTATTCTTGCGCCTGAAATTACCATACAGTCACTCTATCTCACATGCGGTAAAACCAATTAGGAGAGAAAGTAGCTACACATGAAATTAAAACACAGAAAACAAAACAGAAGAGCTAAAAGAAAAGACAGAGAAATATGACTGGCTTATCACTTACAAAAAACTTGGGTGAGCCAATCATCCTGTTGACACATTAAAAATATCTCCCTAAAATCTTGTTAAAAATTTTGCCATATAATTTAAAATAGAGGGCAGATCTGTCAGTAAACCCACTGCAGTCTGCAGGTAAAAAAAAACAGTCCAATAAAATGTGGCGTATGATCTGCACACCACAAGCACCAATGAGAGTCCTCTCACCAGAATAAGAACCCATGTGTTATGGGGTGTGGCATATGCAAAGACGAGTAAGAAGGACCTCGTCCCACCAACTTGACTGGAAGGAAGTACACCACAGCCGAGTTGTGGCCTTTACTACAAGGAGCTTGTTGTCAGTCACTTCCAGCCACTCATCTTCCCATTGATGCCTGAACTTGTATCTCAGCAGCGAGGTGATAGCATGCAGGGCAATGGCACACTGAAATACCAGAGGATCATGACAAGCTTGATTTGCCATTTAGTTCCCTGCAATTCCCTTGTGCCCAGGTACCCAGCAGAAAGACACCTCCTTCCGCTATCGTAGTTGGAGGAGGGCATCCTGGATATTCTGGATGACTTTATCTGCTGGGTACAAATGTTGCACAGAGTAAGGGGCACTCAGAAAATCTGAAAAAACAATAAATTTGGCACTGCAAGAACGTCTTTTCTGCTCCAGTGCCCCCACGATTGCATGTAACTCTGCGTCGAAGATAGAAAATTCTTGAGGCAATTGTACCTTCAGGACACGATCTGTGAAAACGACAGAGCAACCAATGGCATCCCTGTGCTTAGACACATCTTTAAAGACAGCTATATAGTTGTGGTGTGCATATAAAATGTCTGCAATTATTGAATTAAAAACAGAAGCAGGAGTGCAATCTCTCCTGTACTGCACTAAATCTAAAATGACACTGGGCCTCTGTGGTAACCAGGGCAGCAGACGATTAAAACCCTGGATTTGGGGTTGTACTTTCTCCACACCGAGTGACTACAGCACACGCTGCACGTGGATCCCAAATGGCAGTGTTGCTCATTGGTTGAGAAAAAGGCATTCCAAAGACAGATGAGTAACAGTATGATGTGCGGACGAAGTCAGAGCTGCAAGGATCTTACATGCCTGATGCACCATAAGGAGCTGCCACCAGATGTTAAGTGGCAGTTCCCTGGCCTCAGCACAGAGGCTGAGTATGGGACTGTTCCTATAAGCACCTGTGGTCAGCCCGTGGAGGACAGCGTCCATGATCTTAAAATATGAAGGCCTCGCTGATCCATACACCGTGCATCCATAGTCCAGCCACAAATGTACAAAAGCCCTATAAAACTGGAGCAGACGTGCCATGTCCACTCCTCAAGACCTGTCGCTAAGGCACTTTAAGATATTCAGTGCCTTGAGGGTTCTTGCTTTTAGGTCTCTCAGGTGCGGCAACCACGACAATTTTGAGTCTCTGAAATATAGGATAGTGTCTCCTATATGCAAGTCAGGCAAATTAAAAAAAAACCTATGAGAACGATTAAAATGAAACACACACACACACACACACACACACACACACACACACACACTTATCCACAGAAAACTGAAAACTCTATCTTTGCGGCACCCTCCTCTAACCTCCACACTAGGTTCCACCTGATGGCTTGCTGTTTGAACAATGGCGGAGGAACAGAAAACAGCAAAATCGTCCACAAGTAAGGAGCACTGTACAGGACTCCTTACCATAGACATGAAACCATTTATGACTGTGGCAAATAGGGTAACACTTAAAACACTGTCCTGAGGGACACCATTCTCCTGCTCAAAACTATCTGACAGCAAGGCACCAACTCGGGTCCGATTAAACTGTTGAGACAGGAAAGACCGTATGAAGATGCGGCGGTGGCCACGAAAGCCCCACTGATGTAGCTGTGCAAGAATACAGTGTCTCCAAGCAATATCATACACCTTACTGATGTCGAAGAATATACTAATACAGTCATGGCTGTGTAGGAAAGACTGTTGAACAGGCACCTCTAGCAGGGTCAGCCTGTTGACAGTGGACCGAAATTTCTGGAATCCACACTGAAAGTGGCAAAGGTGTCCTCTGGTCTGTAACAATCAGATCAGATGAAAGTTAACCATTCACTCCAGGGTCTTTCCTATGCAGCTTTTTAAGGCAATAGCCCTGTAACCAGTGGGAGATGTAAGGCCCCTTCCCAGTTTCAGGAGAGGTATCTGTACCGCCTCCCTCCACGAGTTGGGGTAGTTGCCTGTCTGCCATATAAGATTAAAACATTTGGGGAGGATTTCCTCTGATGCCATTGGCAAGTGTTGAAGCATGTGGTACCGGATTTGGTAGTGACCAGGTGCAGTATCAGGAGACTCAGGAAGTGCTGATTCAAGGTTCCACATGGAGATAGGAAAGTTGTAGGCCTCAGAACAGTTGGATCTGAAGTTCAACTTGCCCTTCTCTACAGCTACACAGTAATGACAAAATGCCAGATCCCTGATAGCATCGACTGTTGTTTTTGCAAAATGTTCAGCCAGAGTCTGAGTGATGTCTCTGGGCATCTTTTGGAGACACCCCTGTTTTAGCACCGCTATTGGTAAGCTACTGTGTTTATTGGAAATCCTCCTGATGGCTTCTCATACTTTTGTAGAACAAGTGGAACAGTTAATGGAGTCCAGGAATGCTTGCCATGATTGCTTTTTGCTCTCCTTAGTGACGCATTGCACCTTGGCTCTTGTGACTCTAAAGGAAGTGAGGTTGTCTGCTGTTGGGCAGCATTTAAACCATTGAAGAGCTGCTTGTCTGGCCCGGATGGGTGGACGGAACTCTTCTGTCCACCAAGGTACAAGTTGTCTCCTAAGAGAACTGAAAGACTATGGTACAGAGAGGTCAGCAGTATGATTGATCACGTGCATGATGTGGTCCACCCATTCCTGTATGCTGTCACTGTGTTCAAACACAGTCAACTGGCTGAACAGCACCCTGTTGGCCCTTCCAATCATCCCTGTTGGTGGCTTCTGTTCCACCAATGTACCATCCAATAGGTGAATGTGGAGTTGGAATTGGTCACTGGAATGAAGATCTTCAACAAGCTCCCAGTGAACAGAGTCGGCGAGGGCTGGACAGCAGAGAGGTAGGTTGATGGCTGTGAATGACCCAGCAGCAGCAGCAGCAGCAGCAGCAGCACAGAAATGAGTTGGAGTACAAGCTCTTGAGATGTCAGGAGGCTCTCCAAAACACGACCTCAAGGGCAAGTAGAAGTTGAACCGCACAGGACATGATGGGCACTAAAGTCTCCCAGGGAGAAACGGTCAAGGCAGCTGTTCCATAAGATCTGTGAGAGCCTTAAGAGTCTACTGCATCCAGCAGAAGTAAATACAGAGAGCAAACTGTAAGCCTCTTAAGCCTCTGATGTGCATGAATTTCAACTGCTACTGCTTGGAGGTCAGTAGCCAGGAAAAGAGCAGAAAAGTGGTGGCCATTAGTGACAAAGACTGCGAGCCTTCCCTTGGCTCTTTCCCCCAATAGGTCATCCTTTCGGTATAGAATATAGCTCCATAGCACAGGGACGTCTTTATCTTTAAAATCTGTTTCTTGTAAACACAAGCACAAGGGGTGTGACTGTCCTCTAGGAGTTTCAGTTCCTCCACATGAGTGCTGAACCCATTCAAGTTCCACTGTAGTATGAGAGCCATGTCATCAGTGCAGTTTTAATTTGCCCCCACCTTTGCGCCAGGCAGGTGAAGCACTGGTAGAGCAAGTCTGAATGGAGGGGCTGCCTGGATCCAAGGCATCTAACTCCATGGTGTTCTCCTCATCAATCAGAGGTATCAGAATGATGTCTGACAGTGCCTGGGACAGCTTGTGACCTGAAAGTCGGGATTCATTCCCTGCACCCGGTCCTGATGAGGATGAGGTGTAAGGAGGCATTGAGAGGCACTCTGCTTTATGTGTGCCTTCTGGATGCTCACTGCGGAATTGTTGTTGGTCTTTCCTGTTGCAGCTGCCTGGATTGCTCTGCCCTTCCTCTTTTTTCCTTGGCATGTACATGTGCAGGTATAGGTGCTTGTGGTGGATACAGGCATGCTAGGCACCATCTGTGTTGAAGCGTACACTTTGGGAATAGGTTTCTGCAACAAGGAAGAAAATGAGATGGCAAAGACAGGGTGTTTCGTTGCCCTACATTCTTTTTTGTCTTTGGCATGGGGGAATCCACTTCATCACTTATTTCCTATATTTTGCATTCCTCAGCAAAAAAAAGGGCAGTCGCAGCTCAAGACTGGGTGGTTCCCAGAGCAGTTGACACAGATCGCTGGGGATGGGCAGTCAGCCCCATGTCATGAGCTGCTTTTCCACACTTCCTGCAGATCACTTCACTTCCACTACTCATGGTTGTATGACTGAAATGCTGACATTTATAGCACCGCATAAGGTTTGGTATGTAAGGCCGAACATTAAGTTGAAGGAACCCTGCCATAACATGTTCAGGCAGTGTCAGAGAATTTAATGTGACAATGAAAGTGGCAGTCTTTTCACTGTCTCCATTAGTCCTTCAAATTTGTTGCTCCATATTGATTATCCCCTGAGATGCCCATTCTTGTTTCAGTTCTGCTATGTCCATGTCCATGGTATCTCAGCTCATGACAACGTCCTTACAGGAGTTAAGAGAGATATGCATCTCAACAATGATATCATATTCACCCAGTTTCTGCAATTTCTTAAGAAGTTACACCTGCTTTGATCTGTTAGTTTCAACCAACAATGAGCAATTACACAGTCATTTTATATAGATTTTAAAGTGCCATCAAGGTCTTCCAAACCCTTAAGGATATAGAAGGAGGAAACTTTTTCATATGTCCCCTCCTTCCTTTATCACCAAAAACACGTTGTTATTCACGACTGCATGAGCCCTGTTACTGTAGTCCTAAGTAGTCCTATTATCAGGAGGAATAGCCTCTCTTGTTCTCTTGGGTTAATGCGTGTGAACACTCTCAGGCGGTACCCTTCCTGTTGGGAGGAGATGATTTTAAGGGTTCCATTTCAGTCCCATGACCAGCTAGGAAAATAAGGGTCCACTCAGACAGAGCCCCACAAGCCTAAGTAAGCCTTATATAACTGAGGTATGGTAGGTTCCTCACAGGCTGCCCACTAATGACTGTTCCACCTCAACAGCCACGCATTCCATCAGCGTGTCGCACACCCTGAGATAGAGTTTTTTTTTTAATAGAGATTTATTCCATCCTCGCGATCCAGGCGGTCAAGCTAAGATCCCTGTTCCCTGGGAGAAACAACATTCTACTGTCGCGCCGCAATGTGGTCGCTGAAGCATGGCCAGAGCTTACGGTGACAGGGAACTGGCAGCAAGACGATCACACACTCGCAACTAAATTTTCGGCCACAGCCTTGGTCAGAAAAGGCGAGCACCCCCCCCCCCCCCCCCCACACACACACACACACACACACACTCCACCACTCAGACACAGCTCATGCACACACGACTGCTGTCTCCAGCTGCTGTGTCATCAGATCTTAACAAATCACTCCTAACACCTCCCTGCCTCTTGTTGGCAGCTGCTAGGCTAGTGGCAAGAAGTGGTGGCAGCACTCACTGCAAGATGAGGGGAGCAGTAGGAAGGAAAGTATCAGTAAGAATGAGGGATTAGGAAGCAGTGCTTGTACTCAGCTGCACCAAGCCAGTAACGATGCATGACGTCTTGGTAAACAAGACTAAGAAAAAAACTAGATTTTCCAGTTTTTTTTTCAAATTAACCTGATATTTCCCTTGTTGTTGTGGTCTTCAGTCCTCAGACTGGTTTGATGCAGCTCTCCATGCTACTCTATCCCGTGCAAGCTTCTTCATCTCCCAGTACCTACTGCAACCTACATCCTTCTGAATCTGCTTAGTGTATTCATCTCTTGGTCTCCCTCTACGATTTTTACCCTCCACGGTGCCCTCCAATGCTAAATATGTGATCCCTTGATGCCTCAAAACATGTCCTATCAACCGATCCCTTCTTCTAGTCAAGTCGTGCCACAAACTTCTCTTCTCCCCAATCCTATTCAATACCTCCTCATTAGTTACGTGATCTACCCACCTTATCTTCAGCATTCTTCTGTAGCACCACATTTCGAAAGCTTCTATTCTCTTCTTGTCCAAACTAGTTATCGTCCATGTTTCACTTCCATACATGGCTACACTCCATACAAATACTTTCAGAAACGACTTCCTGACACTTAAATCTATACTCGATGTTAACAAATTTCTCTTCTTGAGAAACGCTTTCCTTGCCATTGCCAGTCTACATTTTACATCCTCTCTACTTCGACCATCATCGGTTATTTTACTCCCTAAATAGCAAAACTCCTTTACTACTTTAAGTGTATCATTTCCTAATCTAATTCCCTCAGCATCACCCGACTTAATTTGACTACATTCCATTATCCTCGTTTTGCTTTTGTTGATGTTCATCTTATATCCTCCTTTCAAGACACTGTCCATTCCGTTCAACTGCTCTTCCAAGTCCTTTGCTGTCTCGGACAGAATTACCTCAAAGTTTTTACTTCTTCTCCATGAATTTTAATACCTACTCTGAATTTTTCTTTTGTTTCCTTTACTGCTTGCTCAATATACAGATTGAATAACATCGGGGAGAGGCTACAACCCTGTCTCACTCCTTTCCCAACCACTGCTTCCCTTTCATGCCCCTCGACTCTTATAACTGCCATCTGGTTTCTGTACAAACTGTAAATAGCCTTTCGCTCCCTGTATTTTACCCCTGCCACCTTCAGAATTTGAAAGAGAGTATTCCAGTTAACATTGTCAAAAACTTTCTCTAAGTCTACAAATGCTAGAAACGTAGGTTTGCCTTTTCTTAATCTTTCTTCTAAGATAAGTCGTAAGGTCAGTATTGCCTCACGTGTTCCAACATTTCTACGAAATCCAAACTGATCTTCCCCGAGGTCGGCTTCTACCAGTTTTTCCATTCGTCTGTAAAGAATTCGTGTTAGTATTTTGCAGCTGTGACTTATTAAACTGATAGTTCGGAAATTTTCACATCTGTCAATACCTGCTTTCTTTGGGATTGGAATTACTATATTCTTCTTGAAGTCTGAGGGTATTTCGCCAGTCTCATACATCGTGCTCACCAGATGGTAGAGTTTTGTCAGGACTGGCTCTCCCGAGGCCATCAGTAGTTCTAATGGAATGTTGTCTACTCCCGGGGCCTTGTTTCGACTCAGGTCTTTCAGTGCTCTGTCAAACTCTTCACGCAGTATCTTATCTCCCATTTCGTCTTCATCTACAACCTCTTCCATTTCCATAATATTGTCCTCAAGTACATCGCCCTTGTATAAATCCTCTATATACTCCTTCCACCTTTCTGCCTTCCCTTCTTTGCTTAGAACTCGGTTGCCATCTGAGCTCTTGATATTCATACAAGTGGTTCTCTTCTTTCCAAAGGTCTCTTTAATTTTCCTGTAGGCAGTATCTATCTTACCCCTAGTGAGACAAGCCTCTACATCTTTACATTTGTCCTCTAGCCATCCCTGCTTAGCCATTTTGCACTTCCTGTCGATGTCATTTTTGAGACGTTTGTATTCCTTTTTGCCTGCTTCATTTACTGCATTTTTATATTTTCTCCTTTCATCAATTAAATTCAATATTTCTTCTGTTACCCAAGGATTTCTATAAGCCCTCGTCTTTTTACCTACTTGATCGTCTGCTGCCTTCACTACATCATCCCTCAGAGCTGCCCATTCTTCTTCTACTGTATTTCTTTCCCCCATTCCTGTCAATTGTTCCCTTATGCTCTCCCTCAAACTCTCTACAACCTCTGGTTCTTTCAGTTTATCCAGGTCCCATCTGCTTAACTTCCCACCTTTTTGCAGTTTCTTCAGTTTCAATCTGCAGTTCATAACCAATAGATTGTGGTCAGAGTCCACATCTGCCCCAGGAAATGTCTTACAATTTAAAACCTGGTTCCTAAATCTCTGTCTTACCATTATATAATCTATCTGATACCTTTTAGTATCTCCAGGATTCTTCCAGGTATACAACCTTCTTTTATGATTCTTGAACCGAGTGTTAGCTATGATTAAGTTACGCTCTGTGCAAAATTCTACAAGGCGGCTTCCTCTTTCATTCCTTTCCCCCAATCCATATTCACCTACTATGTTTCCTTCTCTCCCTTTTCCTACACTCTAATTCCAGTCACCCATGACTATTAAATTTTCGTCTCCCTTCACTACCTGAATAATTTCTTTTATCTCGTCATACATTTCATCTATTTCTTCATCATCTGCAGAGCTAGTTGGCATATAAACTTGTACTACTGTAGTAGGCATGGGCTTTGTATCTATCTTGGCCACAATAATGCATTCATTCACTATGCTGTTTGTAGTAGCTAACCCGCACTCCTATTTTTTTATTCATTATTAAACCTACTCCTGCATTACCCCTATTTGATTTTGTATTTATAACCCTGTAATCACCTGACCAAAAGTCTTGTTCCTCCTGCCACCGAACTTCACTAATTCCCACTATATCTAACTTTAACCTATCCATTTCCCTTTTTAAATTTTCTAACCTACCTGCCCGATTAAGGGATCTGACATTCCACGCTCCGATCCGTAGAAAGCCAGTTGTCTTTCTCCTGATAACGACGTCCTCTTGAGTAGTCCCCGCCCGGAAATCCGAATGGGGGACTATTTTACCTCCGGAATATTTTACCCAAGAGGACGCCATCATCATTTAATCATACAGTAGAGCTACATGTCCTCGGGAAAAATTACGGCTGTAGTTTCCCTTTGCTTTCAGCCGTTCGCAGTACCAGCACAGCAAGGCCGTTTTGGTTAATGTTACAAGGCCAGATCAGTCAATCATCCAGACTGTTGCCCCTGCAACTACTGAAAAGGCTGCTGCCCCTCTTCAGGAACCACATGTTTGTCTGGCCTCTCAACAGATACCCTTCCGTTGTGGTTGCACCTACGGTACGGCCATCTGTATCGCTGAGGCACGCAAGCCTCCCCACCAACGGCAAGGTCCATGGTTCATGTTTGAAATTCCCGAATTTCCCTGTTTTCTAGAACTTGTGGCAACTCTGAAAATAGAGGCACGTTTTTGACTCCAGGGCTCAAGATGACGGAGTTGGCATAATGAATTTGATATACTCCTGTGGTGTAGGAGCTAGAATATTCAGAATAGGATTCTCTTGAGGCACAGTTAGTTGTTGTTAAGTGAGATGGATAAGAAATGTTTGTTACTTAACAGTACAGCTATTGATCTTGCCAAAGCTTCTGTATCATAAACACATGGTATTGCTAAAAAGAGCATTGGCTGGGTCTTGATGGAACAGCAGTTTGCCGAGTGACATTTACTGATTGATTAACTATTTTCTTTAAGTCCGTTATCTGGATACAATAAAAGACCAAATGTTGTACTTGAGTTAGTATATATGAATATGACATGCAATCTATACTACTATATAAAGACAAATTGTAGTTTAACACTGTTATCAAAAATGTCCGAAAGTTCTTGGCCGATTAATCCAAATTTTTCATGACACTCTAATACCTGTTTGGATAGATATATGTTAAATATTTTAATAAATATTTAATATGCAAAGGGAAAATATTGTTAGCAAATATCTCAAGAAGTTCTTGACCAGTTTAGTTCAAATTTTTACTCAACAATCTTATGAACATTTGGACAGACATCGAGTACATATTTTATTGTATATGATATTTAAATACATGTCATACATATAGTGACAATGATTTTAGCAAAAATCTTGATAAGTGCTTGACCAATTTACTCTGAATTTTTACACAATGCTTTAACAATTACATCTATGTGATAGCTATGCAATTTAACTATTACACAAATTGTTTCTTCAAATATAGTCTTTCTCCTTTTATTATAATCTTATTTGTTTGCACATTAGAACTGGGCAAATTACTCACAGATTCAGCAGCTGGAGAGGTCTCCCTCATCTCTCACATACCAATGATATCAACCATTCTCACATTCATTTTAAGTGAATTCAGCTCCCGATCGATGTTTCATTTTCAATAACAATCAACAAGGTTCAAGGTCAGGGAGCAGGGAGAGGGTGGAAGAGGAGATGACTGCAAGGGAGGAGGAAATAAAAAGATAGATAGATAGATAGATAGATAGATAGATAGATAGAGAGAGAGAGAGAGAGAGAGAGAGAGAATGAAATGATCATATGGCATTTATTGGCCAGGATATCCCCTTCGGGTTTGGCTGCCATATTGCAAGTCTTTTTAGTTGACGCCACTTTGGCGACTTGCATGTCAATGATGATGAAAATGATGACGAAGGACACACAACACCCAGTCCCCCACCGAAATTGTGAAGTATTGCCGGGTTCACTATTATTTTAATAATTTCAAATAAGGTATTATAATTAGGCATTATGTTGTTTAAGGAAAAATGCATAAAACATCTACTTAAAAAATATAAATAATTTTAAAAATTTACATACTATCTTTTGGACATCTGGTGCACAGATATACGTTCGTCCAGAATCCAGAAGGCACATGCTACTGGTCTACTGTACTATACTAAAATCGTACAGCACAAATTTTGTAATTTATAATCCTAGACTATACTACACTACACAACACTGCAATACACTATACTCCCTTACTTTCCATCAGAGCAAAACTATATATTTCTTCAGTTGTCTGGATAGTTAGCCCTGGCATGCTGTTGCACAACTCAGGAATCACAGCAGCCTTACTGCTGTGCCACCTAAGATTGATGAGACTGGGAGATAGCTGTCAGAATCTCTGAAGTTCATCTCCTTGCTGCCTCCTGGAGGTTGCTGTAAATGGATCTTCTCCCATGGTGGGTCTCGTCATGATGATATATGGCATCTTCTTGGTCGTTTCTCACAAGCTAACATTTTGGCTGTCAGTAAATTCAGCTGTGCCAAAGCTCCTCATTCCTTATTATGTTATTGGCAGGTGTCTTGCTAAAGACATTCCTACTCTTGTCTGCAACATACTGTCTAAGGGCAAAATCTCAGATGATGTGGTCTGAGTGCCGACTGCTCCACATTCACAATTATCTAAGGTACCTTGTTGTATTTTTAGTTGTAGCTGGGTTATGAACCATGTCCCAATGTGTAGTCTACAGCTCCCTGTGTCAGGTGGAAGTACAACATTCTTGATCTTTCTTTTATGTTTTTTTTTAATTTTATTTATTTATTTATTGTTCCGTGGGACCACATTTAGGAGAAGTCTCCATGGTCATGGAACGAGTCAATACATGAAATTATAACACGATTGTAGAAACAGATAAAATGAAATATAAGAAACATATTCAGGTGACAAGTCGTTAGTTTAAATAAAGAAAATCAAGAGTGTAACACTGGAATTTGCTTAATTTTTTAGCTCTTCCAGGAGCTCCTCGACAGAATAGAAGGAGTGAGCCATGAGGAAACACTTCAGTTTAGACTTAAAGGTGTTTGGGCTACTGCTAAGATTTTTGAGTTCTTGTGGTAGCTTATTGAAAATGGATGCAGCAGAATACTGCACTCCTTTCTGCACAAGAGTCAAGGAAGTGCATTCCACATGCAGATTTGATTTCTGCCTAGTATTAACTGAGTGAAAGCTGCTAACTCTTGGGAATAAGCTAATATTACTAACAACAAACGACATTAAAGAAAATACATACTGTGAGGGCAATGTCAAAATTCCCAGACTATTGAACAGGGGTCGACAAGAGGTTTTCAAACTTACACCATACATAGTTCGAACAGCCCGTTTTTGAGCCAAAAATACCCTTTTTGAATCAGAAGAATTACCCCAAAAAATAATACCATATGATATAAGCGTATGAAAATATGCGAAGTATACTACTTTTCGTGTTGAAATGTCACTTATTTCAGATACTGTTCTAATGGTAAATAAAGCGGCATTTAGTTTCTGAACAAGATCCTGAACATGGGCTTTCCACAACAGCTTACTATCTATCCGTAAGCCTAGGAACATGAACTGTTCCGTCTCGCTTATAACATGCCCATTCTGTCTGATTAAAATGTCAGTTCTTGTTGAATTGTGAGTTAGAAACTGTAAAAACTGAGTCTTACTGTGATTTAGCATCAAATTATTTTCCAGAAGCCACGAACTTATATCATGAGCTACATTATTTGATAATGTTTCAATATTACACACAAGATCCTTCACTACCAAGGTGGTGTCATCAGCAAACAGAAATATTTTTGAATCACCTGTAATACTAGAAGGCATATCATTTATATAAATAAGAAACAGCAGTGGCCCCAGCACCGACCCTTGGGGAACGCCCCATTTAACAGTGCCCCATTGGGACTGAACATCATTACCACTCTCAATATTGCGAAGGATTACCTTCTGCTTTCTGTTCTTAAAGTAGGAGGCGAACCAATTGTAAGCTACTCCCCTTACTCCATAATGTTCCAACTTCTGCAGTAATATTTTGTGGTCAACACAGTCAAAAGCCTTCGTTAAATCAAAGAAAACACCCAACGTTCGCAACCTTTTATTTAATCCGTCCAAAACCTCACAGAGAAAAGAGACTATAGCATTTTCAGTTGTTAAGCCATTTCTAAAACCAAACTGTACATTTGACAGCAAATTATGTGAATTTAAATGCTGCAGTAACCTTGTATATACAACCCTCTCGATAACTTTAGCAAACACCGATGGCATAGAAATAGGTCTATAATTGTCAACATTATCCCTGTCTCCCTTTTTATAAAGTGGCTTCACTACCGAGTACTTCAATCGGTCAGGAAACCAACCACTCCTAAAGGAAAAGTTACAGATATGGCTAAGTACTGAGCTAACATACGTGGAACAATACTTCAGTATTCTGCTAGATACCCCGTCATATCCATGAGAGTTCTTGGTCTTTAGTGATTTAATTATTAACTCAATCTCCCTCTTGTCAGTATCATGGAGGAGCATTTCAGGTAACAGTCTCGGAACACTTTTTTCTAAGAGCGCTATATGATTCCCTGTTGGGACTAGGTTTCTATTTAGTTCACCTGCTATATTCAGAAAGTGATTATTAAGTACTGTACATATATGCGACTTATCAGTAACACGGACATCCCCACTACGCACTGATTCTATATTCTCGACCTGTCTCTGCAGACCAGCCACTTCCTTTACGACTGACCATATGGTTTTAATTTTATCCTGAGACTTAGCTATTCTATCTGCATACCACATACTTTTTGCCTTCCTAATAACTTTTTTAAGCACCTTACAATACTGTTTGTAATGGGCTGCTGCATTTAGATTTTGACTGTTTCTAACGTTTTGATATAATTGCCACTTTGTTCTACAAGATATTCTTATCCCTTTAGTCATCCACCCAGGCTGCCTGTTTGTGCTAGTACCCTGTTTTGAACGTTCTAACGGAAAGCAACTTTCAAAGAGCACGAGAAAAGTCTTGAGGAAAGCATTATATTTATCGTCTACTGTATCAGCACTATAAACATCTTGCCACTCTTGTTCCTTGATAAGGTTTATCAAAGTCTGTACAGCAACTGGATCGGCTTTCCTAAAAAGTTGGTAACTATATTTAACATGTGTTGCAGCACAAAAATCTTTTAGAGTTAAAATTTGTGCATCATGATCTGGAACTGGTAGGTTATCCTTCCTGTTTCTGCCCTGTGTCCAGATTTCTTGTCATTCTCTACCAATGCATGCCTTTCTTTCTATACTTGATGTGTCTCTTGTACCTAGTACCACTACTTTATCATATTCGTCCTTCTCGAGCCAATGTTGTCCACCTCCCTTCCTTACTGTTAGGTCCTGGGGTAGTAAGTCTACTATCACCAGCAGCACCTATTGGTGTTGTTCTCTACGTTGTACTATCACACCTGTTAGACGCATGCTTGCAGAAGAGCCTTTGCTCTTTACCTTTCTGGCTATGTCAGTCCATATGACTGACCCATAGCCCATAACAGTGATTAAGATTGTATTGTGGTATATTCTTATACCACTTAAGAGGCAGCTGACAGCTTCTTTGGCCAACTGATGTTATTTTGTTCAGGATTTTAATGCCTCTCTGACAAAGAATTCCAACAAGTGCAAAAGTTTTTATTTTCATCAGTATTTCTCTCTAATTATGAACTTATTTTCTGTTTGCAGGAAGGTCATTTATTCTAAACTGTTGTGTGGGCTGTGATCTTTAATTTATTTTTTGCATATCAATTGCTAGATGTTTCAAGAACTTCCCCACTAATTTCTTCTAATTTAGCCTTTGTGTTTGCAGATACTACAATTAGCAGATCATCTGCACTGGCTATGTGCCCTCTAGTGAGACATACTTTATAGCTAATTCAATAAAGGTTCTTTGCCAACATCCCACAATTCTGGAATACAAACAGAGCCCCATGGGCAGCCTTTGCTGATATTTTTCACAATTTTCTCCCTGAGACACTACAGTTTTGCCTGCCTGTCTGTGGGTAATCTTTTAACCTGTTACAGAAACACCTGTGGCAGTCCATTTGCTTCAGTCTTTTGAATATAACAGGTTACCATAAGTTACTGGATGATCCACCTATGACAGCCATTATGCCTATACAATACTTGCCCCCTGAGTGTTCACAATATGCACTGCATGATTTACGACATTTTTAATGAATTTTGCTTTCCTGAAACTGTACTGCAGGGGGCTCTTGCCAATTACCAGTCTATGATCCCTTAGACAATGGCATAGAATCTTTTCCCTGTAGTCTGACTTGGGCACTTACCCAACAAATTGGTCCATAAGATTCAAGTTCTCCTGGGCTTTTATCTTCACGTTTTTTAATAGTGAATGACAGTATATCTAATACATAGATGCCAACCTTAACAAGAAGCTGTCAGTTATCAGATGGAAAATATGGGTGGAATGTGGGGGACCTCCACCCGCAAAAATATTAAAAATTAGAAGCCTCATTTTAAACTTTAAATGCTATATTTCAGACATTGTCCCACCCTAAATAATGCCAGGAATAAAAATGACTTTAAATGAAAAAAATCATGTTAAATGTAAAAGGCTACAAACTAGTTTAGTAAACATCAAGGGTGCTTCAGAAACATTTCTGTAATTTTCAAATACTGCAAAAGCAACACAGAGATCGTACACAAATTACTAATGAAAGTAAAAGAACTTTGACACAAAATACACTTACATTGTTAAAAAGAGGCCTGTCATCATTGTTTTATACAAAAATATTCACAACTGTTTTTATCCACTGCCCCTACTTTTTCCTGTATCTGCCCTGTACGTGTATTATTAAGCGTTGCCGAGTTTTCGAGAACTTTGAGAACAGAAACAAGGTTTTAAGATACAAAATTTCATTATTCTACTGCTTTCCAGTAATTTACAATTTGGGTGCAAAGCTGATGATTTTTGTAAAAATGCCAAAAAATGGCTATTTTTAGACCACCTTTATGAAAAAGTGTCTTCTGCAAACATTTTTAAACAGTTTTAATTGCTTATACCATATTGTAAACCACCTAAAAAACTAGATCCAGTTTTGCAGTGTGCACATATAAGGCCCTAAGAAAAAGCAATAAGGTGGAGATGCATTTAAAATACACCCATATTCCAATGGTAGCCTACTCAAAGATATCTCTATTAAGTTCTACTATTGTTTAGTACCCTCCAGGGAAGGTAATATCAGAAGTTCTGATGACTAGGGAGTGAGATTGAGACTGAGTCAGAAAACCTGGGAAAAACTTCAAAATTTAAATGTGTGTTACCAAGGCACTGACCATCTTGTTAGTAAAATTTTTACAAAACAGCTGCAAGACACATCATAAAAACTGCCTTCAAATTTTACACCACTGTCATATACTGTAAGTTTTGTCTATAAATTTGCAATGTTATGACATGCTAGTTCAATTCCAGTTTAAAACATAATCACATTCTGTGTTTGCATAGCTTGCAGTTTATGTGAACTGATGAAAAATTGGGTAAATGCGTTGGTATGGTGCATTGTGGTTTAACCACTGCTGGCTTCTTTTAAAGTGAGAAATCCAACATTACCACTGGCACAGTGCCATGCCCAATAGCTGTGCAACTCCAGCTACCAGTGGGTTTCTTTACCACAGGTTCCCAAGCCTGATAATGGTTTCTTTACACAGGATCCCATGCCCGATGATATATTTCTCCAGTTGTCAGAGGACAATGCTAGAAGGGGCCTTTTTAAGATGCTAAGTTTACATTTCCTTCCAGGTATTTGAATATGTTACAGGTTTCATTAATTTGTTGTAGAAAGTCATGAAAAAAACTTTACTGCCAGCCTGATAATGTCATTGAGGGTGCTGGAATAACTGCAGTAATATATTGTTTCAGAACCCGGTACTTGTCACTCCTCAATGTGGGTGCTGGGCCAGTGGGTGCTTAAAGTTTATTAAAGCATCCCTCTGTGGAAGTATCACATATTTCCAATCCACCAGTCTTTTTCATAAATGCATGCAGCTTACTGTACTGGCTAAAGGTCAGATGTTAATAAATCTCCTTCATTACTGTCACTAGCTTTCGCAAGAAAAGATGAATCATTAGGGAAACTGCTGGCTTGCATTGTTGTTTCATCAACTGGCAAAAAATCATGATATTCTCTAGTTCCTGCTAAAGTATGCCCATGATAAAGCCACTTTCCTTGTAACACTTTATTTCATTCAATTTATTCTTTGCCGATGAAAGCAAATTTTGTGTCATTAATGCTCTCACTGCAGAAGTGAAACAGATCAGTCCTCCAGCCAGGACACATTTATGAAAAAGAGTGGCGGATTGGAAAATATCCATGAAGCTTTTGCTGAGCAGAAGGATACTTTAATAGGCTTTATGTATCCACAAGGATCAGCAAGTTCATTAACTGGCCACCAAAGAGGGACAAGTGCTAAGTTCTGGAACAGTACATTATTGCTGTTATTCCAGCACCCTCAGTGACATCATGTTGGCAGTAGTACAATTTTCCTCATGATATTCGACAGCAAATAATGATACCTATAAAAAATTCAAGTACCTTGTATGAAGTGTAATCTTAGGGGCCTAAAAGAGATCACTTCTAACTTTAGAATGTCAAATCAAACACCTTTCAGCCATCTAATTTCCAAACTTATTTTACCTGGCTACCAGTTTCAGTGATTTACTATGCCATCTTCAGACCCCTGACCAACTTGTAGGAAGATTCCACTTCGGTTCTGGTCAAAACAGGGTCCAGCAGTCAAATTCTAGTATCTGTAGATTTCTGCATGCTATGGTGATCACTTCAAACCACATGAGGGTGGCATGGTAAACTGCTGAAAATGGTAGCGATATAAAATAAGTTTGGAAATTAGATGGCTGAAAGGTGTTAGATTTGATTTGCCACAGTGGATACACTGGTTCCCGTCAGATCACCGAAGTTAAGCACTGTCGGATGGGCCAGCACTTGGATGGGTGACCACCTGGGCCGCCACATGCTGTTGCCATTTTTCGAGGTGCACTCAGCCTCTTGATACCATCTGAGAAGCTACTTGACCAAATAGTAGCAGCTCTGGTCAAAGAAAACCATCATAACGGCCGAGAGAGCGGTGTGCTGACCACACATCCCTCCTATCCGCATCCTCAGCTGAGGATGACACAGCAGCCCGATGGGCCAATTGTGGCCCGAAGACAGAGTGTTTTCACATCAACTACAAACTATGTAAACACAAAATATACTATACTTTAAACTGGAATTACAATTAGCACGTGAACAGCATTACACAGTGAAAATACACTCTCAAAATGATCTTTTACATGAATCTGTTCCTAAAAATATCAGACATACTGCTATGAACTTCCCCAAAACCTACCAAATGCGAGAATGATGTAAAAGCCATAATGCGTATCAGATCAGCATCTATTGGACATGATGGCATTACAGTCCAAATGATGAAGCTTATTACTGACTCACTACTGCCCACAATAACAGATATCTTCAACCACTCTTGAACACCAGTGTTTCCCCGCAGCCCTAGAAACAAACACTAGTTAAGCCACTACCTGAAAAGGATGTTGCCACAGCACCCTCCGATTACCGAACTATTTGCATTCTTCCCGCACTGTTCAAGGCCTTACCTAACAACAAACAATCTACTTAATAAATAATAATCAGTGCTCTGTAAATATAACAGCACAATATCTGCCTTAATAAAGGCAACAGATGACCTGAAGCTTGCCATAGTTGCACACGAGACAGCTATTATGTGCTTCTTAGACTTTAGCAAAGCCTTTTATTAGCGGGCTAAATTTTTTGCCAAGGGCAGTGCATTGGTTTCGTTCATACCTGACATCTTGAAAGCAATGCATCATGTCTGGCACCATAAGTCACAATGGAGACAGACAGTATAAGGCATCCCCAGGGTGCAATGTTAGCTATTATATTCTTTTCACTGGATGTCAATCTAGGGCTAACTGGAGAAAGGAATGCGTGGAATCTGAAAGAAATGTGGGTGTACCCGTGTTCAAATAGATTAGACTGGGCTGTTTGAGGGTATCTACTATGAGAGAGCCTCTCGGACAGGGATGTGGAGTGCCCCAAATGGTTTGGTGGGCACTGAAGTCGCCAAGCAGCAAAAAGGGAGGGGGAAGTTGAGCAGTAAGTTGCAAAGTATCTGCCCTGATGACAGAAGAAGACAAGGGTGAGTAGACATTGCAAAGAGAGAAGGCAAAACAGGGAAGGGAAAGACAGACAGCAACAGCTTGAAGCTGGGTGTGCAAGGAAATAGTGTGATCATGGACGTCGTCTCGAAAGAGCAACATGACTCTCCCGTTAGCCGGCAGCTGAAGTGAAGTGTGGGAGGTGAAAGCGATTGTGAAAGTGTAATTTTCTTTCCTGGAGTCAGAAAACAACTGGAAGTATGATCACAAGAGGAGCTGTAATTCAACCCTATTGGATGTGATGCTGTGAACTGGAGAATAACCTTACCTGATACGACATGAGAGGTATCAAATAAGGGGGGGGGGGGGGGGGGCAATGAGTGTAGCAGCTGCCAAGTGCCAGAATTCGAACATGCACAACAATGCGCTTCAGAGGTCGGAGGATCCTGGTCCTCTAGTTCGCGGAGGTGTTGGTATTTGCCTTCGGTTGGCCAGCAGACTGGTTGTTGGCGGTGGGTCTCGGTGAAATGGAGGTCGGCCAGGTGAAGGTATTTCATGGTGACACCAATGAAGAATAATGCCAAGGTGGAGAAGGGAAAAATTGTTTGCCCTTGTTTCATTGCTTAGAACCCTGCCATTTGTCAGGTGCAGACCCAGACGACGGCTGGCTGGATGAGCGCAGAAAGTCATCGTGAGAGTACTCCTTTTTGGATTTCCATGCTTCTGTTTGCAAGGCATGTAATGTCACTGGTGCAGGCAAAGGTTTGTTAGTAAAGATGAGGGTTTGACCTTGGAGCTGGACGATTACACAATCATGGCACTAAACTGGAAGTTGTAAGCCTTCATAGCCATGCCCTTCGTACGTCGGGTTGCAGCAGCACCTGTATGATAATTGCCAGAGGGTGGTGTACAAGGATTGTGGCTAACCAACATTTTCTGAGCAATGTGAGTAGGAAACTTTTCCTTCACCCAGATCTCCTGAATGGCTCTCTAATTGAGATAGATTGGACAGTCATGAGAGAAAGCAGCATGGTCACCCTTGCAGTTGATTGAGTGCAGGGAAGGAGATGGACACTCACCCTCACGAGCATCCCTGCCGCAAGTTATGTATTTGGCTGCATTTTCATAAGATTCACGGGTGTCATTGTAGTGCTGACATGTGTAGCAACACGTGGGATTTGGGATATATGGTCTGACAGTAACAGCTTTGTAGCCAGCCCTAATTTTTGATGGCAGTAACACATACTCACATGTGAGGAATGGAGTGCAGTTTGGCACTAATACTTTATGAACACTGCTCATGATGCCATCACTCCCTGGTCAGTGAGGTAGGCTGTAATTTCAGCCTCTGCCAAGCCATTGTGCAGTCAAGTGTATACAACACCACATGGGGAATTTAGAATGCACAGGGCCTCTACTTTAACAGGGTAGCTGTAAAGTGTTGTATTAATAAGTTTCTGTACTTGAAAAGCACTGTCCAGCTACATACGCAAGGTCCCATTATGCAACTGAGAACAGGCCTTCGCAGGACTGGCAATGGCATCCACACCCTTCTGAATGGATTATCTGTCGTGAAATTGTCACCATCATCCATGCACGACACCATGAGGTATCAGGGTGCACCTTGGAGAGGTGTCAATTCTTTCATCTTAACCCATTTACATTTTTGAAATGAGGAACTCATTGCAGAGAACTCCCCTATGATTGGCAGTGTCTCGGATGGTGGACTCCTTACCGCTGGAGAACCCTCCCTATGAGGGGCTCATCTGCCTTAGGTGCTTGTCCACACCAAGTGCTTGTCCACAACTTAAGTCGCACCTCACAGACTCCAGACAGAGGGCCAGTCAGCATAGAGGAAGTTACCAGCTCAGGCAATCACCCCTCACGGGTCTGACCTTCACCAGGGGGTACATACGAGCCATACTTGTCAACTTGGGACTGGGAATTATGCGTTACACAGCCACCTTTCACACATCAAATGCAGGGGCCAGTCTTCAGGACTGCAGTAGGAGGAGGAGGAAGAAGAAGAAGAAGAAGAAGAAAAGGAAAAAGAGATACCTTATATGCCAAAGTGGAGGAAGGGTGAGAAATGGAGGGACAGGGAAAGAAAGATGAGTGGACAGGATGAATCCATACAAAGTTTCACCAAAAACTTCGGTTTCCCGAAGTAGACTTATGACTCAGTCCCCAAGGAAGGGGAAAAGAATAGCAGAAAGATAGACACGCAGCACAGAAAGGGGAGGAGTGCTGCAAAGGCTGGGGACCCGTGGTAACGAAGCACATACTCACCAAAGAAAAATGCTGAGCCCCCTGGGATGGGGTGGGGGGTGAGGGAATGGTAGAAACACTTGTTCCCATCAGAACAAAATTCCCAGTATTCTTAGCTGGTGCAGTCTCCCTGAACTTCTTTTTCCCAGAACTCCCCATATCAGAAAATATCTATCTTGTACACCTGCAAATTCTTTTTATATCTGCCACTATCATTATTCTTATTACATTACTACTATTATTATTATTATTATTATTATTATTATTATTATTACTGTTATTACCATTATCACTATTAGTGGCAGCAGCTGTAGTAGTACAAGTACTGCCAGTATTAATTTCATTAGCTCAGAGTCGGTATTATTGAGGTACTCACATTGCCAAATCATTTCAATACTATTTGTCATATTCATTTTTTTTTAAGCATACTCTGTGAGTGCACTGATTAATGAACATACCCATGATGTTTCAGCATCCTGTGATGTATACAGCCCACACTGCAGCACCCTGAACACCATCAGAGTAATTATAATAACCCAGAATGTCATGCTGACTCGTGACACACCTTTTCAAGTTTTTCCGGTTATTCTGATTAAATTTCAATTCCTAGTCACCAGGACTTCTGATATAACCTTCCCCAGAAAATACTAAACAACTGTAGAACATAATAAAAGATGTCAGATTTAATCTGAGTAGTAACAGCAGAATATGGCCACATTATAAATGCACCTCCACCTTGTCATCAGTTTTTAGGACCTGATATGCTCACACTGCAACACCAAGTCTAATTTTTCAGGTGGTTTAGAATATGGTCTTTCAAATGTAAATGGTTTAAAAGAGATTGAAGAAGACTTTTTGCCATTTTAAGAAAAAAATGTCAACTTTGCCCTCAATCTGTACACTACGAGAAAGCAGGAAAATGAAATTTTATACCCTAAAAACTTTTACTGGTAAGTTAGAATGAGCAAAGTTTCAGATTTATCATGCAATTACACCTCTTGTTATAAAAAGCTATTTACTTAATTGAGTGCAAAAATTGTACAAGATGCCTTAGTTTAGTTTCTTTCAAGAAAATATTACCAGAGATACTTCTCATAGTTGCCGGAAATTCAGTGGCACACTTTCAATAGTTGCAATGTGGGTTCAAACAAATGACTATATCTCTGGAAGTAGGATATCAGTGAAAGTATTATACTGACGAAAGTAAAACTTTACTGATATTCATTGGGAACCTCTAGATCACTTGGCAAGAAATGACCTGATAGTGTGTTACAGCAATCTTGCGTCCGACAATTCGGAAGGCAGAATTCAGTATTTAGAGCTTTTCTGCATCATCCTGTGGCAGCTCATAAAGATGTTTTCTGACAGTCATTCTTTTCCAACACCATTCATGAATAGAACAGGAAAAGGGGAAAAATTATAGCTGTAATGGAAGTACACTTTTGCCACACATCGTAAGGTGACATGTGGAGCATAGATGTGGATGTCAACACGGAGAACATAAAAAACTAAGTATGGAATGGCCACACAGTTTGTACTGCATACCTCTCAAGTTTACGGTTGAGCACTGCTGTGTCTCTCTGGGCTGTTAGTTTTACATTACAACTAACCTGCCATTTTCATACTCAAAACAATGGAAAATGTGGTTAGTAAAAAAAAAGTTGCTTTTTTATACATCTGACTACAAGCTAAAGACCATACAATGAATAATGGACTACTGATCCTGTTGACAGTTGAAAAACACACAGGTACAATCTGGCTTAAGTGAAGTGTTCAATACCACTTTGTCAACTCAACCACAACGTCGCATTTCAACTTGACTTTGGGCTACGCTGTCATGTATAAGTTTCTCATTAACATTTATTGGCTTTGCCTACTGATAAGCAAACTTCCACCTTCCAACCTAACCTAGGCCTCAAGTTATGCCTCAGATGAGTCTGTCATGATAACCTACAGTTCAAAAACTAACACATAGGTGCAAAAGAGATATTATTATAAAGGGCATGGACCACAGGCAATAAGCACTCATACAGAAAGTTGGCTTTGCTATACTGGCAGTATCAAATGCCTGTCAATGATAATGCACTAAATAATCACACAGTTCATTCAGAATATGCACAGCCTTGGTGATGTCAACTGAGGGGTCAATTCAACTTGTAGGCCTATATATTCATATATAAAGGTAAGCTACAGCCTCTCACACTCCACCCCTGCAGTGTGTCATATTGTCGCTCACCTACATCAGACTTCGCCGTCTGAAATGTCTGGACGAGGCAAGAGAGAAAGCTGGCTCCCGTGCTCGAATTCTGATGCAAGCCATCAGGAATGATCGCTTTGTCAAGAAGAAGACGAAGAAGAAGGCAGTGCAGCAATGCTACAATTGCCAAAAAATGTGGCATGTTGCCAAGTCAAACAAGAGTACAGTCACGTGTTTGAATTGCCTGAATGTGCAAGACACATGCGACTGTGACAAGCCAAGAAGTACTGCTGCCACATGCTTGAATTGCAGCGGTGCTTACACTGCTAACTCATGCAGCTTTAGTTACATAATGCCCTGGAAACTGCAGAAGAGAGCTGCCACGTGCCCACAGCCCGTCAAAGGCAATAACACAATGGCCCCCCCCCCCAAACCCAACCCAACAGGTGGAAGTGGGCTGCGTTGCCATAAGAAGACATCACAGATGATGTGCTGGATGTCCTCACAGCGACAATGGTGGCAGGAAGGACTGCCATGAAGGATGAGCTTGTAGCTGTCCACCGGCAGTTGCAACAGCTGCGGGATGACCTGAGAGCTGAAAAGAAGATGCCTGTCCCTGCCATCATGTTCCCTGTGACACAGAAGGCAAGGGTGGATGCTGCCACCCAGACGGACACAGCCCCCCCTCCCCACCCGGCAGAAATGCGGAAGGCTGCAATGATGCTCATGGATGTTGAGTCACCTGCTCTCCTTCCCGAAGGGGAGGCTGGCCAGTGGACACATGACAAAGAGACACCCATCGAGACAACCTCACAAGACAAGGAAGAGTTAGAGGAAGAACGGAAATACGGAAGCGTCCGATCCCGCCCGTCTGCTTTGACCCATGACGTCACAAATATGGCGGATGTGGTGTCACCGCCAGACACCACACTTGCTAGGTGGTAGCCTTTAAATCGGCCGCGGTCCGGTAGTATACGCCGGACCCGCATGTCGCCACTATCAGTGATTGCAGACCGAGCGCCGCCACACGGCAGGTCTAGAGAGACTTCCTAGCACTCGCCCCAGTTGTACAGCCGACTTTGCTAGCAATGGTTCACTGACAAATTACGCTCTCATTTGCCGAGACGATAGTTAGCATAGCCTTCAGCTACGTCATTTGCTACGACCTAGCAAGGCGCCATTATCATTTGCTATTTATCTTGTGATGCATGAACCGTCAGACTGATGTTCACCAATTATGGATTAAAGTTAAGTATTCCAGAAGCTACGTACCTTTTTTGCTAGTCTCAATTCCTTGTCATTTTCCAGACCTCATGCGAGCCTGCGTGAGCTTAACGCGTGCCTTTCGCCTTCCTCATAGTGGCTTGACTGTCTTGCCAAGCCACAACAGCGGAAACGACCATAAACCACGATTCCAATACGGCGCATATAAAGTCGGTACGTACACATTATGAGGACGAAAATACATCAAAAAACAAACACACACACACACACACACACACACACACACACACACACACACACACACACACACTTTCCACAAAAAGCCTAATGACACTAATGGGGCAAACGTGGGAAATGGGGTGTTTTTAGGTGGGGCAAACTAGATATAAACAAATCTTAGACATCCACCCCCATACAAAACCACACAAAACGACGAAAAAAAACTCCCAAAATACCACTAAACACGATATCATCTGGAATCAGACACTTCCCTTGACCTATATAGCTCAACAGCAGCTCCCGATCCCATAAATTAGGATCAAACACTTCCCCTTGGCCTATATAGCTCTAAAACATCTCCCGATACCAATATCAACATACACAGTGACACACTGGGATAGAACACTTCCCTTGACCTGTGCACTGTTAATTTTATCCATCATATCCATTTCTGAACAAAAACAACTGATTAATTTTACTAAAATTACCACACGATGTACAGCGAACAACACTAAATTAACCTTCACACAAAATTGTTAACTCACTGAAACGAATTCCGCTAGAAACACAGCCGACACTCAAACAATTCTGGATAATGAGCAAACGCAAACTGAGCCCATTACACCACACAAACGAAAACCCTGAACATACCACCCGAGGGCACAACAAACCACAACACGACGACATGTACAAACACGTCACACTCACAAACCAAACTCCATGCCATCACACACGACAACACCCTTACGTCACGGGTCAAAGCCGACGCATGGGATCGGACATTTCTGTCGACCCGGAAGAACTGCATGAATGCCTGCCGCTCCCAGTTGAGTGCAGTGTGTAGCCTGTGCTAAAGAAGATGGCAGCATCACTTCGAGACAGGACGTAGCTACACCTGAACAACCCATATCCCATTACCCCTTCGGACTTTCCTAAACCATCTCTTCCACAAAAGTCACACGATTTCTATGAAGTCTGTGACCTCTTGTGTGATGTCATATCAAAGAAGGAGCTTAGGACCATAAATACCAATCCTATATTCACCCCCACCGACTGGAAACACCCCGTGTCTCAGAAAGGTGGGTGAAGGAAGAATTTCGGTCGGGAAGGAGGAAGTCTTGCACTGACGATATGGCAGCCAACGACTACTTCGACAAACTTAACAAACTGGGGATAATGAAAGAATAATTTAACCACTAGCTTGATAGGTGCCATGTTTTTTTCTACTCCTGCACAACTCCAAGACAATGCAACAGAGGCCCACTATCATCAACCAGAGAAGATCGAGGAGGAACAGCAGACCCCTGCTTAGCCTCCAGCACCATGGACTAAAGGATATATCCATCTGTTTTTGGACCATCCCCCACCAGTTTTATTACCACATATCACATGAGATATACTCTCAATAGAAGTTGGAGTAAACGTAAGTAGGTTAATACAGAAAATAATAACTGGGTCTGGAAGCATGCTTCCATACCCTAATTATTATGATGACCATTTGATTCCTTCACGGCATTTCACTTGCTGCTGGGTTTCTCTTTTCTGAACAAGTTGTACTGATATTTTGTATCACTGATAGCTATTAATGTTTTCTTTGATTCGAATATGAGAAATGTTGTACAAAATCACCAAAATGTGTGCAGGACAGCTCTTTATACTGGTAATAGTTTGAAGAAAGTATGACCATAGATGCTACACACTAGAGAAATGATATTATCAACAAACAGCTATTTAAATAACAGTGAAATGACAACTGGGCCGTGAAAAATGTTGGCAACTATTTTGTAATCCTAATGCTAGAAGAATGGAGCCTTTAAATTTACCTGCTAACTGGGACCCACTTATCACAAACATGGAAATGAGTGTACAAGAGCTTTTTTTTTTTTTTTTTTTTTTAAAAAAAAAAGGGAAACTATGTTATTAAAGTCCCACGGTACGGAAGTGCCATGGATTAACAAGAAGGTCTATCTCTGTGGCTCCAACACTGCATACCTGCTTTCTCTTCTGACAGCTGCCATACAAATGCTGCGCCTGAAGTACGTTTCTGAGGGTTGTTCTAAAGGTATAGTCCTTCTGGAAATAAATGACGACGCGGTTCCTCTGAATCTCACATTTTTCTATTCTTAACTTCCAAGTTGCGCTAGCTTCTTTCAGAGATGTAAGCTGCTGTAGGTAAAAGTTGATAAATGTCAGTAAATCACTTCCAAAAGCACATATGCTGAGCTACAACATTTTATTTTTAAATTTTGTTGTTACCATTAACAATAGCCCGGTATATATCCGATTAGTACACATTTTAAGTTTCCTAATAAATGCATGCTTTGCATGTACGAATTGTAAATACATTCAACAGTTTGTGAGCTATTTAAAATTTAAACATCAAGAGACTTAATTCTAATTATCGACACTTGTGATCTGACGTTTTTCACGTCATTGAGATACATAAAAAGGGCGCACAGTGGCTCCATATCAAAGTCACTTGCCTCTTTCAGGTTCAATTCCTTGCTATCCGACTCGCTTATGGAATCTGAAGTAACAGAGCTCTCCAAAATTGCGGCTGTAGGCAGTTCACAGTTTGTCTCATTTTCTTTAAAGTTCGTCATTGTATAATAAAGGGGAAAACTCATGTCACCATCACGAAGTAAATTCTCACTGTGCTTACGTACGTTGCATTTTACTGATTCATTAGTTAAGTTAAAATGATTGCAGAGATTTTCAACAAACGCGTTTATTACATCGTGATCCATAATCGCACTACTCTTACAAACAAACCGTAAGCATACTTCTTTCACAGTATGCCATGCACTTGTAAACAACACAGCATCCACAAGTCTGGATCAACTGTTCTATTGCCGAATAGCAAAGATATGGCTCCAGAGTGTGTGTAAAAGAGTGCATTTTGGTGTTTGCTCAATTCACAGTCACCTGTATTTTTAGGCCACGTTGTTCTTCGTGCTATATTTTCTGAAGCCGGATTTCTACTTGATTCATTTTCAAGACAAGAGATTTGCCATAAATAAAGGAAAGCGAATGGACCAAAAGAGATTGAGTTATTCACAATAAAGGATGGCAGGCAAAAACAGTTGCAGGATAGAATTTTTTTATTAAAATTCTTGACCAAGGTTTCGGTACATATAAACATACCTTCATGAGAAGTACATTTCTAAAATTACATCATGCACTGGAGAATAATGAAACAATTATGCCAAAAGGCGTCGTCAGTAATTAAAATATCATCTCCATTTGTACGACATGTGTAATGGGTACAGGATTAAAGCGAACAGTTTAACAATGTTACTTCACCTATGAACTGTTGAGACCTTGACCTTGGTCAAGAATTTTAATAAAAAAATTCTATCCTGCAACTGTTTTTGGCTGCCATCCTTTATTGTGAAGAATTTTAACAGTTGCTGCTGCAGCCATGTTTAAATACTTGAGATTGAGTTATATCCTTACACAATGAACCATGTCACATTCTGGACAATTTTCGTAAATTAGTACCATACAACAATGAAAGGGAAAGAAAACGTAAGAAACTCTATAAAGAACAAACCACACTGGCCGTCACGTCAAGCCAAAAATTTCACAATGCACTTTTAATGGCTGCATTCACACTGGCCGTCAACGGAGCGTCACGTCAGAACAAGTCGGGTCGCGCCAAGGTTTCTGGGAAGAAATTTTTGATGGCGTCATCGTTTGCTAACATCGGAAGTTAATCTATTTTCACTGCGTTCACTCATGTCATAGTAGTGGATTTTGTTCCTTTTTATTATGTTATTGTGATTTGTTTTCGCGGTAAACAGCAAATGTTCCATCTCGACTCCATTCTTTTCCATTCAGTGTTCTTCCACAAGCGAGGTCAGATATCTGAAAGCAAAAAGTTATTTAGATTTCAAAATAAGCAAATACATTGATGAAATGATTTTCTTTAAATAACATTTTAGGAGAAAAAAAACAGCTGTAATAAAGCAGAAAAACACAGTGATTCATGAAATTGTTAGTTTCGTAAGAAAAAATAAAAAATGGTGAGGTAAAAAAGTTCTATTTATTCCCTTAAAAATATTGTTTGATGTGTTTGTATGTACATATCTTCGCTAGCTAATAAATGCCGATGCTTTGAAATGTTGTTTCGCTTCTCAGCACTTTACCATAAAAAATTGATCCAGAATACATCTTATGAAGTGTCCTTTGGGTATTAATAAACTTTATCGTTGTTAGTTCCTCAGTTCATACATATACTCCGACGTTTTGTGTCACTGTGATAACTCGTAACTTCACTTTCACGATTTGGTGCTGGGCCTTTTAGATTAGATGAGATTCAGTTTCCTTCCATCGACCCAAAAGATGAGATGATACTCGTGGGTGTGGAACAATCTATAAACTAAGCGAAATGACATGACATGACAGACAGTGTGAATACACCCTGATGTGATGGTGTCGTGACATGATGTGACATGGCGTCAAGCCCTTAAAGGTACATTCCACTGCATCGTTACTGTGAAGGCGAAGTATGGTGTTGTAAAGGTGCAACATTGTTTTTAATCTTCATTCACAGTATATTCTAAAATAATGTGTACCTAGCTTGAATAACTGAAATGATGTGTAATTTCTTCGAAGGCAATAGGCTAATTCTTTATTTGTGTTTGTGGATTCTTCCGTTATGTAGGTGTAATTAATCTTACTAACAGAATCAAGAGACCTTCAAAATGATGAAATAATATTAATTTTAATATGCTACTTGCTTCCACATATAATAATACAGAACACTAAGAGTAAAATATTTTTAGACAGTGCAAATAATGTTCAAAATTGAGAACAAACAGATAAAGTATAAAATTAATTTATATCACTTGCGGCTAACAAGAACTGGACAAACCATGTTCTCGTGTATACTGAGTCGATGGAACTGTCAAAATTGAAATTGCTGATAATTGTATATCAGACTGCAAGAGTTGTAAGAATAGATGTACATCTTCAAAAAGTGACTTCTGTTATTGGTAGCTTGTTGGACGTAGAAAAGCACGATTTCCCCCTCCAACATGGACCAAACAGTTCAGATAAGCAAGTTGGCAACTTCCGATCCATACAAATAAGTATCGGAACTATTACACAAGGCCCCCTCTGAACATTTATCAAATATGGTGGGGAACATCCCATTTTGATGAATGAGATAGGACATGAGATATTTCTGTGTTGGAGAGGAAACTGACAAGAAATAATAAAAAGAAATGGAAGTTTCCGTTGAAAAATTTCGTGAAACAGTTTGCGGTTGTCCTGGGCAATGATGTCAACATCCAGATTTGTGGCAGTGTGTGAATTCCTAAGGGACCAAGCTGCTGAAGTCATTGGTCGCTAGACTTACACATTGAGGACTCGAACCTCCAGCGGGAGAGGCCGTGCAGTCCCTGACATAGTGCCGTGTGGCCACTCCATGCCGCTTTCTGGCAGTGTACTTGAAGAAAATAAGAAGAATTAATTGTTTGGGGAGCACTCTCAGGGGATACCGCCATGTCGTAGGCATCTTCAGTGCTTTGCAGGAGGGTTTGTGCGCTTTGATGAGGTCTAGAGCTGTACCGGCGGTAGCCCATTCCTCCAGGTTGGGGGTTGAGCCCAGGGTTGATACCCCATTACATCTACATCTACATCCATACACCGCAAGCCACCTGACGGTGTGTCTACTTTGAGTACCTCTATCGGTTCTCCTGTCTGTTCCAGCCTTGCAAAAATCTGTTATTACGAATAATTCAACAAGGAATGCAGGATTGTCCCTATGTAGACAAACTGTGTTAGGAAATAGGAATATATATTTATTGGTGCTTAAATTTGGAACATGGAACTTGCATACACTGTTACAAACATGAGAGATGAATAATGTTGCAGAGATGCTTATAACAGTTTCCACAACTAAACTTTGTCTCGAAACCTGACAGAAAATCCTAAGAGATTCTTGTCACATGTAAAGTATGTGAGCCGCAAGAAACAATCAATGCCTTCTCTGCACGATAGCAATGGAGTACTATTGAAGATAGTGCTGCCAAAGCAGAGTTACTAAACACAGCCTTCCGAAATGCCTTCACAAAAGAAGAGGAAGTAAATATTCAAGAATTCAAATCGAGAACAGCTGCCAACATGAGTAACGTAGAAGTAAATATCCTCCGAGTAGTGAAGCAACTTAAATCACTTAATAAAAGCAAGTCTTCTTGTTAGACTGTATATCAATTATGTTCCTTTCGGAGCATGCTGTTGCATTAGCTCCATACATAACAATCATATACAACCGTTCATGCGACAAAAGATCCATACACAAAGACTGGAAAGTTGCACAAGTTGCACCAATATTCAAGAAAGGTAGTAGGAGTAATCCACTAAATTACAGGCCCATATCGTTAACGCCGATGTGCAGCAGGATTCTGGAACATATATTGTGTTCAAACATTATAAATTACCCCAAAGAGAACTGTCTGTTGACACACAGTCAACATGGGTTTAGAAAACATTGTTCCTGTGAAAAACAACTAGCTCTTTATTCGCATGACTTTTTGAGTGCTATTGACAAGGGATTTCAGATCGATTCCATAATCCTGGATTTCCAAAAGGCTTTTGACACTGTACCACACAAGTGGCTTGTAGTGAAATTGCGTGCTAATGGATTATCGTCTCAGTTATGTGACTGGATTTGTGATTTCCTGTCATAGAGGTCACAGTTCGTAGTAACTGACGGAAAGTCATCGAGTAAAACAGAAGTGATTTCTGGCGTTCCCCAAGGTAGTGTTATAGGCCCTTTGCTGTTTCTTATCTATATAAACGATTTGGGAGACAATCTCAGCAGCCGTCTTAGGTTGTTTGCAGATGACACTGTCATTTATCTACTAATAAAGTCATCAGAAGATCAAAACAAATTGCAAAACGATTTAGAAGACATCTGAATGGTGCGAAAATTGGCAGTTGACCCTAAATAGCGAAAAGTGTGAGGTCATCCACATGAGTGCTAAAAGTAATTCGTTAAACTTCAGTTATGAGATAAATCAGTCTAATCTAAAAGCCGTAAAATCAACTAAATACCTAGGTATTACAATTATGAACAGCTTAAATTGGAAGGAACACACAGAAATTGAAGTGGGGAAGGCTAACCAAAGATGGTGTTTTATTTTCATGACACTTAGAAAATGTAGCAGATCTACTAAGGAGACTGCCTACACTACACTTGTCCGTCCTCTTTTAGAATATTGTGGGTGTGGTGTGGGATCCTTACCAGATAGGACTGATGGAGTACATCGAAAAATTTCAAAGAAGGGCATCACGTTTTGTATTATCGCGAAAAATGGGAGAGAGTGTCACAGAAATGATACAGGATGTGGGCAGAACATCATTGAAAGAAAGGTGTTTTTCAATGCGACGGAATCTTCTCAGAAAATTCCAATCACCAACTTACTTCTCTGAATGTGAAAATATTTTGCTGACACCGACCTACATATGGAGAAACGGTCACCACGATGAAATAAGGTGAATCAGAGCTTGTACGGGTAGATATAGGTGTTAATTCTTTCTGCAGGCTATACAAGATTGGAATAATAGAGTGTGAAGGTGGTTTGATGAACCCTCTGCCAGGCATTTAAATATGATTTGCAGAGTATCCATGTAGATGTGGATGTAGACGTAGATGGGTGCTAAGGTATGGAATGGGAATTGTCAAACTGCAGGAAATCAGGCTTAGGGGGAGAGGAGAGATTTATAAGCAGAAATTCTCCCTGTAGTATTCAGGAAAAGACGCAAGACAAGGGGAGTATGGAGTTGGGCTTATAGTCTGCAAGGAAAGCATAGATCTGTTACTGCTTTCACCCCACATAATGAAAGAATATATACTCAATGTATGAAAGGCAAATTTCACATTGTGTCCTTTGGGAATGTATATGGACCAATGGAAGAATCAGGTGAAGATACTGTGGAAACCTGTGATCAACTACAGGAGGCTTGTGACAAAATGATGATTTCAAAATAGTGCTTGGGGACTATAATGCAAAACTGGGAAAGGAAGAGGTGTACAGAAGTGTGTTTTGTAAGGAAAGTCTGTATTATGAAACTAATAATAATGGCACGAGTGTTGCACAGTTTGCTTCTGCAAACAAGTTGAAGGCAGTAAGTACTTGTCTTCCAAGGAAAAATCACTATAAAGGGACATGGAAAATACAAGGAACAAATTAGGCAAACGAAATAGACCATATATTGATATCACAGAGGTGGGCATCCGCTATGGAAAATGTGTGCACTTTCCAAGGAGCTAATTCTGATTTTGACTATTACCTAGTAGGAGCCAAAATGAGACAGAAACCTTCCATGGCTGCCAAAGGAAGTAGTACCAGAGTGAAAAAACGGAATATAGAACAACTGAAAGATAGGTCTACTGTTCAGGAGTATCAGAACAGATTGACACAGGAGTTACAAACAAAAGATGGTGGGGATGATACAGACAAAGAATGGAACACTATTAAAGATGCCATTAGGACAGCAGCATATGAAATACTGGGGAAGCAAGTAGACTTTGGAATGAAAACGGGTATGAAGATGAACATAGATAGGCAGTGGAACAGAAAAGGAAGCAAGGCTTAAATGTTTGCAGCGGAATACTAGTTAAAATCAGGCTTTATATAATGAAAAAAGAAGAGAGTGTGACTGAAATGTCACAGGATTTGTACTGGATGTCATTAAAAGAAAGGCGTTCCTCATTGCGACGGAATCTTCTCATGAAATTCCAATCACCAACTTTCTCCTCTCAATGCGAAAATATTTCGTTGACACCGAGCTACGTAGGGAGAAACGATCACCACGATAAAATAAGGGAAATAAGAACTTGTACAGAAAGATATAAGTTTTCGTTCTTTCCGCGCACTATACGAGATTGGAATAATAGAGAATTGTGAAGCTGGTTCAGTGAACCCTCTGCCAGGCACTTAAATGTGATTTGCAGAGTATCCATGTAGCTGTAGATGTAGAGGCAGCAAGGGTATGGAGGAGGAATAAAAGGGAAGCCATGAAGGCAAAGATAGAAAGATAGAAGAGCACTATCAAAGGAATGAAAGCAGAAAGTTCTACAAGAAAATTAAAGGAGGAACTCAAGAATACAGACCGAAAATAACAGCTTTTAAGGACAAAGATGTAAATTTGCTGACAGATAAACGAGATGTTCCAGATAGATGGAGAGAATACTTTAAGAGAATTCTAGAGGGAAATCCTTTCAGGAATGAGCAGCCACTCTATTATATCACAGATCCAGAAATGGAGAAACCAAATTTAGAGGAAGTACGGAAGGTAGTATATTGTCTAAAAATTACAAAGCACCAGGAACTGATGAAATAACTGCAGAACTGTTAAAAAGTGGGGGAACTGATCTTCGTAAGTGGGTCCACAAACTTATTAAGTTGATATGGAATCAGGAAAGAATCCCAGAAGAACGGACCTTAGGTGTAACTCAACCAATAGACAAGAAACGAGACAAAACTAGCTGTTCAGATTACCAAGGAATTAACCTGCTGAATGTAGCCTAGTGTTAGTATTATCTACAACAGATTAGCACCATATGCAGCAGAGGTTTTGGGGGAGTATCAGTGTGTATTTTGGCCTAATAGATCAACAACAGACTAAGTATTTGTATTGAGGCAAATACACGAAAAAGGATATGAGTACAACATTGAGCTTCATAAGCTCTACATAGACTTCAAGCAGGCCTTTGATAGTCTCGATAAACCACAAATGGTAAATGACACGTCTCACTTATTCGGGCAAAAATGGCTGGTTCCAAGGCTTCAGTGTGAGTAGATGGAGAACTGAGCAATTGGTTTAGCATAAGTAAAGGAGTCAGACAAGGGGATAAAATATCTACAATGCTTTTCAATCTCTTGAAGCAGCCACACAGAAGCTTAAGATATCTGGTGCATAGGCACAAAGTTGTCTCAGATAAGTGCATATGCTTAAGATGTAGCAATTGTTAGTAGAAGAAGGATATAACTAGAGAGGACATTATGTGAGCTGAAAGAACCTACAGGACGTAAAGGCCTTTATATAAATGAAACAAAGACTGTACATGAATTTCACCAGGAAGGAAAATAATAACTTACGTAGATTATCAGCAGGCAGTTTCAGTTTTGAACATGTGCATAAATTTGACTATTTGGGCTCTAATATTAACAGCACAAATTCCATGTCAAATGTAATGAAACTGTGCATCATAAGTGGTAAAAGGTGCTTTCAAACGTTTAAGAAATTGTTGGCCTCTAGGTTATTAAATAGGCAGCTGAAGCTGAAATTATATAAGGTTATGAGCAGACCAGTTGTAACTATGGATGCAAAACATGGACGCTAACGATTTTTGGAGATCGAGGAGGAATGCTGAGCTAGACTGCCTCATACAAGGAGCTGACAGCATGAGAATAATAAAAAGCAAAAAAATAGCCTCGATTGGGCGTTTCCTTAGGATAGATATTGGAAGAACGACTCAAAAGATTTTTGAATGGATGCCAACCAGAAGAAGACAGAGAGGAAGGACACAAAAACGGTGGACAGATGATGTGGAAGAAGATATAAAATCTCTCAGAGTCTGAGGATGGCAGAGAAGCACACTGGAGAGGGCAGAATGAAGAAACTTGTTGATAAGGGTAAAACCGACACACGGTTGTAATGCCATGAGAAGAAGAAGATGAATTGTTTGGGGAGTCAATGTTAAATTAATTGACCCCTTTTATGATGAAGAAAAATTTCTTAATGTCCACTAGTCAGATGATATTCATCAGTGGCCACTGAGAGTTGTAATGACATCAGTCATATTTCCCTGATGTCCTGCATGGCCGATTGTTGTTCCCTCTCCTGTTCATCCCATCCAGCGTTGGGTAGTAAATCCATCCAGCCAACTTTTGTGACACAGGACTCCCAGAATGTCGTCACTGTGATTCCTTATGTGAATAACATGTTCATGTCGTATGCAGTGTCAACATTACAAGCAGTTTGACACTTGGTTTATTTGTATTGTTGTAGGACATTCGACACTAATAGTGAAGAGTCAATTTAGAATAGTCATAAGTTACTGTCTTTGTCACTGAATGCCTGTTGTGACCAGAAGCATGGAAATCAACATCCCCAACTGGTTTAGAGGCTTCAGTGAAAATGTGAACATTAAACTAGATGTAAGTAATGAAAGTATTAAAGCACTGAATGAAAATATAAAAGCTCTACAGATGGATATAAACTCTGGTATCCAAGAACAGGGCTCTGAATTAAAAACAGAAATAAAATCAATTACGAGTAATCTTGAGCAGCATAAAATAGAGATAAGTAATCAGATGTCACAATTACAGACAACAATATCTGTTTTTAGAGAGAGGCTAAATGTTAAGTATTGAGGTTAATGAATAATTTGTGGAAGTAAATAACGATTTAAAATAAATTAAAGATTTAGCTGAACAAAAATTAGAAAAAGCACATAAGCAAATCTTAAATATACAATTAAAGTTAAATGTTTTAGAGTATAATAAGGAGTCTGACGTGACTGCTGCACAACATCCAGCCTTGCAACTATGGAAGAATGTGTTTGTGACTTAACAGACAACAAGTAGGGGAGACCAGGGACAAAAGTAACATTTTGCATATTGCCTTTTTTACTAGTTCCATGTAAACATATGAAACAAAATGGACTAATGTGTGCGTTCTGTGGGGCTTTCCTAACACAATTAAATTTAGTTTCCCTAAAATTACATATAATTTGTATTTGTGAAATTAATTTTAAAACATCAAAGTATGTACTAGTTTTGTTCCTGTCAATGAGACAGTAGTAACACTGGTAGGGTACAAAAGTAACATAATAAGTAAAATTTCATGTTGTCATCCCAACAATTTATAGAGTAACTGAAAGTTAATTGCCATTACAAAACATTAAATAAACATCAATAAATGGCAGAAAAACATGAAACTTCAGTTATATTTGCCATTTTCAAATTAACAGAAATAACTGTTAATAACACTGAATGAATCCAGGCATTATGATTAAATGTTTGTGAGTCAGTTAAACAGAAGAATAATGTATATCTTAAGTCTTATTCAGATTCGCAGTTGTGACACACATATGTAACCTTCCCTTTGCTGCAAGCAACATGAGACCACCCTTCCATTCCCAACACTGAATCCATTTCTCTTTGGGAAGACTGTGGCGGTAAGGTTTGAGACATACAAGGCAGTATTTATCTTCATCTTCTGATGAGGTTCGTTTAGGTTTTTCTCTGCTGTTGCACTCTTGGTCTGCTACTTTTTAAATATAGCTTCTTCTTCACTTTCTTCATCTGCAAACAGACTCTTCTAAAGCTAATTTCCTTGGAGTATCAGGAAAAATTACAGACATTCTCCTCTTCTTCCCTTTTCTTGTGTTTTTCCTCAGACCTACTTTGGCAATGGATGAATAGCTTCAGGTGGAAAGGCTAGGCGAACTGAAGAAGATGACTGTAAACCACTAGACCCCACATTGCAAGCTGCGACACCTGGAAGTGATTCTTCACGTCTTGCTGCTGGATCAGCATTAGATATGTTCACAGCACCAGACAGTCCGCTGAAAATCGCTAATGGCTGTGCCAAGGACATAGTTGGCGTTTCATGCTTGTGGCGCTGGACTATCAGTTACAGCGGATGGGGCAAAATCAGTTTCACTGAACACACTCCTATTGAATGGTACGATGCCTGTGCAGTGAAAACCTGCTGCAATGTTTTTGGGAGTTACAGCAAGTCAGCGTGCTTCCCTTACAATTGAAGGGATGTCGTAAACTGACATGGTCTCTCCTGGATGACTCCTGATTTAGCTCTCAGCAAAAGGACTGACCACCTTTTTGATGGATCATAAACTGAATGGCCTAGCGGCTGCATGATGCGTTAATCATATATTCAGCTATTATTTTTTCTTCATCATCAGAGAACACTCGTTTTACGCTTCTGTATCCGACCTGAGGCATCAGTGTGCTGCCATCACTCACACACTTCTCTTTCTTTTTAACGTACCAATGCAAAGTCACATCGCACACATTGTGTTTCTTTGCTGCTACTCTAACACTTATGTTACCATTTTTAACATCATCTGCTGCAATTTGATACAGTTAGTCCCCTTGTAGTCGTCCTAACTCGTGTTCATGACATGATTTCCTGTTATAAAATAACTAAGTAAATAACGGATTTGTTGAGTAAAACATTGTATCAATGTCTCCTAACAGATCAGATTAGATTAGATTAGTGCTTGTTCCATAGATCATGAATACGACACTTTGCAATGATGTGAAACATGTCACGTTAATAAAAGGTGTATATACTAGATACTACATTACACAAAATATTACATGACACTTAATATTTTTAATTTTTTTTGTGGGGTTTGGGGAAATTACCCACTTACTATATCTAATTATATCTAATTAGTAGAAGGAGTTGCCATTAAGAAATTCTTTTAATTTCCTTTTAAATGCTATATGGCTATCTGTCAGACTTTGGATGCTATTAGGTAAATGACCAAAGACTTTTGTGGCAGCATAATTTACCCACTTCTGAGCCAAAATTAGATTTAACCTTGAGTAGTGAAGATCATCCTTTCTCCTAGTGTTGTAGCCATGTACACTGCTATTACTTTTGAATTCATTCGGATTGGTAACAACAAATTTCATAAGTGAATATATATATTGTGAGGCTACAGTGAAGATCTCTAGCTCTTTAAATAAGTGTCTGCAGGATGATCTTGGATAAGCTCCAGCAAATATTCTGATTACACGCTTTTGTGCAATGAACACTCTTTTACTCAATGATGAGTTACCCCAGAATATGATGCCATACGAAACCAGAGACTAAAAATAGGTGTGGTAAGCTAATCTACTCAGATGTATATAGCCAAAATTTGCAATGACCCTAATAGCATAAGTAGCTGAATTCAAACATTTCAGGAGATCCTCAGTGTGTTTTTTCCAGTTCAACCCCTCATCAATGCATACATCTAGAAATTTTGAATATTCTACCTTAGCTCCGATTTCTGATCGAAGTCTGTATTTATTAATGGTGTCATTCCATTTACTGTGTGGAACTGTATATACTGTGTTTTGTCAAAGTTTAATGAGAGCCCATTTGCAGAGAACCACTTAATGATTTTCTGAAATACGTCGTTTACATGTCAGCAGTTAATTCTTGTCTGTTGGGTATGATAGCTTTGCATCTTCGTGAATATAGAATGGCTAGTCATTAATATATATCAAGAACACCAGAGGACCCAAAACCGAACCTTGCGGCACCCCATTCTTGATTGTTCCCCAGTTTGAGAAATCACCAGTTTTTTGCAACAAACATTATTATATGTAATTTACTGGTGCTGCTAAGAAAAAAGAAAACAGGGGATTTGAGTCTGTAATACTATTTTCTTAGTGATGGGGGAGACTGTAACAGTGTTAATGAAAACATTGATAACAATGGCATAAAACTGAGAGTTTTACATAGTTAAATTGTTATAGTAGATTTACATTCACAGCGTTCTGTCTCCCAAACTACGAGAATTGAGGAAATTTACTCAAGGCACTGGAAAAACATATTATTGTGTCACACTCAACAGCTTCTCTCCAATAATGACCAGTGACTGGTAGGTAGTGCGGAACCTTCAAGGACATGCATGGTTTGAATCACATGATTTTCAGAGCTACATGCGAAGATGTAGGGGGAGTGTTACTTTTGTTACTTTTGTCCCCAGTACCTCATACAGGACAAAATCGAGTCATCTGCCAGTACACCTCAATCCATAGCAGCGAAAAGGAGATGTTCAGAAACTTTGGGAGAAACTGGCCAAAATAAAAGAGGAATTTAATCAGGAGGGACTTTGTGAGAATGAGGTATTACCAGCAGTCAGCTGAAGAACTGCACATAAGAGGTTGCACAAATTTATTGAAACAATTTCTTAAATTTAAGCCTGATGGAGCCATACACTCAATATTTCTTTAAAGGTATTTTCAAAGTCTTTATCTAAGCATTGGAGGGTCTCTAAGAGAATCAATTTTGCTTTAAGTTATTTGGAAGTGACGCTGCAGCATGGGAGACAGCACATTCAGAGAAAGTCTCTTCCTGGGATGAGTTTCAGGAAAAATACAAGAAGAAATTCTGGTCTTCCATCACTCAGGAGGCGCTAACACTCTAACTATTAGATCCAAAATATTATAATAACAGCTGGATTAGTAACTAAAAAAAATATATTGAGTGGCATTTGACAAGACCAAAAGAGATGATGCCTACAGGACGATCATTTACTCAAGGTACTGGTAAGAATGTTACCATACCGCATGAGAAGAGGGAAGTGGTACAGAGGCTGGACAGTAATAAATGATAATACACAAATATATAATTTTGTGGCGATATATAATGATAAAAATCTCTTGGGCTTCCAGGCATGTCAGGTGGTTTAAAATCCAAAAGATTTCAGCCAAGTGCTCCTTGGCTATTGTCAAGTGCTGAATGTTGAATGATTCCTGCTGCCATCCTTATAGTGCCGTGCTGCCTTCAGTGATGTCACTGGCGCTAGCTCCAGCACCATACACTGAGAAGTCATGGGAGACCTCCTAAAATCGGGTTGGACCTCCTTTTGTCTGGCGTAGTACAGCAACTCAACGTGGCTTTGGCTCAAAAAGTCGTTGGTAGCCCCTTACAGAAATATTGAGCCATACTGCCTGTACAGCCATTCATAATTGTGGAGAGGTTGCCAGTGGAGGATTCTGGGCACAAACTAAGCTCTCAATCATGCCCTATAAATATTCAATGAGATTCATGTTGGGTGATCTGGTTGGCAAAATCATTTACTCGAACTGTCCAGAATGTTCTTCATACCAATCATGAAGCATTATTGCCCAGTGACATTGTGCATTGTCATCCATAGAAAATTCCATTATTGTTTGGGAACATGTCGTCCATGAATGGCTGCAAATGATTTCCAAGTAGCGGAACATAACCATTTTCAGTCAATAATCAGTTTAGTCTGTATAAACACAGCCCACAGCATTGTGGAACTACCACCAACTTGCACAGTGCCTTGTTGATAACTTGGGATCATGGCTTCATGAGGCTTTCACCACACACGAACCATACCATCAGCCCTTAACAACTAAAATCGGCACTCATCTGACTAGAAGTTTGTCAGTCGTCTAGGGTCCAGCTGAAATGGCCACGAGCCCAGGAGAGGCATTGCAGGCAATGCCGTGCTGTTAGCAGAGGCACTTGCCTCGGTCTTCTGCTGCTGTAGCCAATTAACACCAAATATCACTGCACTGTCCCAGATTAATTTCTGCGGTTATTTCACCCAGTGTTTCTTGTGTGTTAGCAATGACAACTCTACGCAAACCTCACTACTCTTGGCCATTAAGTGAAGGCAGCCAGCCACTGTGTTGTCGCTGTGCGAGATCATGTCTGATATTTGGTATTTTCAGCACACTCTTTAGACAGTGGATCTCGAAATGTTGAATTACCTAACGATTTGTGAAATGGAATGTCCTATGCATCTAGATCCAACTATTACTCCATGTTCACAGTCTGTTAGTTTCCGTCATACAGCCATAATCACATTTGATACCTTGTCACATTAAGCACCTGAGTACAAATGATGGCTACGATGGTGCACTGCTCTTTCATACCTTGTGTACTACCGCCATCTGAATGCAGTATGTGCATATCGCTATCCCATGACTTTTGTAATCTCATTGTATATGGCAATGTTTTCGTTGCATGCTAGCTGCACCTTCTGATGGCCTGTTCCAAGCTGGCTTCGCTGCAGGCCGTCGTCTTTATTTAAAGCATTGCCAGAAATTTTTATCTCGGTCCCTTTTTTTATGCTACTGGCCATGTAGTAATAGACGTCTCGGCAAATGCAGTAGGGCATTCGTTTTCTGTTCCACTACTGGTAATTACTTAGGATAATGTGCTGTTGAATAATACATACAGTCTGTCCGACATAAAATTGTCCACACCTGTATGGTATTTTATATACTCCTGGCATTCTGAGATCTACATCGTCTTTCATAGGCCTCATTAGTTGTCAAATTTTATCTGGACGCTGAAGACTGAATCAGTTTTATCCCTCTTAGGAGCTAGCTGACTTTCGTATTACCGAGTGAGGTGGCGCAGTGGTTAGCACACTGGACTTGTATGAGTATTCGGGAGGACGATGGTTCAATCCCGCTTCCGGCCATCCTGATTTAGGTTTTCCATGATTTCCCTAAATCGCTTCAAGCAAATGCTGGAATGGTTCCTTTGAAAGGACATGGCCGACGTCCTTCCCAGTCCTTCTCTAATCCAATGACACTGATGACCTCACTGTTTGGTCTCTTCCACCAAATCAACGTAACCCTTTTTCCTATTATTGAGCCACATAATAGCAAATATACAAGTTTCTTCATGTCCTCCTCGGGGGCCTGCTGCTCACGTTTGTTTGATAGGAGAGCTCGTGAAATCTGGCAGCTGTTGCAGTTGTTTTGTTTGAATACATTTCGCAAGAGGCTCAGTTCCTTCAGAAGGCTTCCACACGTTGCACCATAATCCTCAGAAAAGAACTTTCCTGCATGCAGATATCAGTCCACGAGGGTGGATTTCCGCTAAACACTGTGGCTGAGACTTCCAATATCTTCACAGCTGACGAAAACGTCGAGAAAAGGCAAGGGACGGTTCTATCTGTCTCTACCTTCACCATGAACTTGATGTTGTCATGGATGTTGTTGGTGTGGTTGAAGAATTCCCCAGCTACTCACACCCATGAGACCCAACAATAGTAGGGCAGCAAGGACATTAGTGCATTTTGTTAGTGCAGGTTGCCTACATCAGGGGCAAGTATGCATTCAGGGGCAAACCTATTGTTCTATTTTGATTGACAGGTAATGACCCCCTAGGGATAATCCATACTTTTTGTTGACAGGTCCTTAACCTATTGTTACCCCAGCCAACTCCCTCTCCTCCTCTCAGTCCCTCAAGAAACCTCAAACCTTGCCCCTTCCCCTCACTGATACAGGTACACTTTCAGGCCTGAGTTATTCGAATAGCCCCCTCCCACTCTTATCAATTTGATTGACTACTTAATTAAATTGATCAATTAATTAACCACTCACCCTCTGGTAAACCCCCCAACCACCATACACCCTCCCATAACCCCTACCCTCCACAGAAATTGGCGGCTCTTTGGTGGAGAGGAAGGATCTATGACAATAAATCCAGTTACATAGCTGAGAGTATATTGTTTATTTATAAAAAAATTCATTTTGCAGGAGTTGGATTTCACTTGTTCATCATTCTCTGCTGTTTGGGAAGATGCAGGTCTTGTAAAGAAGTAATTAAAACTATCGCTTTTTTTATTCCTTTTACGCAAAGAATACTGTCATGAAACACACATCACATGTAATTATGCTGTTAATAATAGTTCGATCGCAAAGCATACGCTATCCACTAGACCACACAGAATACCACCCGTACAGACCTCCTGGAGTTGGGCTGCACCGGCGAGAGCCTGAGAAGCGTCCACGCCACGCGCAGGTGTCTGCTCGGGCCCTGTGACTGACAGACCTGATATCATGCTAATCCGCGAACAAAAGCATCCGAATCCGAGAAATTCCTGTCGAAACACATGCTCCTTCTCTGTTTCTCCTCATGTCCTGTGCGGCCTGCACACACCATCAATCGCGGTTGCACCGAACTGCAAAGCACCGTTTACCCTGTAAAGTTCTGCAGAATATCGAAGCATGCGAGAACCCCTTCCTTTTAAGACAAATACCTGTCTGAGAATCGATTGCGCCATGGACTCTAAGCTGCCCCAGCCCTCCTTGTGCACTTTCTGGTGTTGCATTTCACGAAATGCTTCGGGAGTTATTACATCCGGTGTTACGGAATATCGTCAAATATATAACTTGAAGATATCACAGGAATTAAATGTACCACTGCACAAGAGAGAGAGAGAGAGAGAGAGAGAGAGAGAGAGAGAGAGAGAGAGAGAGAGAGAGAGAGAGAGAGCTTTGCAGATGACACGAAAATATTTAAACAATTCCGAGGAGTACCTCCCCCGCCACACTTGAATACATGCTCTAAAAGGAAGGATTGCGACACACTGGCGAAACTGTCCTTGAGACACTTCGTACACTTCGAACACGAGCTGCTTCAGGAGCTGCTACATCCAACTGAATATGGCTCTAAACACACTTTCAAAAAGATCACTGCACAGTAGCTTGCTTCAATTTTGTGATGTATACCGCCACTGACTGTAAAAAAAGATCGCGGCACACTTGTGAAACCTCTCTGTCTTCCACCACTACTATGAAACATTTTCGTGCATAAACAAATTAAGCAAAGTGTTTAACGCCTCAATACATTTGCAAATGTTGCTTTAAACAATTTGCTTAAAATACATTCGCTCACAAAACACTGCACCGTCTTCCCAGGTGTACGTGGAATGGAAGTACTTGGTGTTCCATTTTTCTGATGACCGCTTGTGCAGCTCTGTAGATGCCGGGAAGGACTCCGTTGCCCAGCGATCAGATGCTGTGTCGCTGTGTCGGAGGGACGATTCCCAGAATACGCCATAGCTCAGGTAGTGGGGGCGGCGAAACTATAACACGGAAACGAGGAACTGTGCGGCGTGCTTCGCCTGCTAGAACACCGGTAGTCGTCGCATTGGTAGCCGCCTCTGCAGCCACAGACCCCAACCCCTCCTCCCTCGCAGCGGCCACCACAGCACCGCTCTGGCGTCCATGGACCACCCTGTCTCAGGCTAGCGGGTCAGGACTGCAGAAACCAGGCTGCTCGCAGCGGTCCGAGTTTGCAGCATCTCCTCCTCCTCCTCCGGCGTCACGCCTTTACCGATCTTGTGAGGCACAGCACACACCCCTCAACTTCATCGACTAGCTGTAGTTGTAGTATTAGTAATAGCAACGATCCTGTGGCTAGTGGCAGTTCCTTCTCCCGTTCTTTTAGTGAAGGACATCAGGTCAGTGACACCATATAGCAGTTAGAATTCTCGGTGATTCCAGACGCCTTTGAGGAGCGAATTTCTTTCATGAGGGTCGAGAATCCGGCAGGAGGGTACAAAGACCCTGTTCATTTTCTAAGGGCGTGCCTTCCTGTCGCGGAAAAGAAGCTCCTCAAGATAGTCAATGTTCTGCAGTATTCCGCCATTAAATGCAGTGTGGTGCTCTGCATCGAACTGTTGCACCTCCTAAAGATGATTCTGGATTTCATTATCTTTGGGTGAAAATGGCGTGATAACGAGGAGCACTTCAATTGCCGAGTGGTTTCGTAAATCCACCTTGAGTGCTATACTGGGCCGGTTTTCCGAGATGGAAGTGAGAGGCTCAGTCGAGTACTATACCTGGACATCCACACACATGTCTATGACCCGCTCAGTGGAGAGTCTAGCTATATAAGCTACCTAAAGACATAGCTGATAAGAGGACATGTATTAATGTCCAAAATAAAACAAATCAAGCTTGTTTTGTGTGGTCAATCCTGGCTTGCGATAGAAATATTAAACAGAATCCAGAGCGCACATCCCAATATGGTAGACAACTTGACATTCAGAAGTGTTATAACTTTGATGGAATCGAGTTCCCCGTCAAGATCCAGGACATATCTAATATTGAGTCACAGAATATTGGAATATCACTTCATGTTTATGGCTTGGAGAAGAAAAGCAAGTCAGATGAGCAGGACAAACATATTGTTGTCGGCCCCTTCCATTTCTCAAAATCTGTCAGTGAACGTGAGTTGCATGTCAACATGCAAATCTTCTATGAAGGTGATCATTATCACTGCGTTTGGATCAAAGGCATGTCTCGACTTCTATTTTCTCAACTGAATAACGACAGGTGTACAAAGCGTATTTGCTTAAGGTGCCTGAATTATTTTTCCTTAGACAAGTTACTACCTGTGCATCTAGTAGACTGCACTTTCAAGGACCCGGTACGTGTTATAATGACTACTGAGGAAGACAAATTCATAATCTTTAAAAATACACACCACCAGGAGTGACGCCCGTTTCTAGTGTATGCCGACTTTGAATGCCTCCTCGCTTCTGTGACCCACTGTGAATGTAACCCCACGACATCACACACCGCCTTTACAGAAAAGCACGTACCATATGCAGCAGTGCACCAAATTGTACTGTCCAACGATTCGATCCTCAGCTGTTAAAAATCTTAAGTCGGGGTAATCCTACGGTTTGGCTGCTCACTGAGTTCAAACTTTCATGGGAGATTGATAAGTTTTACAGCGACAAATCCCCAAGACCAAATCGATGGAGAACGAACTTTTGTATAATAATGAGGTTGACTGTCATATTTGTGGGCTGCTGTTAGACAGAAAGGCGTAAACTCCTCGTAGGGACCACTGTCATCTTACGGAGAAGTTCTGTGGCGCAGCTCGCAATACGTGCAATCGGAAGTACCAGCTGAGACGTGGGACACACGCCCAAGGATACTTCAACTCAATAAAGACAAGGCAATAATTACCAATCAAACACAAACTCTGGCTTGTAATTTCCAACAGATTTTGTTTAACAATTGCATGACAATAGCAAACTACTGTTACCCCAGAATAATATACATAATTGCCCTAGAACTTGAAACATTAGTAAACAGACAAAATGTCTATGGGCGTCAAAGCCCACCCCAAACAATAAATAATTTTAAAACAGCTTTTACATATATCTTAAGAATCATACTGAGAAAAACTCCCACAGAAGCAGGACACCTTTCAAGACATAAGAGCGGAAACAATTCACTATTTCTTATTTGAATAAGATATTAAAAACCCATTACAATGAAAGCCATCTTTCAGGTATTACCAAATTTCAGTGACAAGTAATAGCACATCAAAACTGCGCTGAAACTCCAACTCAGATCGAGCCCATATGAAAGCTGAAAGGAACGTTGAAGAAGGGAAGAGGACGTCTCGGTGTCACCAGGAACAAATAATAAAAAACTCAACTTAAATTCGCTGAAGAACTGGAATCTACTGATAAACACAGCGACTGCGCTATCGTTTACAACTCACTGGTGCTGCCAAGGCGTCGTCCCCCAGTTAAACCTACCAGCTTCAACGAACAATGCCCACTGCTGATTACACCACTGAAACAACAACATAAAACCACACAGCAACTGAGCAGTATCCAGAGCAACACAGCCCTTAAAACATTAAAAAAATTTCAGAATGGGAATATAATTACTCTTTGCAGCCAAATTAAACTCTTGCAATCACCGTCTACAACAACAGTTCACACTGCCTGTGCACAGGAACCATGATACGTAAACATTCTCATGAGAACACTGCAGAAAAATAATAATTACATGCAAGGAAAACAATGTCATAAATCTCTTAATTTTACCAAGAATGCCAGTGTAGGTGGATTACACTTAATAGCAAAAGGCAGAAAGAAGTGCCAGAAAATCAAACCTGTGGTTCTTTAGGAGTGCACAGGCACGCCACTTACCTATACACTCCCTGCCAGTATCTCAAGTGCATCCACAACAAGCAAACCACTGTTCAATAAGCAGTGGATCATGGTCAACACGAAACAGATTACATGGGCATCCAAACACTGGGAGAGCCGTTAACTGCAAACAGCACGAAATTCAATATACATATACAGTAAGACTTTAAGAACCTGAATAATTCTCACTATTTGATTCTGTAGCGTATCCGGTTGCAGGATGATACACTCCAAAGGCACTTCCACAGGCTCACTTCGTTTAGCAGCACAGACAAGACCATCACCCTCTCACAGATGCAGTACACACTCCTGACCGCACGCACGTCTGTGTCCACAGCCCCACTGCCCACGTGACAGAAAAGGGCAGAGCATGCGCAAAGAGCGACTGCCGACAACCAGACTGCACACCGGAGCGCCAACCAGCCGACAAAATCCCCACTCTCCACATAGCGACGTGCGCTTAAATAGCCGTAAAGTGACCAAAGAGGAAAACCGCGCCCACACGAGGCAGAGTCGATCGCAGAGATCTTACATCATTGCAGAGAAGCGACTGACGCCAACAGCGCCACGTATCACCAGGTACATACCCGTTTTCTTCCATAATTTAAGTGGGTATAAAGCTCACTTTCTAGAAGAGAACATGGCTGATTTCGGTTGGGAGAAAAATCAGGTCAGTGTCCTACCAGAGAGGGACGAGAAATTCACTTCATTCTCCAAACGAATGACGCCAAGAATTACACTCCGCTTTCTTGATACGCTACGTTTTGTGCAGGCGTCACTCCAGAAACTCGTTGAAGCTCTACCTCAGGAGGATATGCATCCCACTCGAGCTGCATTTCCTGACGAGGAAAAGTTTCAATTTATGACTAGGAAGGTGGTTTTCCCATATGAGTATGTGGATAGTATAACGAAACTCAACAGAACCTGGCTACCCGACATAACTGCATTCTCCAGCAACCTTACAGGCGATGCTGTAACCGATACATAGTATGAGCATACCGTCAATGTCTGGCAGAATTCAATATTTCCACTTTAGGAGAGTATGCCCGGCTTTATATGGACACAGTCATACACTTGCTTGCGGAAGTTTTCGAGAATTTCCATAGCCTATGCATGACCACATATTCTTTGGATACCGTCTTTTATTACATAGCATTTGGGTTGTCGTGGGGCGCAGTGCTCAAGAAAACAAAGTGCAGTACCGAATTAATGAGTGATGCTGACATACTTCTCTTCTTTGAGCGAGGGATCTGTGGGGGATTTTGCCAATGTGTCCATAGGCACGCGAAGGAAAGTAACCCACAGATGGGTGACAGGTTCAACGCATCCCTTGGTTTGTGTTACATAATGTACTTGGATGTAAATAAATTATACGGGCATGCCATGCAGCAATCATTGCCGATTGGTGAGTTTCAATGGGTGCTCAAAGACGAATGCAAGGGATTAGGTATCCAGTATCCAGGGAGCAGGGGGGGGGGGGTATGGCAGCTGATTCTGATGTATGGTATGTGTTGGAGGAAGAACTCACATAATCTATTAGTTTGAATGACGCGCACGCCGATTTGCCGCTCTGCCCAGAGCAACTAGTTCCGCGCGGAGGCTCCACCGCAAAACTGATGACAACGCTGGGGAATAAGCGGAGGTACGTTATTCATTATTGTAATCTCCATCAGTGTCTCAGTTTAGGGATACAGCTAGTTGGAATCATTTGGACTATCTCCTTCAGGCAGTCCCCCTAGCTGAAGGAGTATACTGATTTGATTACGTGACAGAGAACTTCTGCGACATGTGATTTTGAGAAAGATTTTTACGAATTAATGAATAATTCAGTTTTCGGTAAAACAATGGAGAATTTGAGGGACCGTCATGAAATTTTGATTAGATCGGAATGGGATGGGCGTTATGGGGCAAGAAAATGCATTGCCAAATTTTAAGCAGGTCACCATACTCAATAAGAACTTCATTGCTGCGGAGATGGCGAAGACTGCAGTAAGGTTCACGAAACCTATGTATGTGAGGCTGTGTATACTAGAACTATCCAAACTCTGCATGTACCGCTTTCATTATCAGTTTGCAAAAACTCATTTAGCAGGTCTTAAATTACTTTGTATGGATACAGATAGCTTCATCTGTTTGGCGAAGAATTGTGACCCGTGTGAAGTAATGAGGTACCACAGTGATGAATTCGACACGTCTTAATACATGGCTGATCATCCTTACGGTATTGCTCCACAGAAGGTTATCGGCCTTATGATGGACGAGGCGAATGGATTGCCGATTGTGGAGTTTGTAGGTCTGCGATTAAAAATTTATGCGTATCGCACATTGGAAGTTGCCACCCAGAGGCGGGCTAAGGGTTTGCGTCATATGGCATCGAGAGCCCACTCTATCATAGACTACCTGCGGTGCCTGTACGACTGTGTCTGCAGTGTTGCACCGCAGCCGCCGCGTTTGATAAGGCAAACTAGTATTCACTGGAGAGGACATGAGGTATACACTGTGCTGCAGTATAAAATCGGCCTGTCGCTTCATGATGATAAAAGGGTGATTTGCGATGATGGGACTGAAACTCTCCCGTATGCACACTTGTTGTGAGAGAAGAGGTGGGCGTCTCTGATTGCGTGAGAGAAGAGAGAGAGAGAGAGAGAGAGAGAGAGAGTCTGCAGAGTAGTAGTATGACCCTTTTATCACAGTATGTATGTGTGTGTGTGTGTGTGTGTGTGTGTGTGTGTGTGTGTGCCATGTAAATATTTGTGTGTACTACCTACACGTGTATATATACGCACGCTGCCTCCTCCTCCAGTATTCACCGGATCTTCGCCCTTATAGTCAGATCATTCAATAGTGACGGTTGCATTGCCCTTGTCTGCTGGAAGAACTATGACGAGAGGACCGTTGCGGAGCTCATGAAGACTATAACGCTCAGCTCTTGTCATGTTCGAGTTTGGCGGCTTGGATTTTAATAGAATGTGGGTCGTTTTTCCACGAAATTCTTCTGCAGTTTCCCTGGGAGCACCACTGGATCACCAACTTACAGACTCGTTAAACTTCTGGCCAGCCTCCTTACTCCACCCGCCGGAGGAACAGATATGACGGTTAGCTCTGATGTGATGTCATTGTTCATGTGCGTTCACATCAAATACTCTGTAGAACTGCTCTCCCAGTTCTTTGACGATACTTTTATGGACTTATTTATGCACACTCTGATGGCATCGTAATTTTTTTTGTATGAAGGAGAATATTTTAACCACATGGACGGCGTCGCGATGGACAGCCTGTTAGCTCCAGTAATAGCCAACCTGTTTATGGAGTACTTTGAGGACATCGCCCTGGACATGGCTATGCTTTTATCGTTATGTCGTTGACACTTTCGTTGTCTGATCGCATAGACGTGAAAAGCTAGCTTCCAAGGCAACATCAGGTTCATGGTGAAGGCAGAGAAAGATGGTACCTTACCTTTTCTTGACGTTTTCATCCGCTGTAAAGAAAATATGTGTCTCAGCCTGGAAAACCACCCATAGGGATCGATATCTGCATGCTGCTGGCTATCAACCCTCTTCACAGAGAAGTTCTGTTCTGAGGACCTTGGTGCATCGAGCGGAAGCTGTTTCAGACACTAAAAACTCTCCAAAGGAACTTAGCCTCTTTCGAAACCTATTCAAGAAAACGGCTACAACCGCCAGATTTTACAAGCAATCTTGGTGAAGAAACGTGAGCAGAAAGCCCCTGAGGGGGACACGAAGAAGCTCGCGACTTTGCCGTTTTGTGGCCCAATAACAGGACAGATTAGTCGGTTCATAAATAGGCATAAAATCGATTCGTTCTTCAGGGCCATAGCTACAACTCGACAACTACTGAGGCCTGTGAAAGACGATGTAGGTCTCAGAACGCAAGGAGCATATAGAACACCCCATGGGTGTGGACAGTTTTATATCAGGCAGACAGTACATACTATTAAACAGCGCTGTGAGAACACAAGAGGTATTTCCGCCCACGGTATCCTGAAAACTCAGTGCTCTGGGAAACAGACATCGTATTGCATTTGCCGAGACATCTGTTAATACATGGACTAATAATTTCTGGGACAGCGTTATAAAAGAAGTTACTGAAATAAAAATTGCTGACAACACCCCAAATAAAAACGGCGGCCTGCAGATAAATACAGCAGGGAACCTAGCAATTGGAAAGTTGAACCGGAAGCGCAGAAAATACCCATACAAGGTGTTCGGATATTTCTGATATAAACTTCTAAGACTTGCAGAGGGGAATGAGTACCCACATCCAGAAACGTACCGTTTCCATCCTAGGAAGGTATCAGTTCAAATGTTTAACTCATCCACTCCTGCTTGAGGAATTGAATTAAGCGTGATGCAGTACAGTTTATCAGGTAACAATTCTAAATGAATCATAACAGAACATCCATTTGTCACTTAACCACATTTGTTTCTATTAACATTTAAAAATTACGTGATTACATTATTCCAACACAAAAAAGAATCCAGTGTACTGTACGTACAGAACACTACTGATGCGTTACAACAGCGGCTCGATGTGGCGACTACCAACGTTGTTACAGACATTGTACCTATGAAGCATGTTCTGGTACACACTCTCCATCCCATCTGGTGTTTCTTCAATTTCTAATACAGCGGCCAGAACTCGTGCCTGTCTCCACAGGAATCTCTTAAGTTAAACTTTGGATACGACCCTACAGGAAGTAGTCCACAGGAGTTAAATCTGGCGATCACGGTGGCCACTGGGTTGACCACCTCGGACTATCCATCTTTCACCATATTGTGTGTTGAGATGTCACTAAACTGCACCTGAGAAGTGAGGTGGTGCACCATCAGGCTGAAACTTTAAGTGACATCAGGTGACCGCCTGTCGTAGTACACATTGCTATTGCGTACCAGGACAAGCAACCCTGAGACTTTTCTCTTTATATCAGCAGATGTCACACTGCATATCTGAACTGAAACCATCATACAACAAAAATAGTACGTTATTGAAGATGGATTCCTATTCAAAATATTTTGTACTCACTCCCCTCTACAAGTTCTAGAAGTTTTTATCGGGAATTTCTGAACACCCCGCATACATATATTTAGAGGCGCTGGCGCCTACAACTTTGACGCTCTGTAGTGTCGTTGGGCAACAATTCTTGGCATGAATTACTATTCAAAATATTATGTACATATTCCCCTCTACAAATCCTAGAACTCTGTAATAGCAATTTCCGAACACCCTGTATATGGCGCTGAAGCAAGCACCAGTGACGTCACTGAATGCATGGCGTGTCTGTAAGGACGGCAACGTCAGTCATTCTAAAGTCATCACTTGACAACGGCGGAGGAGCAATTGACTGAAAGTTCATGGATTTTTAACTAGTTGCTGCTGTCGGAGCTCCGAAAGAATTTTATCATGGTAAATGATCTAACATTAGTTGAGGGACTTGTGCTCAACAGAGGAACGATAGATCATTCTCAAGGAAAAATTATACATCAGAGAATTAAGAAGGGAACCATTACCCTTCGAAATTTCAGCAGAATAAATAAAATAAGCCGGCTGCTGTGGTCGAGCGGTTCTAGGCGCTTCAGTCCGGAACCACGCGGCTGCTACGGTCGCAGGTTCGAATCCTGCCTCGGTCATGGATGTGTGTGATGTCCTTAGGTTAGTTAGGTTTAGGTAGTTCTAAGTCTAGGGGACTGATGACCTCAGATGTGAAGTCCCATAGTGCTTAGAGCCATTTGAACCATTTTTGAACACACCAGACAAAGCAGGAAACAGTACCGAACAGCACGGACCATAACAGCATAAAGCAGAAAGCCGTGAGCCTCTTCGAACCACACCCTCAGGCAGTTCGACGCCAGCCTTGGCCTTCGTAGCCCCCAGAGATACACACTCCAGTGGAGAGAGGAATAGATAGCTCAAAGAACTTGGTTCGACTAATCTAAACTGATCGTAGTACCGGCTGGTTATAATTACAGTGCAGCTGCTCACTGAGGCCCAGTATGGGCTATAATTATAGCATGGCAGTGAAACTTGGTAAATACTCCAATGCGTTAACGCAGAACAATTTACGGCGGAAAAAATTAATTGCAATTTTGACCACCGGATGCAAATCTGACGCTGTGAATCCAAGAAAGACGTTTAGAAATGTTCCCATACGTAGTGGATTAGGAACCGGACATGGGCAGAAAAGGTCAAAGAATTGATAAAGGCATAACGCTGATTTTCATTACTAACCGCTGCTTTCACAATTTGTTCAGTATGATCACCGGAGACTTCGATGAAATGCTGCATCCAGAAAACGACGTGATCAACAGTTACTCACAGCATTTCTGGTGGAATCTGAGCAACGTGTACCTCTACACTGACCTTCAGATCCGGTGCAGACCGAACATGTCCTTGATAAACGTATTCTCTTTCACTGAAGAGCCTAATATAGTGTTGGGCCCCCGTGAGCACGCAGAAGTGCCGCAACACGACGTCGCATGGACTCGACTAATGTCTGAAGTAGTGCTGCAGTTGATACCATGAACCCTGCCGGTCTGTCTATAAATCCGTTCGAGTACGAGAGGGTGGAGATCTCTTCTGAAAAGCACGTTGCAAGGCATCCCAGATATGCTCAATAATGTCCATGTCTGGGGAGTTTAGTGGCCAGCGGACATGTTTAAACTCAGAAGAGTGTTCCTGGAGCCACTCAGTAGAAATTCTAGACGTGTGGGGTATCGCTCTGTCCTGCTGGAATTGCCCACGTCCGTCGGAACGCACAATGAACATGAATTGATGCGGAGGATCAGGCAAGATGCTTATGTATGTGTCATCTGTCAGAGTCGTATCTAGACGTATCAGGGGTCCCATATCACTCTAACTGCACACGCCCAACACCATTAAAGAGCCTCCACCAGCTTGAACACTCTCCTGCTCACATGCAGAGTCCATGGATTAATGAGGTTGTCTCCATACCCGTACAGGTCCATCTGCTCGATACAATCTGAAACGAGACTCGTCCGAGCAGATAACATGTTTCCAGTTATCAACAGTCCAATGTCGGTGTTGACGGGCCAAGCGAGGTGTAAACCTTTGTGTCGTGCAGTCATCAAGGGCACACGAGTGGGCCTCTCGCTTCGAAAGCCCGTATCGATGACGTTTTGTTGAATGATTTGCACACTGATACTTGTTGATGGCCCACCATTGAAATCTGAAGCAAGTTGGGGAACGATTGCATTTTTGTCCCGTTGATCGATTCTCTTCAGTCGTCGTTGGTCCCGTTCTTGCAGGATCTTCTTCCGGCCGCAGCGGTATCGGAGATTTGATGTTTTACTGGATTCCTGATATCCACGGTACTCTTGAAATGGTCCTAAGGGAAAATCCACACTTCATCGCTACTTCGGAGACGCTGTGTCCCATTGCTCGTGAGCCAACAATAGCACCACGTTCAAATTCACTCAAATCTTGATAACCTGCCATTGTAGCAGCTGTAACCGATATAACAACTGCGCCAGGTGCTTGTCTTATATAGGCGTTGCCGATCGCAGCGCCGTATTCTGCCTGTTTACATATCTCTGTATTTGAATACGGATGCCTATGCGTGTTTCTTTGGCGCTTCAATGTAGATATCCCCAAAGCCAAAAGTCATATGGATTTAGATCAGAACGATCTTGTAGGCGATGCTCCTGGAAAATCTCTGGAGATAACATGTTCGTGGAAGATTGTGTTAAGCAGATCTTTCAGTGGGTGAGCAACATGAGATGTTGCCCCTTCTCGCATGAGAACAGTGGTTTCCACACAGCTGCGCTCTTGAAAAGCAGGAATCACGGATCGAGAAGAAACGTGCACGTAAATCCACACCACACAGGAACATATGGCGAGTGCAATGCCTCTACGTGCACAACAAGCGGTTTAACAGTACCTCAGATTCGGCAGTTCTGTGTATCCACTGCATCCTGTGATGTAAGATGGGCCTCGTTGCTCCATAGAGTATTATCTGTCCACATGTCTTCAACTTCGATCCGTGCCTGAAGTTGAAGCGCAAATTCAGAACCTTGCTGCGGATCATGAAGTATCAGTTGCTGCACCGTCTGGATCTTGTACGGGTATCAGCGTAAAATAGAGCGCAATATTTGCCGTCCTTTTGACGTAGAATGGAGAATCGTCGTGAGGCCGGACGAGCAATAGTACTACCCGGGGCACATGCCGCAGATCAGTTACAGCAACAGCAACCTCATCAATAACTTTCACCACGATAGGACGCCTTCTTCTTCTAGATGCCACTCCAAGTTCGCCCGTGTTTTCGAACTTCATTACCATCTTATTTAAACATTTTAATGACACCAGGACTCTCCTCAGACCTTTCAATGACCGATACTCTCTCAATTTACCACTGTAATTGATGCTGTTCACATAAAAAAGTTTCACTAACAACGCCAGTCTCTCTTCTCGGTAGCCATACTGTTCACTCACATTATAGCTTGTAAAATCACAGCGTGGATGTCACACCGTCGTACAAACTGTGCACAGTGAAGGATTTGCAGCTAGTGCCCACAAGCTAAACTAGGAACTAACTTATTTCCAGCCTAAATTGTTTCCGCGTTAATGCATTAGCACATCTACCAAGTTTCGCTGTCATAACAAAATTACAGCCCGCACTGGACCTACTGCACTTTTATTATAACCACGCGATATAAACTGGAGAAACGTTGCAGAGATGAATTCTCGATTGTATAAAGCAAAAATAATATAGACAAAAGTGAAAATACAACTAAGGCAAATTTCAAGCTATTCTCCTTAATTTTTGCTGACCGTAATTACAGTCATTCAGAAGTGGGTAATTTTCGTCATGATGGTTTTTCCGTTCTAAGGGAGCCTTTCGCGCTGCATAAAAGGTCCTTCTCGCATGAATATACTAGAGAGGCGCCACAAAAATGGTTCTGGCCTTTAGAAGAAGTAAGTGTACCGTAACTTAGCACAAGTAAGCAATCCGGCCAAAATTGTGCAAATCAGTACAATTATATTGGCTATTAAAAGCAGAGCCTTCTACGCTATCGGCGGTTTTCTCTGACACCCCTACAGCAAGAGCTTTGCCTCACCGAGATCATGCATTCCTCCACCATCAAGACACATTTCCCTGACTGGTACATCAGTCTCCAGGTCATGTAGTCCTACCGTTACGCACCGTGTTGAGACAGTGTAAGAGAGTGCTACAGGCGCCAGATTGGGCCGATACGAGACTGCAGAATAGTGGGAGAAACAGTTAAGGATCTTATTTCTCGCCAGTGACGAACATCAAATCATTCGGGATTCTGATGACAGCTTGCAATAATGGTCGCATCCCGATCGCTGAATTAATCATCCACGTTCTTCTGCAACGTCTCGTTATTAATATTTCTCTTGCTTTTCTCAATTACGTGCTTTATTTCTTCGTTCTTTGTCCTCTGATAACTTAGGTCTGTGGTATTTCTTGATTGACCGACTATTGTCTACTGGTCCAGTAATAAGTTTCTGGTATCCACGCACTTTCGCCACCTATTTCAGTGTCTTTTCGCCCTGTCAGATCTGTGAGCTACGTTATTAATATGTTTATGGCTCATTACGAAGATATGAATGTTTAGTTGAATCTGTGTTCGAATCGTATTTAAGTAGAGTGGTGCTACCCCTTCCGCCCTTAATCTGTCCACTATGATTGTGATGACAAGGTGGAGTTACGCCTTTAGTAGAAGATGAATTCAATTATCTAGACACAGGAAGGTCAGGAAGTGGAGCAGTGGGTGCTCGTTTCTAATCCACACATCTGGAAACGCGGTTTGACCTTTTTAAAAAGACAATTACAAGACGTGAGGAGTCAGATTACAAGCAATTGACTGTTGGACCACAAAAAAGGAGAATATGTTTCTCTTCAAAGGCTTTGACAGAAAATAGGGGAACTAGCTACCTCAATTATCGTTCTACCTTCCTCAACAAAAATTCTGGCATGTGAACATATTCAAGCTCGTTTAACATAGAACATTCTTAATCCTTTTATCTAGTCCTTCTTTGTATAACTATATACTCAGCATCTCACGCTCACTGTCACTGTCTATACTTGTCTTTCTCCCAAATCGTCTGCTTTTTCTCTCATTGGCAATTTCTTCTGTCTGTCTCTCCCACTATCAATGTCTTCATCGCTTTCTCTCGCTGTTTCTTACCACTGTACCCTTCTCTGCCACTTTCATTGTCTCTCTGTCCTACTGCCATTGTCTTTCTCATTCTTTTTCTCGCTTTCTTTTCCACTTACCTGTCTGCTGCCTTATTCTTTAGCCATAACTGTCTCTTCTCCACACACGACCTTGGAGATGGTTAGCTCAGGTTTTGACTCCTAGACTGAGAAACGTTTACACATGAGTATTCCCGCAAACCGTTACTTTCTCTTATTAATCATCACTATCTCCTCTCTCTTTGGCTTCCATTGCTGCTGACTTCATCCATCTCTCTTTCTCTTTCACTGCCACTTTCTCTCTCGCACCTATACTATCTCCTCTCTGGCACTGCCCCGTCTCTCTCTTCCAGGATCGCTGTCCCTCTGCTACTCTCTTTCGCCACGAAAAACAGCGAATATGTTCTCGTGTCAAAACTTTTTGTGAGAAAGGATTGAGGCAGCTGGTTCCCGACATTTCTGTCGGAGTCCTTTAACGAGGAACATATACGCCTTTTTTGTGGTCCGATAGGAATATTTTTCTGTTGGTTCCCCTCTTTGCCCTACTACAGCAGGGTGTACTGCTTATGTAAAACGAATTTTACTGGTCGGTCAAGTTCTGATTTGTTGATATACTTCAATAAGTTTATACACTTTGCCACATGTAAACAACAAATAAGTACACAAATACAAGGTTAACAAAGAATGTAGAATAGTTGTTCTTTCCAGCCAAACGGCAGTCGCCTTTAGTTTCATCCGAATCCAAAAATTTGAATCCTATCTTAAATTACAAAAAAATAAAACTGTCTTCTGAGGAATAAAAACGATAGGTTTTAATATGATACTACAAATGTGCTGTGTAAAGTGTCCTCTATGTTCAAGTGAATGCAGGACTCCTAGCCAATGCAACTTCACTTATCACTACTTTATATAGAAATGCCGAACTTGTTAGACTACACCTACAATAAACGAAAAAATGCCGTGTTTGCCTTAGATTAGGTTAGATTAGATTTACTTTCATTCCAATTGACTGGTAGTGAGGAGTTCCTCCAGGATGTAGAACACGTCAGAAAAACACTAATACATGACAAATATTTATAACAAAAACAAATAAGCTAATGTACCTTCCACAAGTCCTAAGTGGAATGACAGTCTTTTTTTAATGAACACTATATGAAAGGTTCATTTTATAACACTCCTTTACTAAGATCGCATTAATGTACCGAATTTAAAATTTAAAAAAATGTTTAAGCTTTTTATGGCTGCTGGCAAGTTATTAAAAATGTGTGTTCCTGAATAATGCACACCTTTTTGTACAAGAGTAAGTGACTTTAAATCCTTGTGAAGATTATTCTTATTTCTAGTACTGATTCCATGAACTGAACTGTGGGTTTGAAAAAGTGATATATTTTTAATGACAAATTTTATTAAGGAATAAATATATTGGGAAGCAGTTCCCTAAACAAGCCTCTGCAGGATGTTCTTGAGTTCATACCACATATAACTCTTACTGCACGTTTTTGTGTCCAGAAAACTTTAGCTTGGCTTGATGAATTATCCGAAAAAATAATCCCATATGACATTATGGAGTGAAAGTAAGCATAGTATGCCGGATTTTTCATTTTTATATCCCATATGTCTGACAGAATTCGCTTTGTGAACAGACATTTGTTTAGACACTACAGCAGATCTGTGGTGTGCTCCTCCTTGTTGAATTTATTGTCAAGCTGCAATCCCAATAATTTAACACTGTCCACTTCTTCTATCTGCTTGTCGTCGTATGTTAGGCATACACTCGTGGGACACCCCTTAGAAGTTCTGAACTGCATGTAGTGTGTTTTTTCAAAGTTTAGTGACAAAGAATTGGGTAAATGCTATTTCCATGCTAAATAGTTTCATAACTTGATAAACTAATAGTTGACACTAGAAGTTAGACCTAGGAGATCGACATTATAAAAGTAACCTCACCAAGCTTATAACTACAGAAAATACATGTTAGCGAAAGTACGACACAGGCAAGCACACAAGTGGATAGACATTCTGATTTACTGCAAGAATATAATTAATCCTGTCTACTCTTGGAGTAGGTTACAGTACACTGCCAAATTAAATTTTTACACATTGAATTGTTCTCAAGCACAATTTTAGGAGGTACAAAAATGCGTCATATGGGTGCAGAATGTAGGATGCTGTGATTTCAGCTTCCTAGTTTTAACTATTTGTCAATGTTACCCAACTACCCACTTTTGGTTACTTTTCTAGATCACTATCTAAAAGATATATTTAGATTATAATGAATAGAACAAAGAAACGTACTTGTTAAAATCGTTATTACTTTATACACATGTATTCAGACACATAAAATAACTCTTTCTTTATTTCTGTTTTGTTTAGTTATAATAATACCCATCTTAGTTTTGAACTTATAATGTAAATCTACATCCAAATCACGTAATTCTTTTTCCGGTCAGTACTTTCACAAAGTATTTTCTCTCATTCTAATACATGTGTAACTTTTTCCCTATGAACTTTTGTATGGCCTTAACAGTTAGCTCTGTTCCTTCTTCCATCTTTTCTAACTGATGTAATTCATAAGCTTTAATTTTGGCTTTTGTTTCTTGGTTCTAAGATGGCAACTCTTCTCCTCAACATTCTTCCAGATTTTGTGTATAAAACTTTAAGTTCACAATTTTTACCAATAAATAGTCATTAAATGTACTTATTCTTTCAGTTTTAAACTCTGGAATGGATTTCCTGTTGCTAGATGCACAAAGTCCACTCCGCTATAGCCATCCTTTTCAGTCAGATCAAAATGTGAATTGATGTTTATAAACAAATTTTTTGTATATCCTCTAATACAGTAAAAATCCTTGAATCCATTGATTCCTGCATGTAATCCAATCTAAGGCCAATTTACAATACTGCTCACAGTAAATGCTGATGTTTTGTATTTCCCTGTCTTATTCAAATTTTTCTATGTACTGTGTATAAAGTAATATGCAAGTCTTGCTTGCTCATCTGCAATGGCTTCTCACTTTTACAACAAAAATTCATATTCTTTTGTTATGGCAACTATTTTTGCCAGATACTCCAGTTTTAATTTGTTTTCTTTGATATCTTCAATTTCCAATTTTCTTTTGTGTACACATAACACATTAACCATACTTCAAGGAGTACTTTCTTTAATAGGGAATGGTTTAAGTTTGTGTGATACAATTGTTGTTTTCCTTAAGATCTACTCATTCAAACACTATATGTTGGAACCAGTCCTGATTCAGCAATATCTCTATATGACAGTATTATGGAGAACAATGACTTAGATTGAGAAAAATATATTTCTCCAGTCTTAACACAGCATTTCTGTAAAATATTTCTGTCATCTTTGTTGGAGTCTTAGTTCAGTTTCCCTGTACCTTACAGATAAATAATCAAAACTACATGCAGACAGAACATACATTATAATCTTTTCTAGGTCTTAGTTGTCTGGAAGGTTAACTTGTACAACAGTCAAATTGAAGGTATTCTTATTGCCATAGTAGATAAATTGTAAAACCCTGTTAAACACAACACAGTAGCTGTCCTGTACATTGTTTGTTACTTAATACCACACAGAAGATATTGACAGAGAATACAGTGCAACACATTTTAAATACAGTTTGTTGGTGTGTAACACGTTTTCACAATCTTCCATGTGGTCAGACATATGATCCAGTCTGTAGTTGTATATTGTAGCTTCCAGTCTTGTAATACCATATTCTTTAGACATCTAATGTAGCCAATTATTTTCTTGTAGTATGGGTCCACAGCTTCTATAAATTTTTAAACGACTTCATCTTCCTTTCATCTGCTACAATTTTATTTTGAGATTGCAATTTCAGCATTAAGCCATTTTCAAGCAACTGCAAAACAGAATACAACGTAATGAGAACAATTTATAGTGGGACTAACAGTAGGTACAACCAATATCGTAGTTTTTTAACACTGATATATCTTACTAACAAGATTATGACATTTAGTAAGAGATAACAATGTAATATGCACAACTAAACGTCACAAAACATCTATTCAGCAGAATTAATCAACATTCCATTTCATGTGGTGCAATTTTGAGTGGTCTATATATATGTAACACAACTATATGAGCACACTTACAATACATTAGAGAAAATGTGTAAAACATTTGAGAAAATTTTTATTTCTGAGATCTGTTTGTTCATTGAGTACCTATTGTGGTTGTACTTTGGAGGCGCTGCAAATGTCAGTTTCTCCCAGAGCGTTCATTAATCTGCCTTTCTTTAACCGTCTGTATAGTACCTTTAAAGATTCGTCGATGGTGTTGGTGCTATGATCATAGTTTCGTAGATGTGCACTAAATGGAATTTTTCAGTTCTTGCTTATGTTTGTGTGTTCTCTGAATTGGGTTGGTAAAAATCATCTATCTTTTTGACCCACATAGAAATTTTCACACTATCACATTTGATTTTATAAATTCCTGATTGTGTAAACGGTTTTGTGTCGCAGATTGTATGCCTGATTATTGACCCTACGTTTTTGTTTGTCCAGAACCTGATTCTTACATTGATTTTACGAAAATTATGGGCTATTCTCTCTCATATAGCACCATAATAAGCTAAAACAATGCATATTTTCTATTTCTTCTTCACTTGTTAATGTTATTTCTTTATCTGTATTGTTGCTTTTATTACATAATATGGTAATATACATTTTGTCTACCTTACCAGCATTGTGGCCGTTATTTGCTGCTACATGTTTCAGTATACACACCTCTTCGGTAATTTTGTCTGTCCTAATCGGAGCATAATGATTCTGTAGGTCATGCAGTGAAAAAAAAAGACTTTCTTTTGCATTTATGGGCGACATGAACTGTTGTCAGTTATGCTGTTAGTGCAGGTTGGTTTCCTAAATATTAGGAATTTATGGGCACCTTGGTCATTCTTTATCATCAAATCTAAAATACTAATGGACTGTTGTTTTTCTAGTTCCACAGTAAAAACGATTTTTAGATGCACACTGATAAGCTGCGATAGCATACTTTCGATTTCAGCAATTGTGCCATTGAAGAGAACTAGAGTAGCATCTTCATTCCTCTTGTAGTATAAAAGCTAGCTAATCTACTAAATTTTTCAAAGAATAGGCTCCCTATATGATTTATAAAAATCTCTGCCAGTTTGTTAGCAAAAAACTTGCCCATTGAAACACCACCTGGTTATGAGTGTATCTCATCTTTGAATATAAAACAATTGAAACATATGATCAACTCTGGCAACTCAATAATTTACTCAGTTTGAGCTAATCGAAATTTTTTATGCTTGAATAGGTTCTTTTTCATAAAGTCAATGGTTTCTACCATTGGCATGTTAATGAATAGATTTACTATATCAAATGAGATACATTTTCCTTCTATAGGTATGGGTACATATTTAATTTTTGTAGATACAGCAATGGCACTTTTAACTATATAGTCTTTTTCAAAAGTGTTGTATTTTTTATTAGAGTGGTAAGTTTCTTACAAATTCTGTATGCAGGACTACCAAATTAATTCACTGCAGTACATATGGGATATCCAGTGTTATGGACCTTAGGTTGAGTGTGGAGTGTGGGTGTTCATGGGTTCATGACCAAACATTCATTGTCCTCCCTCTCTTTCAGGATGAAATTACACTTTTCTAAAGCCTTCCTGATCAAAGCGTTAAATCTTTTGGTTACATCTCTGTTCAATTTCATAATATTATTAGTAGCAATAAAGTCTTGTATCATACTACCGTACCATAATTTAGACAAATTTCTGCATTAAACTCTGAAAAAATCATTCGTCTTCGAGAACAATTATTCCATCCCCAATAGTCACGCCTCAGTCCATAAAATAAAAGATTTAGAATGCACCCCAGATACGAAGTTGTTTTCACTAGAGATCAAAAATCCTTATAGAAACCTACCTGTACAAGAAACACACAGAAAAGAACTTTCAGATGAATAAATTACTGACTTAGGAATTTAATCACAGTCGTAGTCAAATACAACTATTTTGAATGTAGTGAACAATTGTATCAGCAATCTGACGATCTCGCTATGGGAATTCCGTTAGCTGGTATCCTTACTGACATTTTCATTATCTCTCTAAAAGAAAAGTTCTTCAACTGTTTCTCAGCTGCAGCGCTAGGCATTCTCTCCTATTTCAGATACGTTCAATGCCATCAACAGGGCCTTTGTAGATGACTAAAATTTCAATCTCTTTAATAAACTTCACGAAGAAATATCTTTCACCAGTGAACTCGAAAACGAGGCCCTTCAATTGAACTTTCTTGACTTGACGCTTACAGTACAAGAAAATAAAATCTCATGTAATGTTTTTCGTAAAGAAACGTATACTACTCGGATCGTACCTGCGTCTTCCATGCACCCACAATCTCATAAAAACACTTTCTTTAACTCTGCTGTTCACAGAGCTATTTTTATTCCACTCTCGAAACTAAAATGCGAGGAAGAAATTAATTTAATCAAAACTACAGCAGTTAATAACGAATACGAAGCTGCCATATTGAATGACATCCTTAAAAAGAAGACTGTTAAAAGAGTTACTATGATTGGCACCTCTATCACTGAGTCCAGCTTGAAGAAGTTTTTCTCTATTTCTTTCTTGGGGCCTCTCCCCTATCAGATTCCACTCCTTCTCCTCAATAAAAGCAACTGTAATGTCACCTTTTCAACCAATAAGAGTTTGAAGAAAAATTTTATTCAAAATTGAAAATAGACCCATTCCTCTTTGAAAAACTCTCTTGTCTGGAAGATTTTTTGCGACATTTGCTCGTCTTACTACGCAGGACAAAGAGGACGTAACTTTACAGTCAGATGTTTTCTAAGCCCATATTGACGGTGTGTCAATAGACAGTTTTCTTCGAGGTAATTCATAATGTTCGAACACAATATATGTTCCAAAATCCTGGTGCATATCGACGTTAACGATATGGGGCTGTAATTTAGTGAATTACTCCTACTACCTTTCTTGAATATTGGTGTGACCTGTGCAACTTTCCAATCGTTGGGTCCGGATCTTTCGTCGAGCAACGGTTGTATATGATTGTTAAGGATGGAGCTAATGCATCAGCAAACTCCGAAAGGAACCTAATTGGTATACAGTCTGGATCAGAGACTTGATTTTATTAAGTGATTTAAGTTGCTTCACTACTCCTAGGATATTTACTTCTACGTTACTCATGTTGGTAGCTGTTCTCGATTCGAATTCTGGAATATTTACTTCCTCTTCTTTCCTCAAGGCATTTCGGAAGGCAGTGTTTAGTGACTCTGCTGTGGCAGCACTGTCTTCAATAGTATCTCCATTGCTATCTAGCAGAGAACCGCATTGATTGTTTCTTGCCGCTAACATACTTCACATACGATCAGAATCTCTTTGGATTTTCTGCCAGGTTTCGAGAGAAAGTTTCGCTGTGGAAACTGTTATAAGAATCTCGCATTGAAGTTGAGCTTCTGTAAAAGGTGGCCAATCTTGGGGGATTACGTGTCTGTTTAAATTTGGCATGTTTGTTTCGTTGTTTCTGCAACAGTGTTCTAACCAGTTTTGTGTACCAAGGAGGATCAGCTCCGTCGTTTGTTAATTTATTGCTATAAATCTCTCATTTGCTGCCGATACTATTTCTTTGAATTCAAGCCACATCTGGTCTACACTTACATTATTAATTTCGAATGAGCGGAGATTGTCTCTTAGAAAGCAGTCAAGTGAATTTTTATCTGCTTTTTTGAATAGGTATATTTTTCGCTTATTTTTGGAGTATTTGGGGATTATAGCATTCAATCTCTTTACGACAACCCTGTGTTCACTAATCCCTGTATCGGGTTTGATGCTCGTTATTAACTCAGGATTATTTGTTGCTAAGAGGTAAAGAGTGTTTTCACAACCGTTTGCTATTCGCGTTGGCTCATGAACTAACTACTCGAAGTAATTTTCAGAGAATGCGTTTAGCAGAATTTCGGATGATATTTTGTGCGTACCTCCGGAATTAAACATGTATTTTCGCCAACATATCGAGGGTAAATTAAAGTCACCACCAAGTACTATCGTATGAGTCGGATACGTGTTTGAAATCAAACTCAAGTTTTGTTTGAACCTTTCAGCAACTGTATCATCTGAATTGGGAGGTCGGTAAAAGGATCCAATTATTATTTTATCCCGGTTGCCAACAATGACCTCTGTGATGTGTCGACAGAAGTGCCGACACAGTGTGTTTGAGGAGACCGAAATGCACGCTATAAGCTCACGAAGGATGGCGTGAGGTCTGAAACAGGATACGTAATGAATGCTATAAAGAAAAGTACGTAGCTGCTGGAATACTTAACTTTAATCCATCCTTGTGGTACATCGCTCTTGACGATACAAGTGAGACTCTTTAGATACAAGCTGTGTAAGGCTAATAACGCCTTGCTAGGTCGTAGCCATTGACTTAGCTGAAGGCTATTCTAACTATCTGCTCTGCAAATGAGCGAGGCTTCGTCAGTGTGCATCGCTAGCTACGTCGTCCGTACAACTGGGGCGAGTGCTAGTCCGTCTCTCGAGACCTGCCGTGTGGTGGCGCTCGGTCTGCGATCACTAACAGTGGCGACACGCGGGTCCGACATGTACTAATGGACCGCGGCCGATTTAAAGCTACCACCTAGCAAGTGTGGTGTCCGGCGGTGACACCACACTCTGCCCATACTAACTCACAGGAAGCATCTACTTCAATTTCGCGACAAGTTAAACTACTTCTAACAGCAACAAACACGCCACCGCCAACCGTGTTTAGCCTATCTTTTCGGAACACCGTTAGGTTCTTCGTAAAAATTTCGGCTGAGTTTATATCCGGCTTTAGCCAGCTTTCAATGCCTTTAACGATTTGAGCATCAGTGCTTTCTATTAGCGCTTGGAGCTCTGGTACTTCCCCAACACCTACGACAATTTACAACTGTTATACCAATGGTTCCTGTATCTACGTTCTTCATGTGTTCAGCCCGCACCCTTTGTGACTGAAGCCCTTCTTGGGTTTTCCCAAGACCCTCTAACCTAAAAAACCGCCCAGTCCACGCCTCACAGCCCCTGCTACCCGTGTAGCAGCCTCCTGCGTATAGTGGACACCTGACCTATTCAGCGGAACCCGAAACCCAATCATCCTTTGGCTCAAGTCGAGGAATCTGCAGCCTACACGGTCGCAGAACCGTTTGAGCCTCTGATTCAACCCTCCACTCGGCTCTGTACCAGAGGTCCGCAATTGGTCCTGTTGACTATGCTGCAAATGGTCAGCTCTGCTTTCACCTTGGAAGCAAGACTGGCAGCCTTTACGTCTTCTGTTAACCGCTCGAAACCAGATAGAACCTCTTCTGATCCAAAGTGACACACATCATTGGTACCGACGTGAGCAACCACCTGCAGTTGGCTGGACCCTGTGCTCTTCATGGAATGACTCAACCCGGTATGCACAAGGAGTGCACATTGGTTTTCTTTCCCTTCTTGTCAACCAAGTCCCTAAGGGGCTCTATAATGTGCCTAACGTTGAAGCTCCCAATCTACCAATAAACTCACTCTCTGTGATTGACTGGATCTTGCAGGCTGAGTGGTTTCCACTGAAACAGGACAGTCGACATCATCTGGTTCAGCGACAGTGTCAGCCACAGACAGCACCTGGAACCTGTTTGTCAGACAAACTGGGGAGGCCTTAGATGCTGCCGCCTGGGAAGTCTTTCGCCGCCTGCTTCGCCCTGGGGCGACCTCCCACTCGAGCACAGGTGAAGGGTCAACCTCAGTGCAAGCAGTAACTGGGTTGGCCACTGGTGAGGACCGATCGGAGGACTCGGACGTATTGGACGTCCGTTGGGTCCCCAAGGCCGGCCCATAGCAATGGTGCCCATCCACTGCAGCCTCAAGCTGTGTAACCAAAGCCATCACTGCCCGAAGCTGAGAGCGAAGTGTCACCAACTCGGTTTGCATCCGCACACAACAATCGCAGTCCTTGTCCATACTAAAGACCGTGAAAACTATACTATGCAGATAAACGGACTATCGGCATGTGCTGCGCATCTCTACTGTAGTCCCTGACGAAAACGCAGAAACTGTGTCTAATAACACGCAATTTTAAAAAACCGAAGCACCGAAGCACTCATGTGGAACTAAATAATTCGCCCCTGATTAGGAACTTATAATATGTCACAAAATCGGTTTACTTTCCGACGCAAACGAAAACGCGTGAACTGTGGCTATTAGATATTAAATTTACACGCAGAAACTCAAGAAACTAAACTATGAAAGCACACGGATGATACAATAAAATTCGCTCCTGGTTAGGAACTCGTAAATGTCACAAAAGCGGTTACTTCCCTGTTACTGTGCCAGTCTCAGTCGGCTACTACTGCCTGACTGGATATATAAAAGAATGTTCATAAACAATTTCTAGTAATCAATATTATTAGAAGTGAAATGCACACCATGCGGAACAGTAACGTAAAAGAAACCTATGCAGTATGGTGACTATAAGTTGGCTGATTGCTGGAAGGGTTTGTGTGGAGGAGAGGAAGCAAGCTCGACCTCCACACAGAACGCCGCCGACAAGCACGTTATTCTGTTTCAAGCCTTCGAAAAAGGAGAAGCTGTGTACGTAAGTAAAAACCGCTCAAGTGTTGCAACTGAAATCATCTTACTTATTGAAATGTTTAATAAAGATCCTAACTGCAACAATTGTGTATGAGCTTTGGCTGCTCATTTCACCATCGGTAACTTCTAGCCGGCGTCTCACCAAGGGGTGCGTTTTACTTCCATGTGTGCTTATCGCTGCCTCACCCAATCTTCAAAGGCGGTCGCTAGAGTCGCATCTACGAGGCCGCACCACCTGCTCCTTACATCTCCATGATTTCTGCCTCACCATTTGTGGTCGTCCCATCCAGCTCCTCCAGATACCTTGGCCTCGCCCTCGACTGTCACCTCACCTGCACCCCTCATCTCCCGGCCATCCAGCAGAAAGCCCATTCCCGCCACCACCTCCTGAAGCTCCTGTCTGGCCGGACATGGGGATTGCATTTTTCCACCATCCTCAACACCTAAAAATCACTCATTCGTCCTAAACTCTGTTATGCCAGCTTTGCCTGGATCTCCTCACCCACTCACTTTTACAAGGCCCTTCAAATTCTCGAACGCCATGCACTCCACCTTGCCTTCCATATCCACTTTCCTTCCCCCACACGGCTCCTTTATGACCTCATTCCCTTCCCCCACCTCCTCCTTTCCCTCCAACATCTCCGCATCCTTTACACTGTCCGCAGGCTTGATCCCCCCCACCCTCTGGTTTCCTCCTTCCTCTCCACCTCCCACACGTTGCCGTACCTCTATCACTGTATCTATCCCTCTCCCCACCTGTCTCTCCCATCTCCTCCCCTCCCTCCCTTCTTCCCTTCTCCTCCCCTCCCTCCCTTCTTCCCTCCTCTCCCCTCTCTTCCCCTCCCTCCCTTCTTCCCTCCTCCCTCATCTCTATGTCCCTGGCAGATCCTTTATGTTTTCTCATCGTCATCAGTGTCCTATTTCAGTGTTGAGTTTGGTGCTGTTCTCCTGTGCGTCACGTGCTGTGACTTTAGTTGGGTGCTGGACTCGTACATGGTGTTATTGTCAGTGATTGTTATGTGTTACGCCGTCCGTCGGTACTTTTATGATCCAGTGTGTGGTCCTGTTTTGTGTGCGCTAATTTTTTTACGGTTTTTATCTCCATTTTATAGTCCCTCCCTTTTTGTCTGTTCTCTTCCGTACTGTTCCCCACTTTTTTTATATCTACGTACGCCATACTTTCTCCATTCTGTTATTTTAAATGTCTTCTTTGTATAATTACTGTCTTTCAGCTGAAGAGCAGGGCATATGCTGCTGTCAGCCCGCCCCAGATGGGGCATTGAAACATAATAAAGGAAAAAAAAATCACATCTACGGAGAGAGAGCGGCCTCCGAAGAGAGCGGTGCGGGCAGTTGACGGTAGTTTTCGCACAGTGTGGAGCCGGGGGCAGCAGCAGTCCTTGGAGTAACAGACACGCGGTGCGGATCGGCACGTCTTTATCGGGTCATCGCTCACTCTTCTTCGCCAGGACTGGGCAGAAGGCAAAGGTCCGGTTCGTTTATGTTGTGCGCAACTAGATGTTCAGCTCTGTGCGCTGATCCTCCGCTCTGCCAGCTGTTTGAACTGACGTTCGAGTTTACGTTCATTGAGTTGTCATGCACGTCTTGTTACTTGGTTCTGTGATTTTAGGAATAGTGTATTGGCCTGTCTGGTCTGTGTGATTTTGAAGTAACTTGTCTTAATCTGCTGGCCAGCGTTCTCTCTCAAAAAATTTGCCATGGTTAATGTTGTTATCGTTATGTAATGTGCCCAGTTGTCATGCATGTCTATATTCTTACGCAAGAGGACCAGGTATTCTAAAGGTTTTAGGAGCTGGCGGGCGCTCTGGCACTACTACTGTACTACTATCCAGCCCTTTTAAGTGTGTTGTGAGCTTCGGCATAAAATGCAAGACTCTAGCGACTTGTTTATTATATTCCTTCCTGGAAGAAATTACAGCTCCCTTTCTGTAGTTCTCTGTTAGCGAATCTCATTTCCTAGGGTGTATCAACTTATTGGAAAGGCAATCATGGTTAAATCATAGTTTTACTTGTGGTATAATCCAGTGACACTTGTCTTTCTTATTTGTTAGCAGCACTTACTAAGTTGCTGGGAGAGTGTTCAGTGTTGACGGCTTCTTGGCGCTTGGGACTGGCTTACTTGCGGCGGCGTTTCCTAGTGCGGCTTGCTATTTGTTTGCAGCCGCGCGTCCTAGCTGTCTGTGCTCAAGTTGAGTATCTTATATTTTTCTGACTTGCTCTGTAAACTACATTTCGCTGCTGGCCAAGAGGCCTCTGATTAACTGGCTTCGCACAGGAAATTTTCTTTTTAGTGTTTGATACATATTGTAATGTTGTTCTAAGTTTTATTGTAAATTTTTTATTTAAATCTTTTGGATATTATCTATGTTACCTTAGCTAATATTTATCTTTTGGATGTCCACATAATACCTTGGACTTGCATTTAAATGAAGAAATTTGTCTAGAACTGTTTTAATTATTGTAATTAGCTGGTATGCTTAAAATCGCTTAACTAAAAATTCTTCACAAGCTAATATTTCTGAAATCTTACTTCCTGAATTTGTTTGACGTTATTATAATTGCAATTTAACGGCTGTCTCATTTACCATTTTGAACACCTCTACTGGCAAATTAACTTAAATTTTTTTCTACCTGTATTTCAAGATATATATATATATATATATATATATATATATATATACACTCCTGGAAATGGAAAAAAGAACACATTGACACCGGTGTGTCAGACCCACCATACTTGCTCCGGACACTGCGAGAGGGCTGTACAAGCAATGATCACACGCACGGCACAGCGGACACACCAGGAACCGCGGTATTGGCCGTCGAATGGCGCTAGCTGCGCAGCATTTGTGCACCGCCGCCGTCAGTGTCAGCCAGTTTGCCGTGGCATACGGAGCTCCATCGCAGTCTTTAACACTGGTAGCATGCCGCGACAGCGTGGACGTGAACCGTATGTGCAGTTGACGGACTTTGAGCGAGGGCGTATACGGGCATGCGGGAGGCCGGGTGGACGTACCGCCGAATTGCTCAACACGTGGGGCGTGAGGTCTCCACAGTACATCGATGTTGTCGCCAGTGGTCGGCGGAAGGTGCACGTGCCCGTCGACCTGGGACCGGACCGCAGCGACGCACGGATGCACGCCAAGACCGTAGGATCCTACGCAGTGCCGTAGGGGACCGCACCGCCACTTCCCAGCAAATTAGGGACACTGTTGCTCCTGGGGTATCGGCGAGGACCATTCGCAACCGTCTCCATGAAGCTGGGCTACGGTCCCCCACACCGTTAGGCCGTCTTCCGCTCACGCCCCAACATCGTGCAGCCCGCCTCCAGTGGTGTCGCGACAGGCGTGAATGGAGGGACGAATGGAGACGTGTCGTCTTCAGCGATGAGAGTCGCTTCTGCCTTGGTGCCAATGATGGTCGTATGCGTGTTTGGCGCCGTGCAGGTGAGCGCCACAATCAGGACTGCATACGACCGAGGCACACAGGGCCAACACCCGGCATCATGGTGTGGGGAGCGATCTCCTACACTGGCCGTACACCACTGGTGATCGTCGAGGGGACACTGAATAGTGCACGGTACATCCAAACCGTCATCGAACCCATCGTTCTACCATTCCTAGACCGGCAAGGGAACTTGCTGTTCCAACAGGACAATGCACGTCCGCATGTATCCCGTGCCACCTAACGTGCTCTAGAAGGTGTAAGTCAACTACCCTGGCCAGCAAGATCTCCGGATCTGTCCCCCATTGAGCATGTTTGGGACTGGATGAAGCGTCGTCTCACGCGGTCTGCACGTCCAGCACGAACGCTGGTCCAACTGAGGCGCCAGGTGGAAATGGCATGGCAAGCCGTTCCACAGGAGTACATCCAGCATCTCTACGATCGTCTCCATGGGAGAATAGCAGCCTGCATTGCTGCGAAAGGTGGATATACACTGTACTAGTGCCGACATTGTGCATGCTCTGTTGCCTGTGTCTATGTGCCTGTGGTTCTGTCAGTGTGATCATGTGATGTATCTGGCCCCAGGAATGTGTCAATAAAGTTTCCCCTTCCTGGGACAATGAATTCACGGTGTTCTTATTTCAATTTCCAGGAGTGTATATATATTTGTGTGTGTGTGTGTAACCTTGTTGTCTAAGAATAAATGTTAGTTAAAGGGGCCCAGTTCTTCCATATCATTTCCTGATCCTGATCCTGATCAAAATGAAAGTGAACAGCAAGACGTAGATTGAATACAATACACTAACGCAACAGACAACAATGGAAACCTCACAAAGTACTGTTAGCTATACAGCACTGGCTGCAACAAAGAAACAAATGACTATTGCCCGAAGTCTTTCGATTTGTACCGAACTCTACCGATTCAGAATAAGGGAGCTGATTATGTAAGTGAATTGTCAATAAACATTTTTACCTCATAGGACTGTGCGTTCTTTATTATTTAAATTACCAAGTAGAATATTTCAAAGGCAATAGTAGGATCATAAATAATGAGAGTCTAGTCATCTATTGTATAATTAGGAAACCTTTATGAGAGTTAATACATTTATTCTGTTATCGATATACACGTTTCACATTTTTGACTTACCACCAAGTAAGATGAGTATGTCACAGACGCTTTAGCAGCTCTATTAAGAAGATATTCGGTGATATGAAGCAAATACGAAACAATAGCAAAAGTATCATACAAAAAATGCGCTCTTTTCAAATGTCTCCTGGTAATGAATGGTACCAACAGCGAGCAGATAAGTGAGAAAACAAGGAAATACCGAATAAGTGGCAGTACACCATTCTTTTATTAGGCTCTGCATAAAACAACAGCGAATAATACATTTGGCAGGATTTGTTGGCCAGTGTGATACTGCCTTCTCACATGGAGCATAGTGAAAGGAAGACTCTGTGCATTTATTGCCTCTCTGTAACAACAGCTGTCACACTGATCCCAGTATCTGTCTCACGCAGAGAAATACGCTTATGCTCTTACCAACATAAATCACTACGCTCTAAAGCCATTTAGAAAACCTCATGACATGCTCTATTTTGATGTTGGGGTCGTCATTTTAGGCGTTGTACATTTGTTAGAGTATAAGACGGTCATTGAGGCTATAGATGTTTCCATAATATTTACTGTCGAGTAATCCATCAGTATACAGTCATTTCCTAAATTTAACTTTCGGAATTTGATTTTCACAATAACTCCATTTTAAAAGATACTTAATGCTTTTACTAATGGATACTCATATCCTTTGGCTACTGACTGCAGAACTCAGTTCACATAATATGAATCTCTTGTTTTATATCACAACATTAGCTATAATTATAAACAGCAACTTTATTGTAGGTTTATTAATTTTCCAGCTGATATATTTTGATGACATGATTTTTATTTTCCAGTGAAATATGGTGTTATAGAATCCATTTGTGCTCTACCGGAATGACTTCACAATTTGAATCAAACAAATGCATGATGTTAATCGATTGTTGATCTGTTATGGAAATAGAAGACTTAGATTTTTCACACACGCTCTTTTATACACTGAAATCAGAATTCATAGTTCTTCGATTCGTGTTTATGGAAGGCACTCTTTCACTCTCAAGCTGTACAATCCACCCTAAAGACAGTTTATAGTGCAGAGCAAATCACGGTTTTCCATTCATTCTAAAAACATTTTTCAGGAACAAAAATCACAATAACATAATCAACTACCTTGAGTAGGTAGCAAACAGCAAACTTATTTACAAAATGTATCGACATGTTCGTTACTTTTTACGCTAGTTCCTCTTTATGTCTCTCTCTCTCTCTCTCTCTCAATTTCTCTTTCACCTTATTTTGTTTTATAAGCTTCACTCCAAACTGCGGTTGTCTACACATGTATGCACTTTGACACTTCAGATGCTGTCGTCCACTATTCCAGAAGGAACATCGAATGCAGGTCTCAGTCTATCCACCGAGAGTGATAAAACTCGCGGCTACAAAAAATCGATTGGTAAAAGTTGTATCATAAGTATCCCTTCAGTATTCAGCTAATACTGATTTGTAAAAAAAGTTGATAATATAAAAACTGGCATCATAAATACGTTTCGTAACGAAATTCGACAATGTGTAATGTAACTGTTTGCTTTACATGCTCAGTTCCCACACAACATCGAATAATTTAGGTTGTAGGGGCCTGTCTTGCTGTTTAAGCTTTCCGATATTTTCGTTATTTAAATTTGACACCAAAGGCGTAAGTGTTTCATGCCTGCATTCCCGATAACAGAATCCACAATAACATGTAGTTGCGGAACTGTTCGTCATAGCCACTTTGTCGCCACATATCCGACAACTGTATAAGACTGTCGTAGCAGACAGCGGATTCTGCGGAGTGCTACAAAACAAATGCAGTGTTTTAGCTATGTGTCATTGTGCTCTTATAGCGGTAACAGGAAATATGAGAGGTGACAGTAAATTTAGATGGATTCGGCAAATGATACTGATCTGAACTCGACGCACATATCTTGCCTGGTAACAGCGGTGACAGGTTAGAACTTGATGAAATCATAGGCTTGAGAACGCAGAGATTAAAGAACAGAGAGAAATATTACAGATTTCACACAGTATTCCTTGGATTGAGAGGTAGGAGAGTCGATGACAGAAACCGGGAGGTAATACACTGAGGCCTGGGGGACCATAGTCATTAGAGGACTGGTGTCTGAGAACGATAAGGGATACTGGCTTCGACAGGATTTACCTGACTTCTTGCAGTTGTCATCTACCTATGATTAGGCGAGAACTGGTTCAGAACATCCGTCAACCTACTGAGGTGACTCCAAGCTTCAAATCAACGGGCAGACGAGCCAAATTATTCCCTATTAGACCTTACTAGGGTTGACTTTCTCAGAACAAACAAATTATTTTCTTTTCTGCTCCAAGAGGACGGCTACAAGGGGAGTTATCAAATGCAGTTGACATATAACTGAGGGAATTAATTTTTCCTGGAAATAAACTAAAATTCTCCAGTAATACGGGCATTTCAAATTTGGATATTCGTATAATGAAATGCTCATAATGCTTTCTTTTGCAGACATTCTCGCAGAATACAACAAAAATTTAGAAGCAATTTTGAATGGATTGAATAGGCTACTGAACAGCACTTAAATTAAGGATAAATAAAAAATGGAGACAAAATTGACTATCCCTACTAAGAATAAGAATATCGAAAAACATGCAAATTGAAAAAAACGTGAAAATTGTGAACATGGTAGAATTATTTAAATCATTTTGTTACTGAAGCTGTAATGTTACACATAATGCCCCAGGTACTTGAGATACCAGATGTAGACTGTCAGCAAAATAGCTTTATTGGTATAACACATTAACAGATAACTGAGACAACAACAGTTTGGAGTCTGAAGCACAACATTGTGTGGTAGTGAGTTATGGTCCATGGTAAAACTGGAGAAGAAGCTTTGTAAAGTGATATTACAGAGTGATGTTAAAAATTAAGTGGATAAATGCAGTAAAAGACGAAGACGCATTAAGAAGAATAGGTGAAGAGATTTAGTCTATAGAAATTGCTAGCCAAAAGAAGAGAAGGGTTAGTGAGATATCTGTTAAAGTATCCAAGAATTGTGGGGTTGAATCTGATAGCAACAGTGTAAGGGAAAGATTGCAATGACAACAAAGATTAGAATGTGTAAAATAATCTGTAGAGAAGTTTGGATGTAGCGGGCGTGGAAAGGTCAAAAGATAAGCAGAAGATAGGAAAGAAATAGGATATCTTAAACTACAGATAGAATGTCCCTGAATTTGCAAACAGGTTCTTCACCATGCGATTGGACAGGGAATTTTAGAACAAAAATACTCTTTCTTAAAACGTTGTCCGATCCATAGTTTGCGAGAGCATCTGCCATAACGTTCACAAGATGGCAATGCTGCAGGATCACGAGGGAGATCGCAGCCTAGAACGCAATCGTAACTGAATAATAACGTTATAGTACAGAATACAAAATCTTTTGAGTTTGAACACAATAATCAATATCTTTTTTTAAAAATGTATACCGTTGTGTATTTACTAATTAGTACATATGAGTTGATTTTGAGATTGAACTTTAGCTTACTACTCATCACTTTCTATTTCGTGACACAAAAATATAGTACAGTAATTGGGTTCAACATGTTTGTAACTACAACAGCTCAGTTCACTGAAACAAAACAGCTGAATTACTTTACTCATTTCATGATCACTCCCCAAGATGAACTATGTAGGCAGAATACGTGCTTCTAAATGCGAAACCACGTGAGTGAGAATATTTCGCTGCATGTCAGCACCGAGGGTAGTTGGAGCTGCCTGGGGATGTGCTGTCAACTCAGACATTTTTTCTATTTGATTCTTGTCGTAGACTCATCTACATTCTTAATGATAAACATAGACAGCCCATGTTACAAAAGGATGTTTACTCCGTTTATTTTGGTCTTTAGATATACTTCGTCTTTGCTGTACTTGGCTCTGTATGTTACTGAACTGCAACATAATGAATTTTATCAGAGTTTTTCTCGCAAAATATGGATCGCCCAGCTGCAGCGCATCATTTGTGCCTGCCTTCATAGGTCTGTCCTCTTTGCAGAAGTGGCAACAGGACCAGTTTGCAGCGGAAAAGTGCCTTGTCCAGGCAAGAGCTGATAGGTTGGGCTTTCTGCGATTCATCTAAAGCGGTTTGTGATCTGTAACTAATAGGCTGGCTTGAGGGCAAGTAACTTTGTTTCGGTAGCAGGTGTATCTCAGCAACCGTTGGAAATAAACTTCTGAAGGATCGGAGGATCGAGTAGGAAGTACACATGAATGCTGCTTAGTGAGAGCAGGCAGAGGCCAATAAAAGTGCCTGTAGTGTGCTCTTTAGGATGATTGACTGAAAGACTTGATGCTGAAACAAGTTTGTAGAGCGATTTGGAGTAGGCGAAATCGATATGTTAGTCTCACAGGTGCAAGAAGCCAGTTGCGTGCTCTCTGGAGTGGAAGTGTTTAACATTTCTGTGCAAGTTGCTAGGCCTCAATTTATGAACTGGGCGGTTTACATTTTCCTGTCCACTGGCCGGATCTTATTGAAAATAGTCAGTTCGCTAAAAGGCATTTATTAATGCTGTATGAGTAGCGACGATTTTAACTCTGTCTCGTGGGTGAAGAGAACCTGGTGACCCTTATTTCCCAGTGGTTTTAATAGTGTAGCTTTTAATAATGTGTGGAAAACTGATCCTGATCCTCAGTAAACGTTTCGTAGTTAGCCTTTGACGTAAACATACATGTAAGTGTACGGCATGTAAATGATAACTCTTTATAGAGTAGCACAGTGGTGTAGGTGAAATCGGATGAACAAACTGAAATCGGACACTTGTAATCTGCCAGACCGGAAAATAGCCTCAAATTGCCCTAAAAAATCCATCTAAGCTACAGCACATGTGCATCGTGGGAGATTTTGACTAAAATGGTGCTTATATATTAAAAACTAATTGTTCTTGCATTTACAACAATGTAAAACTGACGTTTGTTTAAATTTCTGCTCAAAACATTGTGAATTTCAAGAGCACTAAAGTAACAATTAAATCATTTTGTTCCCTTGGCTTATAATGGTTACATTTAGATCGAAATACAAACGTAATTATTTTTCCCATAACATTTACGAAAGTCGTTTTTTGTTTTGTTACCCTCACAGGAAGGTCTAAATTTACGATCTGAGCGAAATAGCCTACAAAGCTGGTGGCATAAGATAACGATTGGATGGTGAAAATCTCGTGACGCGCATGCTCTGTTGCTTACGTGGCTTTTATAGGCCAGTTTAAGATTGTTTACCAGCTTCAAGGACCACAAGTATTCTGTAGCAATTTGTTGATGTCCACTTGCTCTACACCACTGCGGTGCGTATTAAACATATATCTTTTTAAGCGTCACGTCGCACAGTAAAAAGCTTGGCCACGAATTTCAGAACACGTTATATATTCGCAAAAATTGTCGGCCTGGAGATGGTTTGACATCCCACATCAGTGAAGGAGAAGACTTCACCGTAATTTCTGTAAAATTTTGTACATGGCTGCACGTTCAGAGACCGTGAATAGTTACAATTGAAAGAAAAACAGCCCTCGGTCACTATATTTAAACGAATTAACCGGGTTTCAGCACTGCTAGGAGTGTCTTCCTCAGAATTTAAATCAAAGAATGGTCTATATTCTATAACATGGTCGCAGAATTATGACTGAAAACGTATGGTAGAGTATAAGTACGGTTTTATCGTACTTATATGTCATTTATAAAATAATAAATATCCCAAAAGGGCATTGGTCACAAAGATGTTTAAGATAAAGAAAACTGTGAGGGCGAGCCACTAAGGGCTACTCGTTACTTGCGTGGTGCGGGCGTCACAGTTTTTCTTTAGCTTAAATATCTTTGTGACTAATGCCCTTTTGGCATATTTATTATTTTATAAATGGCATATAAGTACGATAATTCTGTACTTATACTCTACCATACGTTTTTAGTCGTAATTCTGCGACCATGTTATACAATATAGACCATTCTTTGATTTAAATTCTGAGGAAGACACTCCTAGCAGTGTTGAAACCGCAGCCTGTACCGCCGCCGCCGCCACCGCCACCGCCGGATGTGGAGAAGAAGACGCAGCAGGACAAACAAGATCAAGAGGGAGGAGTGACGCACTCTGAAGTCATTCCTTTCCCGGACGTCACGAACCTGCCAGCGGTTCTCAAGAAGATCGCAACCATGGTGCGAGATGGGCGGTACGACGTCCAAAGAAAACCCTACCTTTTCGCGCAAGCGGAAGGGAAACGGAAGCCGCCACTTCCACACCGGCCGTTCGAGCTTCGTAGCGGATATCGGGCAATTATGCTCTAATTCGTCACGAAGAAGGACCTCCACACCATCAACTTGAACCCAGTCTTCACGCCGCGCGACTGGGGCCTCATCTTGGAGGATGCGGTCACGCGGCTGAAGAAGGAAGTCGGAGATGGAGAGAGGAAGCTCTTACCCGAGCTGGAGTCTGCACTGAACAACATCGCGCGCGAGGGGAAGAAGAACTAGCACAACATCAGCAGCCAACGTCATCGCCAGCATGCCTGCATGCTGGCAACCAGGATTTATCACCAATAACACGCAAGAACCATCCACAACGAGAGGCAACACTATTCCAACCCGTAAGGATCTTGGAGGAACAGCTACCCACAGCTTAGACTCCAAACCTCGGGCCAAGGACTAGGCCCGTATGTATAGCGTCAGCGTCAGCGTCAGTATTGAAACCCGGTTAATTCGTTTAAATATAGTGACAGAGGGCTGTTTTTCTTTCAATTGTATTATTTTTGTGTTTCCAACAGGAGCGTAAACAAGATGTGGTTATAACAGGCAGTGCAAATGATACCACCTGCGTCTTGCACCAACCAGCACTAACGATGTCATTAGAAAAGAAACTACAACACAAGTCACTGCTAAATTTTGTAATAATTATTCGCGACTAATGAATAAAGATCTGACAGTGGACATGACAGAACACGTTGTTACGTTTTAAAACGTTCTTGAAATCAAATGAGTACGAGCGCAAGACTTTGAATAGTAGAGGCTGGGATTCAAAAGCACTCGTTTCTTGGAGCAAGCAGTTCTCATCTCCCAATGTACAAGTCACAACTGGGCGCTCGTGACGGGTGTCCCTTCACCAGCAGTTCGCGTCTGTACGCTACCGTCAGAAGCAACATCGAAGGCTGCCTCCGCAACAGTTTCAAGTCACAAGGTAGAACTCGTCTCCGTCTGGAATGTAGTAGGGAGGGAAACGCCAGAGTTGTCTCCCGCGCGCCGGCGGCGTCCCGCAGCTCGGCCGGTGCGGCGCAGCGCCGCTAGATGTGCGTCTCGTTGAGCTCGAGCGCGGGGTTGGCGGCGGCCCAGCGCGGGTCGGCCTGGCCGGCGCGCTGCTTGCGGTGGCGGCCGCGCCTCGTGAGCCCGCCGCCGGGCTGGCAGCAGCGGCCGTCGGTGCGCGCGAAGTGCGCCTCGATCTCTTGCAGCGAGTGGCCCTCCGTCTCGGGCAGCACGAAGAACAGCAGCACGCAGCCCAGCAGGCTGACGCAGCCGTACAGCATCAGCGTGCCCGCCAGCGACACCGTGTGCTCCAGCGACACGAACGACTTGTTCGCCGCGAAGCCCAGGATGTAGCCTGCCGACACGCGCACCGAAAGCGTTGGTCACTAGAGATCACAAATGAGCTCTGTACACCCCCTCTGAGCTTGCCAGCGGCTGTTACGACCTCAGAGCCACCCGCCAGTCTGTACCGTTGCCCATATAAATAAAAACTCGTCACTTCGGTCTACAGTACTGGCCATTAGAATTGCTACACCACGAAGATGACGTGCTACAGACGCGAAATTTAACCGACAGGAAGAAGATGCTGTGATATGCAAATGATTAGCTTTTCAGAGCATTCACACGAGGTTGGCGCCGGTGGCGACACCTACAACGTGCTGACATGAGGAAAGCTCCCAATCGATTTCTCATACACAAACAGCAATTGACCGGCGTTGCCTGGTAAAACGTTGTTGGGATGCCTTGTGTAACGAGGAGAAATGCGTACCATCACGTTTCCGACTTTGATAAAGGTCAGATTGTAGCCTGTCGCGATTGCGGTTTATCTTATCGCGACACTGCTGCTCGCGTTGGTCGAGATCCAATAACTGTTAGCAGAATATGGAATCGGTGGGTTCAGGTGGGTCATACGGAACGCCGTGCTGCATCCCAAAGGCCTCGTATCACTAGCAGTCGAGATGACAGGCATCTTATCCGCATGGCTGTAACGGATCGTGCAGCCACGTCTAGATCCCTGAGTCAACAGATGGGGGACCTTTGCAACACAACAACCATCTGCACCAACAGTTCGACGACGTTTGTAGCGGCATGGACTATCAGCCCTGAGACCAAGGCTGCGGTTACCCTTGACGCTCCATCACAGACACGAGCGACTGCGATGGTGTACTCGACGACGAACCTGGGTGCACGAATGGCAAAACGTCATTTTTTCGGATGAATCCAGGTTCTGTTTACAGCGTCATGATGGTCGCATCCTTGTTCGGCAACTTCGCGGTGAACGGACATTGGAAGCGTGTATTCGTCATCGCCATACTGGCGTCTCACCCGGAGGAGGAGGAGGAGATTAGTGTTTAACGTCCCGTCGACAACGAGGTCAGTAGAGACGGAGCACAAGCTCGGGTTAGGGAATGATGGGGAAGGAAATCGGCCGTGCCCTTTCAAAGGAACCATCCCGGCATTTGCCTGAAGTGATCTAGGGAAATCACGGAAAACCTGAATCAGGATGGTCGGACGCGGGATTGAACCGTCGTCCTCCCGAATGCGAGGTCTCACCTGGCGTGATGGTATGGGGTGCCATTGGTTACACGTCTCGGTCACCTCTTGTTCGCACTGACGGCAGTTTGAACAGTGGACGTTACATTTCACACGTGTTACGACCCGTGGCTCTACCCTTCATTCGATCCCTACGAAACCCTACATTTCAGCAGGATAATGCACGACCGCATGTTACAGGTCCTGTACGGGCCTTTCTGGATACAGAAAATGTTCGACTGCTGCCCTGGCCAGCACATTCTCCAGATCTCTCACCAACTGAAAACGTCTGATCAATAGTGGCCGAGCAACTGGCTCGTCACCATACGCCAGTCACTACTCTTGAAGAACTGTGATATCGTGTTGAAGCTGCATGGGCAGCTGTACCTGTACACGCCATCCAAGCTCTGTTTGACTCAATGCCCAGGCGTATCAAGGCCATTATTACGGTCAGAGGTGGTTGTTCTGGGTACTGATTTCTCAGGAAAAATGGTTCAAATGGCTCTGAGCACTATGCGACTCAACTTCTAAGGTCATCAGTCCCATAGAACTTAGAACTACTTAAATCTAACTAACCTAAGGCCATCACACACATCCATGGCCGAGGCAGGATTCGAACCTGCGACCGTAGCGGTCGCGCGGTCCCAAACTGTAGCGCCTAGAACCGCTCGGCCACCCCGGCCGGCATTTCTCAGGATCTATGCACCCAAATTGCGTGAAAATGTAATCACATGTCAGTTCTAGTGTAATATATTTGTCCAATTAATACTCGTTTATCATCTGCATTTCTTCTTGGCGTAGCAATTTTAATGGCTAGTAGTGTATTTCCGGAGACGAGAGGACTGTGCAAGGGTAGAACGGAGAACAAGTGCACGAGTTTGCAAGCACACTCATGTTCAGAAAAAACAGAACACCTTGAACGATTAGAGATAGTACGGTCATATTTATAGGAATGTACATTAGTACTGTCTGCAGAAGTAATCAACATTTGAAACACGTCGGCCCGTGGGTTCAAGGTCAACATAGATACCGCGGCGCAACACCACCTACGCCTAAAATATGCTTGAGGTTCTTGCTGTCGCTATAAACCGAAGGTAATGGATCATTGAGACTTGAGCAGCCCTGCGGGATGCCTCGCAGACGTATGCGCGACCCGTACTGTCAAATCAGTGAGTTTGAAAGAGGGCACATGATTGGCGTGAGAGAACTGATGCATCCATCTGGGAAATTGCTGCTAGTTTGGGACAAAGAGTTTCGGCAGTGCAACAGGTGTCTGCATAATGGTTCACGGAAGGCTGTAGAACACGATGAGATGGGTCAGGTCGCACCATCCAGATCACCCCCTGAGCAGGTCGACACCTATCCAAATGCCATTGCAGGACAGATTTGCGTCCTCCTCGGCTCTGACGCAACGGTGGAACAGTATAACACATCGTAAACTATCAGGAGTGACAGTCTGTCGCCGTTTATTATGGCATGGGTTACGTGCGCGTCGTTCTGTTCTTCGCCTACCTTTGATGAATGTGCAGAAACATGATAGACGACAATGGTGTATGGAACGACGTCACTGATGGCAGGAATGGTGTCAGATAGTGTTTTGTTTGTTTGAAAATGATGGCATCATTTTGGTTCGTTGCAGACAGGGAGAGTGGCATCACAGTGACTGCATTCACACAAGACATACAGCGCTAACTCAAGGGTATGTAGGGTGCTACAGGGAACAACCACAAATCACAGTTGATGTGTGCCGAGAGCACTGCGACCAGTGTAACATCCTGCGACCTGTAGCCATACCCTTTCTGCACAACACACCAGACGTCATTTTCCAGTAAGACAACGCATGACCATATGTTGTTGCAGAAACATATGCTTTCCTGGTGTCTCAAGATGTCAGCCTTTTGCCCTGACCCGCCATATCACCAGACTTGTCGTCAATCGAAAATGTGTGGGATATGGCAAAACGACAGGTCCAGCACTGTGACCCAATGCCAACAACCACAGATGAACTTTGGAACCAGGTGAATGCAACATGGATGGTTATACCATACGATGCCCTTCACGCCTTATACGCGTCGATGCCTTCATGAGGGCCCACGGCAGATCCTGTGCCTACTAGGCAACAGTACACATGCTGAATCGAGGTGACTGAAATGCTAATCATTCCTGCGGAGCATACTAATGTACATGTCCTGTCAATATGAACGTCTTATCTCTAGTCGTTTAAGGTGTTTTGTTTTTTTCTAAACATGAATGTACAACCGAGGACTTGCGGCATTGCATACGTACCCAGTGGGCATGACGATTATTACACTGCCTGACAACTGCTAAGGAGTAACTGTCATTTGCTGAGCATCAACTGCCAGTTTCTATGGAACAACCAGCTATTGCTGTAGAAAACCCGACCAATGATAGTAAAAGGAATGTAGAGGGTGGGACGTGTTAACTGCAGCCAAGTCCGTGTGTGAATGCTCTGTTTGCATTGGACAGTTCATGCAATACGGTATTTGACATATGTTGTTGTGGAACTGATAAGTCGACATTCTGTGTGGTACAGCAACATGTTTGCAAGACATGATATGCGTGCTTACAATCGTGAACGAGCAGCTGGATGGCACGAAGTTGGTGAAAGTGTCACTACTGTGCCCACAGTAATGGATGTGTTCAAAAGTGTCATACTGCATTTAGAAAAAGATTGCTAAAGGTGGAAATACTATGCGAAAGTTCGCGGACGGACCACCACGCCACAAGAGGATCCATATGTAGTCCCATGTGAAAAAGAACAGACATCTCACTCCTACACACATCGCCGCAGACCTTGCAACCGCTACCAGTACATGCGTCTCTGCCAGAATCATTTCACAGAGTTCAAATCATGCTGGTTTGCGCGCTCGGAAGTCTGTTAAATGCACTTCACTTCAACCATGCCGTCGTCGAGAAAGAGTTCGTTGGTGTCGGGAGCATATTGGTTGGGGCCAGCAACAGTTGTAGAGAATTATGTTCTCCAATGAGTCTCGCTTCGCTGTGGCAAGTGATTCTAACCGCCGCACCAGTTGGTGCGTTCAGAGAGGGGAATACGTTACACACCAGAGAATTTTCGTGACGTCTTTGATGTGGCCTAGGCATTATGGTGTGGACAGGCATTATGCTCAATGGCCGAACACCACCGCGTATCTTCGCAAGAGGTGCCGTTACAGCACAGCGGTATTGCAGGGAGATTATTCTGGACCATGTCTATGTGTTTACATGTGTGGTACAGTAGGTCTCGACTTTCTGTTAATGAACGACACTACCCACCTAAACAGGGTCGCTGACGTGTTGGGCACTGTGGGAAGCGAAGTAATTGAATATGTTTAACGGCCTGCACACTCTCTGGAGCTAAATCCTATAGAGTATGCCTGAGACACTCTTGGCAAGCGTGTTTCTCAACGAACACCTCTTCCCCGAACCGTGCAAGAACTGAAAACCACATTGAGAGAGGAGTGGAACAAATCAACCAAGGACTCCTCAACAATTTGATAGCCGGCCTGAATAACGGGTGCAAAATGTGCATTAGTGCCAGAGGGGGGCATATTCCTTAGTGACAGTCCGATGGCGATGTTCATCGGCTATCGATGTTGGCAGGCAACCTGTGTCAAACATGAACATTATTCATTCTGCTTTCCCATGTAGTGAAATCTGTACCATTTTCCGTTATAAATATACCACTCCATCTCTACTACATATGTACTGTGTTTCAGTCATCCATAACTGACTGTGAGTAATCCTGCTCAACAATGTCTCTGTCCCTTAGCAATTGCCAAGCAGTGGATATACCAATAAAATGACTTACCGGTTACCAGTGAATATTATTCTATTCATATATATATATATATATATATATATATATATATATATATATATATATATATATTCTTTGCTTTGAATAATTACTCCTGTCATATCCCTAAATACCGATCTTTCCTCCTGGGATACGCCGTATTTGTATGTATGTACGTATATAAGTTTGTACGTATGATTAGGCTACGCATAAAACTTTTTCGAAGACAGCTGTAAATTTATTTTAATATTTAATATTTAATATCTATTCAGATAATGTCGAACAAGTACGTCGACACACACACAAAAACACACGCACACACACACACACACACACACACACACACACACACATACACACATACACACTTTCGACACGCAAGTGTATTCTTCGAATCATAACTATTTATAAAAATAAACTTACAACAGTCTTCAAAAATGGTTCAAATGGCTCTGAGCACTATGGGACTTAACATCTGTGGTCATCAGTCCCCTAGAACTTAGAACTACTTAAACCTAACTAACCTAAGGACATCACACACATCCATGCCGGAGGCAGGATTCGAACCTGCGACCGTAGCAGTCGCGCGGTTCCGGACTGAGCGCCTAGAACCGCGAGACCACCGCGGCCGGCCAACAGTCTTCGAGAAAGGTACTGAACATCTGTACAATTCGCTGTTAGCCCATAACCAAAAGCTGTCATGACCAAACTGTGGTTTTAATTTCGCAACTGATCGGACCTTGAAAAAATAACTTTGTAGATCGGATCACTTTCAAATTTCCCACTTCAGAGTACGCACACAGCGGAGACAAGTGCTGTGACCTGTGGGCTCTACAGAAGCCCATGGCATGGGCAATGTTTGGGTACTCGTCGTCGGGTTGTCTTCTACATGACGCAGGACGTCATCTTCAAACTTGAGAGTGCGGCTCGTCACAGTGAGCCCTCGTAGTTGCGAACGTACCAGTTTCTCGCAGCTGTTGTTGCAGTTGGGCAAAAAGGTACGAGATGTTATAATTACAACAGACATTGATGAGGACGCCATCTCCTCAGTTTGTGCACGTACCTGTGTAGCGGGAAATATGAAAGTAATGAGATGTTCAAAATTATTTTACGTCCAAACGTTACGTTTCCGGACATGCGTCTCTACTTTATCTACTACACAACTCTTGGCTATAGCTCATAACTCTAGGGTCCTTACCAGGTAGGATTACTAGAAGAGAAAGAGATGACCCAGAGAAGAGCAGCATGTTTCTTCACAAGTTCTTTTAGTTAGTGAATGAACGTCATGGAAGGCCTCATCCAACTCCCGTTTCAGACGCTACGAAAGAGAGGGACCGATGACCTCAGCAGTTTGGTCCCGTAGGAACTTACAATCAACTTACAAAAGAGATGATGTGCATTACGGAGAGGTTTACTATTGCAATTCTGCGAACGTTCGTTCCAATAACAGCCAGGCTACAAAGTACGTCTTCCCACACACGCCTCTTAGAATATTCTCGGAGGGAAAAATCATAGGAACTGGAGTTCATATGGACATCACCCGATAGCTGTTTTTCCCGGCGCCATCCGTCTGTGGAACAGGAAAACGGGGGAGGGGTGGGGGAATAATGGCGGTGCAGCAAGTACTTTCCGTACCACAAGGCATCGTAACTTGCAGTGAAGCGATGTGGATAGATATTAGATATCAGCAATGGTAGGGGAAGGAATCGGCCGTGACCTCCTGCAAGGAACCATAGCGGCTGTCATATGGAATGATTTAGAACAGGATTAGCGGACGGGCATCACGCCTGTCCTGTGTAGTGTTAACCACTGCGCCACTTACTGGACTGGTGGTGCAACATCACAGGGAAATTATAGGCGCAGCACCTGCCACTAGGCAGCAACACGATTTGATACGCTAACGAGACGTAGCCGATGTCTCGCTCTGTTGTTTGTTATTCAGTGAAAGGCTTTGTTTCTATGAATGCAGTGCTCTGTTGCCTCGGAAGATGGCGGTTACGGACACGGCTTTCATACTGCAGTTTATTTTTCTCCTGCAACTGCCGGCCGGAGTGGCCGTGCGGTTCTAGGCGCTACAGTCTGGAGCCGAGCGACCGCTACGGTCGCAGGTTCGAACCCTGCCTCGGGCATGGATGTGTGTGATGTCCTTAGGTTAGTTAGGTTTAATTAGTTCTAAGTTCTAGGCGACTGATGACCTCAGAAGTTAAGTCGCATAGTGCTCAGAGCCATTTGAACCATTTTTCCTCCTGCAACCCTCTATAATCTCAAATGTTTTTTAGTATACAGGGGAAAAATAAACCTGTGTTCGAAACCGTCATCCACCAATGCAACAGAGCCTCGCATTCATGGGAGACAAGACCAGTCTACGCAGTAGCTAGCTCCGTCTTCTCCACTGACGATCGGGGCAAGCAGTCGCTGTCACTGAATGACAAACAACATCGCGAGACGCTCGCCCTATGATCTGTTAACGTAAAAAGTTTAGTTTGCTGCGGATGGGCCGCGTATAACAGCGTCGTTGGATGACGCTTTGGGACACGAGTTCCTCGAGACACCCTCTACAACCCGTCGAAGTTTGTTGCAACATTTTTGGGACACCCTGTAAGCAGGGTGTTCGTTTTAACTTAACGCATTGTATGAAAAACAGTTCTAGTCAAAAATTTAATTTTAGTAAAGGGGACATCTGCTGGACTGCTACTGGCCACCTACTAACAACCACTCCTGTGTGGGCAGGGCTGTCTATGTATTTTCAAATGGGAACCCCCATATATATTGCACATTTGAACTCTACACCAAAAACCACGCACGGTTTACTCAGACCATTTGTGGTAGATGATGCTGTAATCGACAGACATCAGGTGTGCCTGTTTTCCAGTGAAGAGCCAACGCATTTGATTCTGCATTTCATTTATGATTTAAATGTTAACCTTTGTGTTTAGCGGTTGTTACTGGTGTTCAAACGTTACTTGAGTGTTGCAAATGTGATTGTACAGTGCAAGTAATATGGCTAGACGTTGAAATTTCTAGCAAATAAGCTACTTGTATGGTAACGTAGTTTTCTACTCCATACGGGGTTAATTGTGGTGAGACCCAAACTCTGAGAATGCCAGATTTCGGTGGCCGCACTCGAAACCTGCCATCAGGGCGACTCGCTTCCGTGTGTGTTTCCACGCGGCTGTCGGCGGAATGTAAACCACAACCGTTGTAATAAAGTAGGATGCCAATGAAATGATAGTGACAGGCGCACCCGCCACGGATATTCACCGAAACAAAGCATCACAAGGTGAGAGGCAAGAGGACTCACCGATATCACGCTTTCCGACGGGAGCAGAAAACTATTGCATCCACGTTGTTGTTCCTGGATCACGCTAAGCGCAGTTTCCAACTATTCAGTGAAATGGTAAACAATATTGTAGTGTAAAATCACATTAGCAACGCTATAGTAAATTTCAAACATAAATACCAACTGTCAGAACACAAAGGTTTACATTTACATCGTAAATGAAATGTAGAATCAAAAGCATCGTTTCTTAATTGCAAATTGACCCAAGCAGGAGGGATGGTTCTGAGATAGCCAGTTGTAGCACAGACAGATGTTCCCCTTACTATTATTAAATTTTCATCAAGAACATTATTTCGAAAATTGCTTCATTTTCGAAATATTTAGTTATCTCAAGTTAACACAAACGCCTATATATATATATACTAATTGTCATTCTGGCCATTAAAATTGCTACACCAAGAAGAAATGCAGATGATAAGCGGGTATTGATTGGACAAATATATTATACTAGAACTGACATGTGATTACATTTTCACGCAATTTGGGTGCATAGGTCCTGAGAAATCAGTACCCAGAACGACCACCTCTGGCCGCAATAATGGCCTTGATACGCCTGGGCATTGCGTCAAACAGAGCTTGGATGGCGTGTACAGGTACAGCTCCCCATGCAGCTTCAACACGATACCACAGTTCATCAAGAGCAGTGACTGGCGTAGGGTGACGAGCCAGTTGCTCGGCCACCAATGACCTGACGTATTCAATTGGTGAGACATCTGGAGAATGTGCTGGCCAGGGCAGCAGTCGAAAATTTTCTATTTCCAGAAAGGCCCGTACAGGACCTGCAACATACGGTCGTACATTATCCTGCTGAAATGTAGGGTTTCACAGGGATCGAATGAAGGGTAGAGCCACGGGTCGTAACACATCTGAAATGTAACGTCTACTGTTCAAAGTGCCGTCAATGCGAACAAGAGGTGACCGAGGTAACCAATGGCACTCCATACCATCACGCAGGGTGATACGCCAGTATGGCGATGACGAATACACGCTTCCAATGTGCGTTCACCGCGATGTCGCCAAACACGGATGCGACCATCATGATGCTGTAAGCAGAACCTGGATTCATCCGAAAAAATGACGTTTTGCCATTCGTGCACCCAGGTTCGTCGTTGAGTACACCAGCGCAGGCGCTCCTGTCTGTGATGCAGCGTCAAGGGTAACCGCAGCCATGGTCTCCGAGCTGATAGTCCATGCTGCTGGAAACGTCGTCGAACTGTTCGTGCAGATGGTTGTCGTCTTGCAAACGTCCCCATCTGTTGACTCAGGGATCGATCCGTTACAGCCATGCGGATAAGATGCCTGTCATATCGACTGCTAGTGATGCGAGGCCGTTGGGATCCAGCACGGCGTTCCGTATTACCCTCCTGAACCCACCGATTCCATATTCTGCTAACAGTTATTGGATCTCGACCAACACGAGCAACAAATGTCACGATACGATAAACCGTAATCGCGATAGGTTACTATCCGACCTTTATCATCTACATCTACATCTACATCCATACTCCGCAAGCCAGCTGACGGTGTGTGGCGGAGGGTACCCTGAGTACCTCTATCGGCCCCCTTCTATTCCAGTCTCGTATTGCTCGTGGAAAGAAGGATTTTCGGTATGCTTCTGTGTGGGCTCTAATCTCTCTGATTTTATCCTCATTGTCTCTTCGCGAGATATACGTAGGAGGGAGCAATATACTGCTTGATTCTTTGGTGAAGGTATGTTCTCGAAACTTTAACAAAAGCCCGTACCGAGATACTGAGCGTCTCTCCTGCAGAGTCTTCCGCTGGAGTTTATATATCATCTCCGTAACGCTTTCGCGATTACTAAATGATCCTGTAACGAAGCGCGCTGCTCTCCGTTGGATCTTCTCTATCTCTTCTATCAACCCTATCTGGTACGGATTCCACACTGCTGAGCAGTATTCAAGCAGTGGGCGAACAAGTGTACTGCAACCTACTTCCTTTGTTTTCGGATTGCATTTCCTTAGGATTCTACCAATAAATCTGAGTCTGGCATCTGCTTTACCGACGATCAACTTCATATGGTCATTCCATTTTAAATCACTCCTAATGCGTACTCCCAGATAATTTATGGAATTAACTGCTTCCAGTTGCTGACCTGCTATTTTGTAGCTAAATGATAAGGGATCTATCTTTCTGTGTATTCTCAGTACATTACACTTGTCTACATTGAGATTAAATTGCCATTCCCTGCACCATGCGTCAATTCGCTGCAGATCCTCCTGCATTTCAGTACAATTTTCCGTTGTTACAACCTCTCGATACACCACAGCATCATCTGCAAAAAGCCTCAGTGAACTTCCGATGTCATCCACAAGATCATTTATGTATATTGTGAATAGCAACGGTCCTACGACACCCCCCTGCGGCACACCTGAAATCACTCTTACCTCGGAAGACTTCTCTCCATTGAGAATGACATGCTGCGTTCTGTTATCTAGGAACTCTTCAATCCAATCACACAATTGGTCTGATAGTCCATATGCTCTTACTTTGTTCATTAAACAACTGTGGGGAACTGTATCGAACGCCAAGTCGGAAACGTGATGGTACGCATTTCTCCTCCTTACACGAGGCATCACAACAACGTTTCACCAGGCAACGCCGGTCAACTGCTGTTTGTGTATGAGAAATCGGTTGGAAACTTTCCTCATGTCAGCACTTTGTATGTGTCGCCACCGGCGCCAACCTTGTGTGAATACTCAGAAAAGCTAATCATTTGGATATCACAGGATCTTCCTCCTGTCGTTTAAATTTCGCGTCTGTAGCACGTCATCTTCATGGTGTAGCAATTGTAATGGCCAGTAGTGTACACAGCATAACCAAGCCGCTTCGGCAGGTTCCGAAGGTGGGACTTACCCATGGAGCCGGAAGCCCCGCTGGCGGTACCCCGCACCTCTGCTGGGTACACCTCCCCGATGAGGATCCAGGGCAGCATGCGCAGCCCGAGGTGAGACATGAAGGACGCCGCCACCAGGATGAGCGACGGCGTCCACGTGTCGGAGTCTTCGTTCGCGGGGCCACCTAAAACACATACCACGACAATTACCTTTTATCTTATGGTTAACGCCGAGAATCACCATTTTGTTTTCTACATTCTTGATTCAGTTTCTGCGAACAATTTGCACAGCATTCATTAATACACAGTGAAACAGCCGCAGAACACTGATGAATTCTTCTCGGGTTATCAGCCGAGTGGTGGCGTCGTCTTGTCGCAACGTTTCAATGAGTTTCGTACCCATCATCTTCTGGCGAAGATGAGTTTGCCTCTATGACGTCGATATTGTCCTCGGTGGAATCTATGTAGCAATTCTGACGTGATACAAGACATAACAGTGGCTAAAATTTCTAGTTGTTAAATGTATATCGTTCAGAAACTTCTACTTGCATATTCCCTATCTGTTTGATGTGCCTCGTGACCCCCTTTCTATTTCAAAATTACAATTTGCATAAAACATGGAGGCTTCCAAATTGGCCGCCTGTTGGTTACATACTCTCAGAGGTTTTCCCTTTCTCTTGTCTCATACCACTTGACTTTAAATTTCTGTTCATCAGCTTATTTTTGTTTTAGAAATGTGCTTCGAAACCTAAGGGACACCCTGTAGAACTGTCTGAACCAGGATTTTTTATGTATTATCTAATCAACCGCAGTCCTTGATAAATAGTCGGTTATGGACGAATTCTATTTCTCTTGGGTTCCTTGTTTCTGCGAATTTCACCATGGGCTGCACTATTTACTATAATTTACAAAGTTACAGTTTCGAGCCTTTATCCAGTTTAAAGAAGTTAAGGTGCTCAAAATATAGCAATTGTCATGCTTAGTAACATATGTTAACTGGTATCAACAGGCGAAGTCACCTGGAGACTACGAGTGGCGCCTCTGAACAGAGTCACACGAGTCCTAGGAGTAGTATCTTTGACTCGCAAGCAAAACGCCTTCGATCATAGGTTCGATCGAAGCCACTACTCAAATTCCGAATAAAAAACATCAGCAGTGGCGGACGAAGACTTCCATTATAAGGAGTCACCCTTGTTCGGCCAACAGACTCGTCAAAGAGGGCGGAGAAGATGAAGAGGTAGAGAATGCATACAAGGATATTAAACGGATACTTTAGAGTGTAAAAGGAGATAATATTAAATAGTCATGGGTGACTGGGACGCTACAGTATAGAACGGAAGAAAGAGTTACGGGAGAATATGGTAGAGAATGCTTATAAGTATATTAAACGGGTATTTTAGTGTGTAAAAGGAGATAATATTTAATACTCATGGGTGATTGGAACGCTACAGTATAAAACGGAAGAAAGAGTTATGGGAGACTATGGTCTACTTAGTAGGAATGAAAGATGTAATATCCACGACACTATGTTCTAGCGAGATGTTAAAATGAACTAAGTGTACAACCTTTAACAAATATTATCGATACTACGTATAAAAAGACTGTATCGTGTAAAAATGACGACAATTATTTCATTATTTCTGTAATAATCTTTCTGTGTGAATTAAAACTATTATCAGAGAACTACATTCATAGACAACGACAATTACAATCTTTTTTTTGTTATCTGTGACAATTGTGGTTCAGTTGTTCTTCCTGTGCTAACGGATGAACTGTTCGGACGTGAGACGTGTGAGGTCTGTAAAGAGAAAACCTGTAACTATATATTGTTAATTATTATTTGAAAAATAGAGTCGCTATTGTCTAGACGTGGATTTGTATTTATTTCAATTGTAATCCAATCTAATTAATGTTTTTAAGTGTTAATTTTCAGCTCTGCAATTAGGTGTGCAGCCGTTAGCGCTAGTAACTTACAGCGGAGTTTACTAGTAGCTGGTATAAAAATATGACGGTATTTATTATTGAAAATGATTTTAAATGCTAAAGAATAGAGATAAAATGCTTAAAGAGTTTTATCTAAATGTATTATCTTGATATAAAAGGAATGGGAAATAATAATAGACAAATTGACTATCGTCTGTCTGTCCCCATCTTAGCAAAAATATCCCCGCGGCAGTTAAGAATCGAGAATTGTAACAAACATAAACGTTGTTAGATGTAAATGAAGGGAAGTAAATGTGCACTGGTGGTCCCAAATCTACTTTAAAAGACAGAATTCAACTCAGATTGAATCCTTAAATACAGTGCTCACAGCACGTTACGTAATATCAATTTGTTATTTGCTGATGTATGAAGCCTAATTATTTCGGACGATTTACATGAAATATTTTAATAGGAGACATACGTCAGTGTTGTGCGCAGGTAGTATTTTGTGACTAAACATTCCTTTTGCTAGAGAAAAGTGCTTCCATATTAAATAACAGTTGTGTAAATTCTGATAAATGACATGCAATTTAATGCCTCTCACACGACTTTACAGACAACATTTCTACACAATGTCAAGTGGAGATTTCTTTAACAGAGTGACAAATATTATGCGGGATAATCATTTTTGAGATCAAACGAATTGTTACACTGCCAATGGGTAACTGGTTTTATATTTTTTTGATCTTCCTGAAATATCATTTATAAGTAATTAAAGTCACGAAATACAATAAACCGGTTCCGCCACAAAGAGGAGAAGGTTCCTCGGCAACCTATTGCCCTTGGGGTGGAAAACTGTCCCAAAAAGGCGGCGGAATCAATTTATGAAGATGCAGAGGACAAGGGAAACCTCTGCGTTAGACACGTTATGTGTACCCACAGGAAACGTGGCCTGTAACTCGACAAGTGGCAAAAGATACCGGATTAGTTCCCAATTAGGATCTCCTGCATTACCGAAAGGGAGGCTACCATGGGAAAAATAATCAACAATACAGTACGAGTCAGAGCATGCAATGCCAGAAGTTTGAATGTGGTAGGGAAGCTAGAAAATCTGAGAAGAAAAATGCAAAGGCTTAAGCTAGGTAAAGTGAAATGAATGGAAACAAGATAAGGATTTCAGACCAGAGGAATATAGGGTAATACCTACAGCGGGAGAAAAATCTGTAACAGGAGTCTTATTGGTTATAAGCAGGAAGGTAGGACAGAAAGTGAGTTACCGTGAACAGTTCAGTGATTGGCTTGTTACCATTAGAATCGACAGTGAATCAACACCAACAACAAGTTACATGCCGCTGTTATAAGGAGAAGCTAAAGAGGTAGAGAAAGTATGAGGATACTGAACGGGTACTTCAGTACGTAAAGGGAGATGATATTTAATATTAATTGGTGACTGGAACGCTGTAGTGCAGCAAACAACGGAAGAATGAGTTATGAGAGAATATGGCCTACGAAGCAGGAATGAAAGAGGAGAAAAACTACCGGATTACAGCAATAAATTTCAACTAGTAATACCGAATACATTGTTCAAGAACCACAAGGGTAAGAGCTGTACTTGGAAGAGGCCTGAAGTCAGGGAAGGGTTTCATTCGAACTCAGATATTGGATTGTAGGGCGTAGGCAGAAGAAGATACAGACTCAGATCACAATATAGTAATGTTGAAAAGCAGGTGGACGACTGAGAGAATCGTTCGGAAGAATCAGCATGAAAAGAAGTGGAATCCGTAGTAATAGTGAAGTAATGAAGAATGATGAGATGACTTTGAAATTCTCTGGGCCTGCAGATACTGTGATAATGAATGGATATCTCTAAAAAGGGAAGACATATAAATTCGACCGACAGACATAGGTACAAGGAGGATAACTTCTAAGAAAAGTTGGGTAGCAGAAGAAATTTTTCAATTCATCGACGAAAGAAGGAAGTAAATAAAAAATGTGAATAGGAATACTGAAAGGATTAAGTGACTTAGGAAAGAATTAAATAGGAAGTGCAAGGAAATTAAGGTAAAATGAAAGCGGGAAAAATGCGGAGAAACCGTAAAACATTTAGTCGTCAGAAGGACTGATCCAGTATACAGGGAAGTGAAAACGACCTTCGGAGGTCCAGCATAAGACAAGGCACAGATATCATTTCTAAAGTAATTGGGAAAAACGGCAACCAAACAGCTGTTGAAGTTGGTGTCTAAAATCTATGAGACTAGCAATATACCATCAGACATCCGTAAAAGTATATCCACACTATTCCAAAGATAACAAGAGCAGATAAGTGCGAGAACTATCGAGCAATCAGCTTAATAACTCACGCATCCAAGCTGCCGATAACAATAATATATAGAAGAAAGGAAAAGAAAATTGAGGATCTTTAAGATTTCGCGGTAAGGAAGGTAAAAGTGGGATAAAGGCAGTTCTGACATAGCGATTGATAATGGAACAAAGACTTAAGAAAATTCAAGGTACCTTCATAGGATCTGGTGACCTTAACAGCCATACGGCGATGCACAGTGGTTCAAGATGTTCGAAATTCTGAGAAAAATAGGAATAAGCTATAGTGAAAGACGAGTAATATTTAACATACACAAGAATCAAGAGGGGATAATAAGATTGGAAGTCCAAGAACTAAAAAGAGTGAAGACAGAGATACAGTCTTTCGTCCCTACTGTCCAATCTGCACATCGAGAAAGCAACGACGGAAATGAAAGAAAGGTTCAAGTGTGGGATTAAAATTAGGACTGAAAGGATATCAATGACAAGATTTGCTGATGACATTGTTATCTTCAGTGGAAATTAAGACCGACAGAACATTTTGAATGGAATGTGTAGTTTAGTAAGTACAGAATATGGGTTGAGGGCCAACAGAAGAAAGGCGAAAATAACGAGGAGTTGCGGATATGACAATAATGATAAACGTAACATCAAAATTGATGGTCACGAAGTAGCCATAGTTAGGGAATTCTGCGTCCTTGGAAGCAAAAAACACATGACGAATGGAGCATGGATGATAGAAGAAGCAGACTTATACAGACATAGAGGGCATTACAGGCCAAAATATGTCGGGTAGTATCAAACATAGGTCTGAAATTGAGGAAGAAATTTCCAGGAAAGCATGTTCGGAGCACAGCATTGTATAGTAGTGAAACATGGTCTTTGGAAAAACCGGAAAGAAGAGAATCGAAGCGTCTGAGATGCGATGCTACAAAGATGTTGAAAATGAGGTGGGCTAATGAGACAAGGAACAAGGAAATCTTCCACAGACTCGGCGAGAAAAGAAATGTTCGAAAAACACTGACAACAAGAAGGGACAGGATGATAGGACTTCTGTTAAGATATCAGGAAATGATTTCCATGGTACTAGAGGGGGCTGTAGAGGGCAAAAACTGTAGAGGACGACAGAGACTGGTATACATCCATCAGATAATTGAGGACGTGGGATGTAAGTGCTACTCAGACGAGGAGAACACGGCAGGTGCCATAATCCGATTTTCTGGCAACTTCGCTCAGTGAAAGAGGAGTCAAAATAAGTGAGCACGAGTCTCGGCTTATCTGTAGATACCCGACCTTTTCTGAGAAAACGACGGTCAAAGTTTTCAAGGCAGTTTACGTGCTTTTTAGGGAGTGAACAGCTCAAACCAAGCGGTGGCCGAGTGGCTAGCGTCACGACTTCCCTCTTTTTGTGCCTCGTGTTCGAAAGCCGTTTATTATTTTTATTTTTTTCATTTATCTATCCATGCGCGTAGAAGATTACTATACGAATGTTTTCCAATGTATATTGAAATAACGTTATCCTTATTCGTCTAGTAATTGTTTGTATGCGAATGAAAAAAAAGCAATAACTAAATGGAAAAATATTTGAAATTGTTTTCTGTGAAATTCCTACAGTGTATATTGATTCATCATCCAAGGGAATGTATCAAATCTTCCTGAGAAGTAAACATGAGACTAAAATATGTGAATTAAGAGTTGATATAAGAACGAAATATAAGAATATTAGAGTTTAAATAGACTGTAAACCATGAAACATTATGTAATTAGTGTTTGACATTTATTGTGAAACCCTGTTGTTATTTTACACTTAATATAACGGCTTTTTATCTCCTAAGCTGATAAGAAACATTTGTGTAGTAACGTTCTATGTACGTGGGTAGATAAATGAAAAAAATAAAAAATAATTCGGGTTTTCAGCATAGGACGCACAATGTGAGAAGGTGTGTCGCTAACCACTGTGCCACAAGTTAGCTTGATATCATTGCGTGCTAAAAAGATCTAAATTACGTCGAAAATTTGAGAGTCGTTTTCTCAGAAACGGTGGGGTATCTACGAATAAGCCGAGGCACGTGTTCGCTTATTTTGACTCCGCTTCATTGACCGGAGCTGCTGGGAAATCTAGTTGTGGCATTTGTCGCGTTCTCGTGAGATAAAGAGGCTGACACAGGAGTGGAATTCGTGGCGGGTCGCATCAGGTCAGTCAGAAGATGGAAGATTGAAGATTGAAAGGAAAAACACCAGAAAAAAATCGATAAATTCATAGACAACAGCGCTATGGAAGCCGCCACTAGTCCAGGGGATATCGGGAATAATTTATTAATAATTCGGATTTTTTTTTAACAGGCCGTAGTTAGAGACTTTCTCCTGTCAGATTCAACCATCATTTTAGCGTAAAAGCGGTTAATGCTTGTTGAGTGTGTTGACAGGCCAAGCCTTTCCGCATGGTGTCTGTGGCACCTACTGATATGAGTGGAGGAGGTAGTACCTGCCGGATCTGAGGAAGCGAGCAGAGCTTCGAACGAGGAGGTATCTGCCTCTCTGCACCTCTCGGTGTGGCACGATAGGGAGTTGGGACATAAGGGAAAACCTTCCATGGCACCTGAGGTAGTTGTAGTGGGGAAAATACTGTAGGGGGAGAGAGAGATTGGAACACATGCAACAGATGATTGAAGATGTAACGTGCTATCCTCTCTCTTCCTTGCTAGCGATTTTCGGACTCTGGTCCATCGGCCTCTATCACCGGTCCATCACGCATCGGCCATGATAACCCGTGATTTCAGAATATACGGTGTTTTTAGCTCTTAAAAAAATGGTTCAAATGGCTCTGAGGTCATCAGTCCCCTAGAACTGAGAACTAATTGAACCTAACTAACCTAAGGACATCACACACATCCATGCCCCAGGCAGGATTCGACCCTGTGACCGTAGCGGTCACGCGATTCCAGACTGAAGCACCTAGAACCGCACGGCCACGCCGGCCGGCTTTAGCTCTCAAATCCAATGTTTTTCTTATGAGCATCCCCTGACGGCCATACATTCTACTTTAACAACGAAAACTGAAACCAACTGCTGTATTGTAATCCAATGCCATTTATTCAAAATATGGCACCAGTTTCGATGCGAAAAAGCCTCATTTTCAGACTCCATGCGTAATTTGTCAGCAACCCACGAACCATAATGACAAGGACGAAACGAAGCCTTCAAATGGAAACAGTGCAACTTATTAAGCATGTAACGCCACCATATAGTTGTTGGTTGCACATGCTGGCGTAACATGCTTAATAAGTTGCACTGTTTCCCTTTGAAGGCTCCGTTGGCCTTTGTCGTTGCGCTTCGTACGTTGATGGCAGATTCCGCTTGGGGCCTGAAGACGACGCTCTTTCACGTCGAAACAAGTAGCGTGTTTTGAATAAACGTCTTTGCATTACAATACAGCTGTTCGTTTCAATTATCGTCATTCATGTACTTTACGTTCGGCTGCTGTCCCACTGTCCTCGATGGACCACCAGAGACCCACACATCCTGTGGCAGCCACGTGACATCAGGTAGCTACTCACTGTGGGCGGCGAGGATGGCGACGACGACGAAGCAGGCGCCGTTGCCGGCGGCGGAGAGGAGCGCGAGCGGCCGCTTGCCGAAGCGGTGTACGCTGCAGACGCCGGTGAGGGCTCCCAGCAGCTGCGCCACGCCCATCAGCAGCGTCGCCGTGTAGCGGCCGGCCGGCGCGCCCAACTTCGAGAACACCACCACCGCGTACGTCTGCACCGTCGTCATGCCGCAGAAGTGGCCGATCGCGAACGACGCGCTCACCACCAGGTACGGCTGCAACACACCCACGCCCTCTCTCTCCTCACTCGTGGCCATTACTCACACCTTTACTTACCAGTGGGCAGGGATAGATAAAGGTCGTTACATTTTATGGTCAAATTCGGTGCTACTTTTTCCCAAATTCGATGTCATTATTTTGCCGAATTCGGTATTCCTTCTAACCAAATAAGGTGTTTTTCCAACCAAATTCGATGTTTTTTGGCTCATTCGATGTTTTTTTACCAAATCCGTTGCTATTTTTTTCAAAATTAGATGCTTTTTGCCAAATTCATTGTTGTTTTTTGCCTAATTCAGAGTAATTTTTGACAAATTCGATGTTACCAGAATGAGCAGCGGGGTGTGCGCTTATATGAAACTTTCTGGCAGATTAAAACTGTGTGCGGGACCGAGACTCGAACACGGGACCTTTGCCTTTCGCAGGCAAGTGCTCTACCATTTGAGCTACTCAAGCACGACTCACGACCCGTCGTCACAGCTTCAATTACGACAGGAGCTCACCTGCAAACCATGCAGAACTAGCACTCCTGGAAGAAAGGATATTGCGGAGACGTGGCTTAGCCACAGCCTTTGGGATGTTTCCAGGAATGCTAGTTCTGCAAGGTTTGCAGGAGAGCTCCTGTCGTAATTGAAGCTGTGACGACGGGTCGTGAGTCGTGTTTGGGTAGCTCAGCTGGTACAGCAACTGCCCGCGGAAGGTAAAGGCGCTGAGTTCGAGTTTCAGTCCGGCACACAGTTTTAATCTGCCAGGAAGTTTCAAATTCGATGTTATTTTTTGCCACATTCGTTACCTTTTTTGCCAAAATCTTTAATTACTGCCAAATTTGGTATTTTTGGGACAAATTTCGTGGTTTTGGCCAAATGGGATGTATTTTCAGCCAAGTTTGGTGTTATTTTTTTCGCGGACTCTATGTTATTTTTATGGAAAATTTGGTGCTATTGATAAATTCCGTGTGATTTTTGCCACTTTTGGCGTGATTTTCTCCAAATTTGGTGTTACTGTTTGGCAAATTTGGTGTTCCTTTTTCACAAATTATCATTTTTTGCCAAATTCCGTTAATTTTTGCAAAATTCAGTGTAACTTCTTCCTAAGTCGGTATTATTGTTGGCCAAATTCGTTACTAATTTTTGTCACAGTCGGTTACGTGTCATGCCAATTTTGGTAAAATTTCGTCGTTTTCTGCCAAACTCTGTGTTGTTTTTTGCCAAATTTGGTGTTATGTTTTGCCAAATTCAGTGCATTTTTCCCGAATTCGGTGTCACAAATTCGGCGTTATTATTACCCAATTTTGCTTTATTTTTTCCAAATTCCTTGTTATTTTTCCCTAAATTGGTGCTTCTTCGGTCAAATTTTTGGTTTCTTGTCAAATCCTGTGTAATTTTTTGACAAATATCGTAGTTTTTGCCAAATTTGGTATTTGTTTCATATTCTGTGGTATTCCCGACGTCACGTCAAAGGTTCTTACACGGGGGACGAGTTGCCATTTTAATCTCATACACGAATCTTAGCCTCGAGGAAATTAGAAGTGAAAGTGCAGTTTCCACATTGAATAAACATCAGTATGAATATTAGTTCTTTGCAGTTCTGAGATCTATAACATTTCTACACTCCTGGAAATGGAAAAAAGAACACATTGACACCGGTGTGTCAGACCCACCATACTTGCTCCGGACACTGCGAGAGGGCTGTACAAGCAATGATCACACGCACGGCACAGCGGACACACCAGGAATCGCGGTGTTGGCCGTCGAATGGCGCTAGCTGCGCAGCATTTGTGCACCGCCGCCGTCAGTGTCAGCCAGTTTGCCGTGGCATACGGAGCTCCATCGCAGTCTTTAACACTGGTAGCATGCCGCGACAGCGTGGACGTGAACCGTATGTGCAGTTGACGGACTTTGAGCGAGGGCGTATAGTGGGCATGCGGGAGGCCGGGTGGACGTACCGCCGAATTGCTCAACACGTGGGGCGTGAGGTCTCCACAGTACATCGATGTTGTCGCCAGTGGTCGGCGGAAGGTGCACGTGCCCGTCGACCTGGGACCGGACCGCAGCGACGCACGGATGCACGCCAAGACCGTAGGATCCTACGCAGTGCCGTAGGGGACCGCACCGCCACTTCCCAGCAAATTAGGGACACTGTTGCTCCTGGGGTATCGGCGAGGACCATTCGCAACCGTCTCCATGAAGCTGGGCTACGATCCCGCACACCGTTAGGCCGTCTTCCGCTCACGCCCCAACATCGTGCAGCCCGCCTCCAGTGGTGTCGCGACAGGCGTGAATGGAGGGACGAATGGAGACGTGTCGTCTTCAGCGATGAGAGTCGCTTCTGCCTTGGTGCCAATGATGGTCGTATGCGTGTTTGGCTCCGTGCAGGTGAGCGCCACAATCAGGACTGCATACGACCGAGGCACACAGGGCCAACACCCGGCATCATGGTGTGGGGAGCGATCTCCTACACTGGCCGTACACCACTGGTGATCGTGTAGGGGACACTGAATAGTGCACGGTACATCCAAACCGTCATCGAACCCATCGTTCTACCATTCCTAGACGGGCAAGGGAACTTGCTGTTCCAACAGGACAATGCACGTCCGCATGTATCCCGTGCCACCCAACGTGCTCTAGAAGGTGTAAGTCAACTATCCTGGCCAGCAAGATCTCCGGATCTGTCCCCCATTGAGCATGTTTGGGACTGGGTGAAGCGTCGTCTCACGCAGTCTGCACGTGCAGCACGAACGCTGGTCCAACTGAGGCGCCAGGTGGAAATGGCATGGCAAGCCGTTCCACAGGACTACATCCAGCATCTCTACGATCGTCTCCATGGGAGAACAGCAGCCTGCATTGCTGCGAAAGGTGGATATACACTGTACTAGTGCCGACATTGTGCATGCTCTGTTGCCTGTGTCTATGTGCCTGTGGTTCTGTCAGTGTGATCATGTGATGTATCTGACCCCAGGAATGTGTCAATAAAGTTTCCCCTTCCTGGGACAATGAATTCACGGTGTTCTTATTTCAATTTCCAGGAGTGTATATGGCAATACTACTAATTTTGCGACATCTCACAAATATCGCCGATTTCGCTAAAAACTGCTAATTTACGTTGTTGTTTTCGCTAAATTTTTTGGTTGTACCAATGGAACATAAGCGTACTGGAGAAAAAAATTGTCACCGCCAGGAGACATCAAGCTAATAACGTGTGACACCGCATTTAGCCTTGATCGTAACATCAATTCGGCGAAGGAGGGGGTCGGCAAGGAAATCGGGTCTGCCATACCCAGATAAAGCCACCCACTCATCGATCCTGGAGTCCTACAAAATTGCACGGATATTGAATGCTACGCTGTTACAAATAGTCCTAGATGTTTCTGCGGGACTAATATCGAGTGATTTATCTTGATAGTAGAGTTGCAATAGAGTGGCTGAGTATGCGTTAAACCACGAACGTATGCGTGCTGTCTTGTGAGCTTCGTTGTTGTCATCTTTCAAGAGGAGACTTGCCGTAGCATATTCATCATGAAGATATAGAGAAAAGAACAACACCTGGTCATCGAGGATGTTGAAATGAATATCCCAGCTGTACAATGAAGGCTTTCATTGGCGAGCGGGGTGCGGAAGCGGTCAACACACTGTAATCACATTCAGGAGGACGGTGGTTCAAATTTCCGTTCGGTCAGCCAGAGTTAGGTTTCCCGTGATTTACCTAATTCGCTCCATGTAAATGCTGGCATGGTTCCTTTAAGAAGTCTTTCCCCAGACATTCGTAATGACAGCCTGCGCTCCCTCTCTAATGATCGTGCTGTCGACACGACATTCGACTACCGTTCTTTGCGAGCGGATGTTTTAGCTGGAGGTAAATCTTCCACGAAACTTTTCCGTTCCAACAGTTTAGTCCAGAGCTGCGTTGGCCATCTTCAGAGCTACTCGTGGTTCTGCTCAGCCTTGCCGATTGACTTAATGAGAACACTAAGAAGAAAGGAAAGGATGATCGGGTATGTGTTAAGGCATCATGTAGTACCTTTTATGGCACTAGACGCAGTGAACCACGAGCACCTCTCAAGATGTGCAGTGCAGTTCTGTACGAAATTTTAGGAATGGAAACGTTTCATGGACCAAGAATGTACAACCCGGAAGACCTACCAGAAGCTAATATACCGATTCATATTCACAGTAACCTGAATGAGTGAGTCCAGGTTATGGTGTTAAAACAACCCCAAAACGTCAAAGAACCACATCCGGACTGAACTACATCCTGCATAGGCTGCTGGTCAGACAAAACTCTGGTCCATCGACGACATGAGTAATTTGAAAATAGGCAAAACTGCGACACTTATGTGCCGCTATGAACAATGGCGTTTTGCGGAGACCTCCACTCCAGTGCCCATTGTGTACAGTTGCCTTGACAATGCGCAGTCGGAACCTAATAGCTGACCAGGAGTTATTGACACCAGCAAGCCTGTCTTGTTTGAAATCAATTGTTATTGATAAGGTACGACATTTCTTCCCAGTCCCCGTCGGTTATGATCTTTTTACGACCACACTTCTTACACCGTGTTACATGGCTCGATTCCATACAACCAACTGGCACATACGGACCACGTCACTAAAATGATTTATGTTAGCGGTAGAGGGCCAGATAACCTGCTGCTACCAACTGTATGTCATGTATAGTGCTCCATATCGACCAGGGGTTTCTTTAACTCTCTAAATACTATTGGGACGTCTGTGTCCCACAATAGGTTATCAGAGAACTAATTGCAATTCGTTGGCCAAATGGTTCAAATGGCTCTGAGCACTTTGGGAATTAACTTCTGAGGTCATCAGTCCCCTAGAACTTAGAACTACTTAAACCTAACTAACCTAAGGACATCACACACATCCATGCCCGAGGCAGGATTCGAACCTGCGACCGTAGCGGTCTCGCGGTTCCAGACTGCAGCTCCTATAACCGCACCGTTGCATGTTACTGATGTGTGTCAGTTCCCACTGATACCGGGAAGCTTACTAATGGTTAACAGAGTTCTAATAATTACAGGTTGTGCTTTCCTCAAGTTTCATTGTTGACCGTCGTTTACGTGTTGTCATATGGAATTAGTTTGCATCTGCAGACAGGCAACACAATTGCCAGATTCACAAAGCTGGCGGCCTTCGCGCCTTCCTGTACAAATCGTGTCAACGACTTGCACCTACGAATTAACGCTTGCCACATCACAAACGAAGCCCATATGGTGCACCTGTAGTGTGAGTTACAAACTTGGAGAGATGCTTTGTTCACTGATGTGTGTCTCTTTTTAGTACGTCTTGTAGTTTTTGCGCAGTCGTGTTCTGAAACCGTGGAAGAACTTATGAATCATGCTGTATGTCCTACTACACTCCCCCTCCCCCTCCCCGCCTCCAACCCGCTTGGAAAACAAAACGGCGGGACACATTCTTTTCATATTGTTACTTCTGACTAAAGCACTCCGTCTTCAGGCCTCAAGTGGCTTATCGGGACCATCCGACCGCCGTGTCGTCCTCAGTTGAGGATGCGGATAGGTCGGTCGTGTGGTCAGCACACCGCTCTCCAGGTCGTTATGATGGTTTTCTTTGACCGGAGCCGCTACTATTCACTCGAGTAGGTCCTCAACTGGCATCACGAGGCTGAGTGCACCCCGAAACTTCTGACTAAGACATTCACTAAAATAACCATACATTAATGTTTTTGAAATAAAACTATAAAACTGGTAGTCACAGGGTTAGGGGGGATGTTGCTATTTTGTCCAGTGAACTTATTTGTGATTCACACTCTCAAGCATAACGTTTACACACGTATTAATATTTCTTTGATAAACCTAACGTGTTTTTACTATTTACATGTAAATAGGGACAGAGACTTAAGAGGGAGAAATTACACAATAGTAGTAATGAATTAACAAATTCCGCAAAGAATGTATACACATATATAGAGATTATATATCAATGTGAAGATGTTCAACCCATTCTAGCGGTGATGCAGATGCCTCCATGAAGTCAGTCCAGTTTCCTTTATAAGAACACAAAAGTCATTGGCTGCTTAAGTGCTGGATAGTCTATCTCGATGCACAGCAGTCACAGTCCGGAGATGTTTTTCCCCAGTTGTGTAATGAATCTGCGCATTTGCCTTGCCCTGTGCACACCCACTCCAGTGCAGTTCACTGTCTTCGGTTTAATTCAGTTCCCGTAATGTTGAGGTTGTAGTTCTGGAACCACTGTTCTAGCATTTCGTTTGTTTCTTTATTTCAGTCACTCGTCCATTAATCTGCCGGTGGTAGTGGGAGTCCTTCATGGACTTGCAGGCCTACGTTTTCAACAATCTCTCTACATTCATGTAGGAGAGCCTCTTCTACACATCTGTAGATCCGCACCTACACTGCGACCGGACTACAACTGCACACGCACCCATGTTCCACGGGTGGCCTAAGCTTCAGGCGTTGTCCGCTTATTGCACAGGCGTCTGCAAGTCAGCTCGATGATAACAGATCTGGATAGCAAGCCAACACAGCAACAAAAAATATGTGATTTCTTGTCGCTCAAAACTCAGGGCGCGGTCACTGCTGGCGCTACTCTTGCCATTTGGCGGCATTCCAGTCGCAGACAGGGGGCGCAGCCGGCACCGAATTATTTCCCTCCGCAAGTCACGTACCTGACAATAGTTCGTGACGTGTACCTCTACCCCAACAGTTCTTAGGGTGGCGCATGATCTCCAAGGGCCAGTTGCCATTGGGAGTTACGCTGGGCATTGCTCCGCTCCGCCATTTGCCATTCAGAGTATCTCCCAACCAGCACCGACCTCCACCGATCTGACGAAACCTTCTCTCGGCGACACCGCGCTGCCCTCAACAAAGCCTGGTGACATCGCCCTGCACAAATTTTCATTGTCTTCATTCCATTCTACAGCTGATGGCAGTCATTATTCGAAATTGCGAATTCATCTGATGTGTTTAGTAACGGCTGTGGTCGTCGCAGTGCATTGTCATCAGTATAACACCGGTACTCCAATATCGTATTTACCTGCCAATACCGGGCATGCGACTTTGAAACACAACGTCTGATCTGTAGGGGAATACACATAGTGGAGATACGTACAGATCGTAGACGTATGGAGAATGAAATTTTCGCTCTGCAGCGGAGTGTGCGCTGGTATGAAACTTCGTGGCAGGTTAAGACTGTGTGCCGGGCCGAGACTCGAACTCGGGATCTTTGCCTTTCGCAAGCAAATGCTCTACCGTCTTTTTTTTTTAATTCCACAAAAACAGTAGCAATAATGGCTAGGTTACAGTGAAATGACGTAAATAAGGTGACAGATAATTGCAGTCATAAATTACAGCATTCATAGAATGAGGAATGATATTCAGTCTTTAGTAGTAGCACACATTTAGCATTCTCACTGTCACCTTCAACTGGTGGCAGTTCAGCATGCACATTTTCTTCTTCTGCAGCCTGAGATTTCTTATCATCATTTCCCAGGCCCAAATTAATCATTCAGTAAATACTTGATGTGTATTCCTTCAAGGGTAAATTTCATGGACAATAGAGCAGTCCCGAACAGCGACATCGCAAAGTCCTTTACTGCCTTGTTATTTTTTGTTAGTTGCAGCCGTCTAAATGCATCCTTAGGGAGTTCAAGATCTTCCTTTATAAAAGACGCCAGATGTTTGCTTTCATATTCTTGTATCTGTTGTACTACTGATGTATTTTTCATGTGTGACTTTCAGGTGACGTTAGGGTCGGAAACGTGACCCAATCCTCCCCCTCTCTATGAGAACTCCACATGTTCCTAACCTATATCCATTCTGTTGAAGACAATTTGGAGCATGTTGCCATATTTATTATTGTGATTCTGATATTTAAGTGTTTTCTCGAATTCATTTTCCATATATATCTTGTATTGAATGAATATGTCCATCGCTTCTAATATGGTTAAAAATTTAACTTGTGTATTTACCCATTAACCAAATCACTGCGTTATTTTTTGCCTGAAGGTAGTAACTTTCTTCTGGTCTGAAGAAAATATTAGTCGGTACATTGTTTGCTGAAGTTCTTGTTATTTGAGCAATTCTCTGCCTGGTCCACCTCAAGTTGATACTCCGATCTCCACATGTGTAACGATGAGGCACACTATCAACGAGGTTGCATTTGCTGCAGAGGTTAGTGGCACTTAAACCGATGGCAAAGAGACGCTCATTAATGCTGATGACGTTATTGACTACCTTGTTCGACGCTGTTCTCACGTCAGACGAAAGAACATCACTACTGATGTTTTTCCAGATCACATTCCATGCTATTCCAGCATATTTAGTTTCTATATTATTTTTCCTTTCATGTTTCCGTCTTTCAGTTAAAATCGCCTTTACTGTAAGGTTTTTGGAGTTAAAAAGCTTTTTGCTGAGATAGCTTAGTTCAAGATAATACTCCCTAATATGTTTGAGTTACCCAAGCATGACTCACGCCCCGTCCTCACAGCTTTGCTTCTGCCAGTACCTCGTCGCCTATCTTCCAAACTTTCGTAGACCCATGGTTGACGACATGTGGAAGTTCGGGTCTGACCGTGAGTCATGGACGGATAACCAAATGGTAAGGCGGCCACTCGCTATAAGCGGGAAATCCGGGTTCGAGTCCCGGTCCGGCACAAATTTTCATTGTCGTCATTTCATTCTACATCTGATGGTAGTCATTGCGAATTCATCTGACGTGTTTAGTAACGGCCGTGGTCGCCGTCGTGCAACGCCGGTCTACAATATCGCATTCTCGTCTTGTCCACCATCCGGACGCTGCCCCCTCCATCTCTGCCTGATGCTGCTTCCTGTTGCTCCCCCGTTGGTGATGAGGGTAAAGCTTCGAACACCTTTACAGCTTCGCCCGCCATCACGTATTGGCAACTGAAGCATTACATGGACAGATTCAAGTAATTTTTTGTAAATTTAACGTCTCAAGAACCACGGAAAGCACAAAAACGTGTTCTTATCTATGAAATAACTTCAAATCTAAATAATTTATGTCAATTAATTTTGTGAACTGTAATTATTGCCGTCCGGGGTGGCCGAGCGGTTCTAGGCACTACAGTTTGGAACCGCGCGACCGCTGCGGTCGCAGGTTCGAATCCTGCCTCGGGCATGGATGTGTGTGATGTCCTTAGGTTAGTTAGGTTTAAGTAGTTCTAAGTCTAGGGGACTGATGACCTCAGAAGTTAAGTCCCATAGTTCTCAGAGCCATTTGAACCATTGTAATTATTAGTTCATAAATAATTTTTTTAAAGATATAGCGGGAGACAGCTTGTGGCTGACTGCGATGGATTATTATACGTTTTTGTTGTTTTAGAAAGTAAGTGAGGAGCGTACCTGGTAGGATCTCTTTGTCTTGTCTGTTAGCCTTTAGACTGATAGGAAGCGCTATAGTTGCGTTCCTTGCGTATGATTATTGAATCCTTCTTTTGTGTAGAGAAATCTTATTAAGTGTCATGTATTAGCTTTAGAACCATTTGTAATTAAATTAATGTAAAGTAGTTACGTCTCATGAGTTCTCATTTTGACAGTTCTCCTAATAGATATAAGATACATGAAATATTTTATTGTTACAACCAATGACCAACACGAGCTTAACAGATCGTGGCTTGGAGACGCAATGGCCACTTGCAATTAGTATTCTGCCATTCATTCATTTGCAACTTTCTACTGCGTCCCTGATATTAACTGCTGATCATCACGAAACGTTCTGCAAACTTGAATGCAAGCGCGGAACCTTAAATGACCTGGGCACAGTCTATAAGCTAACGATTCCCTTTCGTATGTAAATAACATATACCAGCCCCGCAAAATTGATGGTGGTTTAAAAGACGTAACTATCTCTAAATTTCACAGCATTTTTCTAGAAGTCAGTTTGGACACTAACAAAAATGAATCTCCCATCAACAATGGCCATCTGCTCCAGTTAATTTTAACAGTTTCCTTTTCTGTGATAAATTCAATTTCTACTTAAAAACAAATTTTAGTAATCCTGCGTGAGCAGATGTGTCACGACGAGGATAAAACTATTCTTAGCAATCTCTTTTCTGTTATTTGCTAATGCAGTTTCCACTTTGCTGTGTCCATTTTAATCGTTGGCGCCAGAAGCAGTAAATTTTCCTTCTCCCATTCTCGTCCCAATACCTGAATGGGCGGCGATCACAGCTTTCCCAGTTTCATCTGCCACCTGGCAGCTGTCCCCTCTAGCCGCCTGATGCTGCTTCTTGACGCTTCCGTACGTTGCAGCCACGTCAGGTCCTCTTCTCGAGGGTGGCACCGTTTCCGACAACCACCGCCTCTCCCACGGCCTGGGGCTGCTTCCTGTTGCCTGAGTACGTTCCAGCCGTGGTAGGTCCTCTTCTTGCACTGAGTTTTCTTATTTTGAGAGTACTGAAGGAGCGATCTGTTTACCTTCATTCTACAGCCAAGATCGCATAAAATATTTCTTTATTTATGACCGTTCAGAATATGTCCAACTTACGTAAACAGATGTGCTACTGTGTACTGGGTTTTTGTGATGTTACAAACATCTGTGAGCGGTAACAGGATATTTTTGTAAGAGCGTGCAAAAATGTAACAGTACATAGAGAATGTTCCACTGAACAATTTGAGGTAGGGAACCGGGGATCGGAGAAGTCAACTTAAGCAGATATGGAAGTATAAATTTGTCTACCGCTTTGTCTAGCATTCCTGTTTTTCAGCTTATTTACAACTAACGTGCGCACAAGTTTACACGTTCTGTACTGTTTATTTACATATACATTCCTTATTTTCTTCAAGGAAACAAGGAGGACCAGGCTGAATGGCCACCTATACTTGAGGTTCGTGCAGAGAGTTGTACACGAATTGTTGGAGAACGTACCATTGAATGTTCGTGAGAGGATGTGGACAAAACATGACGGTGCATTGCCTCACTTCAGGGAGGATATTAGCAACCACCTCAATGCTGTATTTCCTGGTCGCTGGTTTGGAAGAGGAGGTCCTATTCCATGGCCTGCGAGGTCACTTGACGTGAATTCCCTTGATTATTTCCTAAGGGGATATCTAAAGTCAGTTGTGTATGAGACCCCAGTGGACACGGAGATGGAATTAGTTGCCGAAATTGTAACTGCCTGTGATGTGATTCGAAACACACCAAGGCTATTTGTCAGGGTGCGTCAGAATCTTTTTCGCCGATATCATGCTTGCATTGAAGTTGTTGGCCGTCAGTTTCAGCACATTTAGTAAAATACAGTACAAATGGTACGTTCATTGTGTTAGTGACGGCATTTGCAGTTACCTGAACTAATGCAAATAAAAAAAGTACGCAGTAATGGGATTTTATTCCCTTTATTTCCTTAAGCTGGGTAAACCGACCCCAGGTTTCCTACCTCAAATTGTTCAGTGGAGCATACTCTATGTCCTGCTAAATTTTTGCATGCTCTTACGAAAAACCTTGTATATATGGACTTGGCGTTTTACACGAGATGGCGCGACTGCTACGGTCGCAGGTTCGAATCCTGCCTCGGGCATGGATGTGTGTGATGTCCTTAGGTTAGTTAGGTTTAAATAGTTCTAAGTTCTAGGGGACTGATGACCACAGATGTTAAGTCCCATAGTGCTCAGAACCATTTCAACCATTTTACACGAGATGTTTTATGTTTATAAATGCGTAAGTTACGACAAATCTTTTATAATGTGCTGATTTTTATCCACTTGACAACTTGGCATGAAGTTCAATTTAAAATGAACACGTTTCAAAATAAAAAGATTTTTAAGAACTGAAGATAACAGCAAAGTCTGTCTAAACCGGTCGTCTTAAATAAAGGAATATTTTATGCGATTTAGGCTGTTGAATGGTTTTCACCTCTGCTTGTGGGAGATACTGCTTCGGATATAGGAAACGGCAACTGGATCACACATTTCCTCTGGCTCCAGTGCCATTTTTCACTGTGTCGCCTCGTACCAGATTCGGCGATGGGATACAACATTTTCTCCCTCGGCCTGCTCAGTGAAGGTTTTAGCTGCCATCTAGGTCTGCTCGTCCGCCATTTTCTCTCTCTGCTTGACTCTCGTTCTGCGCTCCTCTTGCCGTGCCTGATGCTGCTTCCTGTTGCCTCTGCAGGCTGTAGCCATTACACGCCCGTCCAAAAGTGGCACACCTCCTCGGTCATCCTGCCTCGAGGGTCATCCGGCCTCCAAGGTTATCTGGTCTCCACGACTCTATCAACCACCTACATGGCTCTGTTTCCTACAACAGCTCCGCACTGAGTGGAATCTTCCGGCACGCCAACCTTTTTACCTGCCTCCTCGGCCCATCGGACCGCCCAGTCCTCATTCCTTGCCCAAGACCTCTTTCGTCCTCCTCTGTACCCTTACGAACGCCACAGCGATGAGTGTTTAATGGACCACTTCTATGACTCTCCACCCTTTTTCTTTCTGCTCTTTCAAGCATGTATTGGCAATGAACACTCTACAGGCAACTTCTACCAGCACTGCGCTTATCTCCTTTTCCATGCTCCTACGCACGCTCTGGACGCGGGTTCTCAGTAGACCACTTTTCCTGCCGTGATCTCTTTCTATGTCGGCTACTCCGGCGGTTTTGCATTCCCGCCCGCCTCTGATGCTCCACCCTTTTCCTTACTGAATTCCTTCCAGGTCCCGCTATGCCATCGGTCCTTCTGTGACGTCCTAACCTTAGTCTGTTTGGTTTTCAATTCGAAGAGAAATGTTCAAATGTGTGTGAACTTCTAAGGGACCAAACTGCTGAGGTCATCGGTCCCTAGACTTACACACTACTTAAACTAACTTAACGCTAAGGACAACACACACATCCATGCCCGAGGGAGGATTCGAACCTCCGGCGGCAGGGGGTTTTCAGTTGCGCCCACTCTCGTCCACTCTGCTGTTCGCGCCAAGGTCGTCCACAATGTCTGCGTGGTGACGCCTCTCAACCTCAGATACCAGTTCCAGGTTCTGGGCTGCGGTCACCAATGGTTCCACGGATGGATTTGGATATTTACGTCACGCGGGGGAGGCACCGTTCAAGTTGTGGACACACATTAATCCGGCTTCTTCCTGCATTTGCCGGGCACCGTCGTCTCTCCCCGTAGGAAGGAGGGGGTACAGGCTCCACAGCAACTACTCGATGGCTTTGCCATCTCTTTCCCAAAGGAGAGAGGCTGCAGGATCTTTTGCTACTAGCCATCTGCTGCTCAATGAAGAAGAGATACAGTACCCTCTCTTGCGCTCCGATAGCACTACAACGGCACACAACCTCGCCCCTTGGGTGGCCTAAACTTAAGGCGTCATCCGTTTCCTACACAGGTGGTTACAATCCAGCCCGATGATAACAGTTACGTGTGGTAAATCAGCGCAACAACCAATTCAGCGTGACTTATTATCGCCGGAAACTCAGGACCCCACTATTGCAGGCATTACTGTCACCGTGTGGTGACATTCCAGTCGACGACAGAAGGGGCCACCAGTACGGGACTATTTCCCTCCCCAAGTCACGTGCCTGAAAATAGACTGCACTGTGTAGCTTCACACTTACGAGGAATCCCTTGAGTGTGAGGTCGCAAAAGGCCAATGTTCTTCGAGGGATTGGACGTCCCACATATTGTTTACCATGCAACCACAATATTGGCTGCTAAAGGCGGCAGGGAGCTGGACTGGAGGTATCAAATGGTGATCACAGCACGAGGCTACGGAGCATGGTTGAACGGCTTAGTCGACGAGTAACTCACAACAGTGCTACAGTGCTAGTGGTGTTGATACATAGCAGAGCTATGGCAACGATAAACAACGCAAACGTTGCATTAAATCTAAAACAGTTGCAACAAACAAAACAAACATTGCATTAAATCTAAAACAGTTGCAGGTTAAATATTAGAATTTCTGCAAGACGAGTCAGTGGAATGTGTGATGTCATAGACGCTCGACCGGGCGGACAATGTACTTGACGAGGGAGATGATGATGATGCGTACTTAACGAGTGAAAGTGATATTGAAACAGGTGCCAAGCCTGTATTTCATCATCCTTGTCGGACAAGGGGCGCCACAATTGCCGTCCCCAGTGAAATGTAGTAAAGGACAATCGTTGTCCAAGGAGCGGATAATAAACATAATTACGTACATGGAAGATCCTCCGAGGTGTAGTAACAAAACAATTATGAACAGATTTCGAATACGTCCGCAGCAGTATGACCGTGTAGTGAGTAAGGAAAACTACGGGTATTCAAGGGTAGGCAAGGCCCACTTGTTACAAAAACTGTTGTTTGCTGGTTTCAAGGATAATCTGTAGAATTTATAGGATATGCATGATAGTGACCTACTGCGTTATGCACATCAAATTGCGCGTGGCTTAGATTACAGTGATTTCAAGGGAAACAGTAGATGGTTGCATAACAGTGTTACAGAACTGGAAGAAGTACAATAATGAAATTTAAAACAAAGCGTCAGTTGGACGATGCACAGCAAACTGAGGAATCTGCCCGAAAATTTGTAGATGAAATTAACTTATCCTATGGGTGAGTAAGGGATTTGTTTTCAGTTCTGACCAATCGGGGTTTGAAGAGGAAATGCGTATGAAAGGAACCCTGGGAGTTAGGGAAACCAAGAGAGTTGTGTGAAGGTCAGCCGACTCAATGCCTTCACGTGTTCATACACAATCTGGGTGGTAAACTGGCTGCAAAGTTATTTATTGTGCTGCGAGAAGTTTGAGGTGTTGTTTACGGTTCTTCCTCTGTGACTGACCTTGCAAGTGCAGTAGGGAATATTTACGTCACAGCAAGCATCTATGGTATGAGCACTGCTTTTGGCCAATAGCTGCTCAAAATAACTTTTTTTGCTTGATTGCCTACTTATAAAAATAATACCCTTTTAGCGCAAATAACTCTCCTGAAAAGTGTGTGACATAACTATTCGTACCACCTGGAACCAATGGACAAAGTCAACCTCTGGATGTTTGTTTTTTCACACTATCTGCAGCTCTGCCTTAAGTAATAGTTAGTTTCACGATAAGCTCCACGCGTTCGGTTGCTTGCCATCACATTCCATCATTTCTCATCACTCCGTTACACCAATATGACCCAATATGCATTCCCTAAGAGTGAGTACCTAGCTAAACGTCTTGGACGGTTTGCAATTCCCGAGGAGTTCGCTTTCGATCTTGGTGGTGCGAACCTTTGTGATCACTGTGGCGCAGCATTTTTCATTCAATGTTCATGGTGTAAGTTAATGGTTTGTTTTGAACATTTCTTGAATGTCGACGATGTCTATTTTGTGAAGTGTAATACATGCATCTCATAGAAGGTTGATCTCTGCATCTACCGGACACTCACTTTCTGTGGCCCCCGCTTAATGCACACGGTGAGTCATTAGTATCTAATATTTTTCCTCTCGTAACAGCTGACCCAACACTTTCAAATGAGCCTTACAAGAATGAACCAGCGACCTCGCACTCAAGGGGTTCTTTGTTAGGCTGGCGCATTGTCTCCCAGGGCCAGTCATCGTCGGGAGCAGTGAGGCTGGGCAATTGTGCCAACTGCTCTGCGGTTCCTCACTCGGTGTAACTCCCGAACAGCCCTTGGCGGACCGAGTCGCAGACCTAGGTCTCGCACTGCACCTCACTGTTAGGTCTCCGTCAAACACCCTCAGCAGAAAACCAGCCTGGTGGTACCTTCTCTAGCAACTCTGTAAGTACACTCCTGGAAATGGAAAAAAGAACACATTGACACCGGTGTGTCAGACCCACCATACTTGCTCCGGACACTGCGAGAGGGCTGTACAAGCAATGATCACACGCACGGCACAGCGGACACACCAGGAACCGCGGTGTTGGCCGTCGAATGGCGCTAGCTGCGCAGCATTTGTGCACCGCCGCCGTCAGTGTCAGCCAGTTTGCCGTGGCATACGGAGCTCCATCGCAGTTTTTAACACTGGTAGCATGCCGCGACAGCGTGGACGTGAACCGTATGTGCAGTTGACGGACTTTGAGCGAGGGCGTATAGTGGGCATGCGGGAGGCCGGGTGGACGTACCGCCGAATTGCTCAACACGTGGGGCGTGAGGTCTCCACAGTACATCGATGTTGTCGCCAGTGGTCGGCGGAAGGTGCACGTGCCCGTCGACCTGGGACCGGACCGCAGCGACGCACGGATGCACGCCAAGACCGTAGGATCCTACGCAGTGCCGTAGGGGACCGCACCGCCACTTCCCAGCAAATTAGGGACACTGTTGCTCCTGGGGTATCGGCGAGGACCATTCGCAACCGTCTCCATGAAGCTGGGCTACGGTCCCGCACACCGTTAGGCCGTCTTCCGCTCACGCCCCAACATCGTGCAGCCCGCCTCCAGTGGTGTCGCGACAGGCGTGAATGGAGGGACGAATGGAGACGTGTCGTCTTCAGCGATGAGAGTCGCTTCTGCCTTGGTGCCAATGATGGTCGTATGCGTGTTTGGCGCCGTGCAGGTGAGCGCCACAATCAGGACTGCATACGACCGAGGCACACAGGGCCAACACCCGGCATCATGGTGTGGCGAGCGATCTCCTACACTGGCCGTACACCACTGGTGATCGTCGAGGGGACACTGAATAGTGCACGGTACATCCAAACCGTCATCGAACCCATCGTTCTACCATTCCTAGACGGGCAAGGGAACTTGCTGTTCCAACAGGACAATGCACGTCCGCATGTATCCCGTGCCACCCAACGTGCTCTAGAAGGTGTAAGTCAACTACCCTGGCCAGCAAGATCTCCGGATCTGTCCCCCATTGAGCATATTTGGGACTGGATGAAGCGTCGTCTCACGCGGTCTGCACGTCCAGCACGAACGCTGGTCCAACTGAGGCGCCAGGTGGAAATGGCATGGCAAGCCGTTCCACAGGACTACATCCAGCATCTCTACGATCGTCCCCATGGGAGAATAGCAGCCTGCATTGCTGCGAAAGGTGGATATACACTGTACTAGTGCCGACATTGTGCATGCTCTGTTGCCTGTGTCTATGTGCCTGTGGTTCTGTCAGTGTGATCATGTGATGTATCTGACCCCAGGAATGTGTCAATAAAGTTTCCCCTTCCTGGGACAATGAATTCACGGTGTTCTTATTTCAATTTCCAGGAGTGTAATTACCTGCTATGTGCTATGTCTTCCTGTGGCCCACTTAAACGCTACATGATGCTTGATAGACAGCCTTATTTCTTCCTGTAGTTGTATCGCGAATAAACGTGTTATTACTTCCACGTTACTTGACTGCAGTTTTATCTGTATGCACTGAAACCCAGCACGTAGCAGCATCTCCAAACGTAACAAATTACCCAACACAGGATGCCACAGTGCAGTTGCGGATTTGTTGGTTCAGAGTTCATTATCATTTGTTGACCTATCAACATGCTAATAATAAGAAAAAATGATCCATTCGGAAGCACAATATTCGGCCACGGAGAATACAAGAGCAAGTAATGAGACGCGGAGTGTTTCAGCAGGGAAACACTATTACATTTGGCAGTTTATTATTTAGATGGAACGCCGAGATCTCTGTTTTAGGTAGACTAGTTTTAAGCCTCCATTTCTTATAGTACGTATGCAGTGCAGTAAAATCGTGACTGAGAACTACTGTGGCAGCAAGAGATTTGTCTCTGGTGGCCAAGGATAAAAAGTTGCTAATATACAGGGTGAGCACGAAGTCTTGCCCTGATTATAACAATTTATTACAGAATAACCGTTTGACATATTAATTTACATTTGATGCCATTACATAGGTTAGTGTTACTACTTTTTTTAAGACCACTTACGTTAGGAAACCACAACGTGTGCTCCCTTGGTAACTCGGAGAATGTCGAGGCAGTATTCCATTTTCCGCCAGTTGTTTCGTAACGTGTGTTCTGTCACAGTACTCACAGCAGCTTGTATCCTAGCCTTCAGTTCATTGACGTCAGCAACTGGTGTGACGAAGACTCTGTCCTTGATATAGCCCCAGAAAAATAAGTCAAGGGGCGTAATGTCTGGAGAGCGGAGTGGCCAGGGTGTTGGACCGACGCTTCCAATCCACCGATCGGGAAATGTTTCATCCAGGAAATCACGCACTATCAAAGCCCGGAGGGGGGAGTGCTCCATCGGCTGGAAAAGTATCCATGGTTGATATTCTTCTGACTATAGGGCAATGAACTGTTGCAAAACGTCTAAGTAAATGTTAGCGCTAATATTTTTTTCCGCGAAGAAAAACAGTCCAAAAACCTTGTCATGTATGATGCCGCACCAAACATTCGCTTTTTCGCTGTCTCGCTGTAACTGTACAGTAGCATGTGGAGACTCTGAACCCCATATATGGGCATTATGTCTATTTACCATTCCACTGGCATGAAAGGTGGATTCATCGGTGAAGCATATGCGATTTAAGTAATCGTTATCACCATCAATCCTGTTGAGAATCTCAGTTGCAAATTCAGCACGTGTCAGCAAATCATTCGGTTGCAACGCCTGCACGATTTGCAGTTTGTAAGCGTGCAACCTAAGCCTTTCGTGGAGAATCTTCGCCACACTTGCTTGCGGTATTTGGAGTTCGCGTGATGGTTGACGAGTTGATTTAGATGGACTCCGGTAAAACGATTGCCGAACACGATCAACAGTTGCATCACTCACACGAGGCCTGCCACTTCGAGGACGATCTTCAACGCTGCCTGTTTCGTTAAACTTTGCGTACAATCGCTTTATAGATTTAACGTCAGTAGGGTTGCGTCCATAAAAAGCCCGAAATTTACGCTGAACAGTGACGGGCGATTTTGTTTCGTGAAACCAAAGCACACATTGCGCTTTCTCCTGCTTCGACGCCATTTCGCCTGCAACTAACGTCGCCTAACAGACTGCGTCGGTGTTGTGGAGCACTAGCGCCATCTATTGGTCACAACTAGTAACACTAACCCATGTAACGGCGTCAAATGTAACTTATCATGTCAAACGGTTATTGTGTTATGAATTTTTATAATCAGGGCAAGACTTTGTGATCACCCTGTCAAAGTAGACTTGAAGAACGAAATTTTTCCGCCAGGCTGTGTATAAATTTGGTTTTACACTACTGACCATTAAAATTGCTACATCAAGAAGAAATGCAGATGATAAACGGATATTCATTGGACAAATATATTATACTAGAACTGACATGTGATTACATTTTCACGTAATTTGGGTGCATAGATCCTGAGAAATCAGTACCCAGAACAACCACCTCTGGCCGTAATAGCGGCTTTGATACGCCTGCGCATTGAGTCAAACAGAGCTTGGATGGCGTGTACAGGTACAGCTCCCCATGCAGCTTCAACACGATACCACAGTTTATCAAGAATAGTGCCTGGCATATTGTGACGAACCAGTTGCTCGGCCACCATTAACCAGACGTTTTCAATTGGTGAGAGATATGGAGAATGTGCTGGCCAGGGCAGCAGTCGAAGGTTTTCTGTATTCAGAAAGGCCCATACAGGACCTGCAACATGCGGTCGTAAATTATCCTGCTGAAATGTAGGGTTTCGCAGGGATCGAATGAAGGGTAGAGCCACGGGTCGTAACAAATCTGAAATGTAACGTCCATTGCTCCAAGTGCCGTCAATGCCCACAAGAGGTGACCGAGACGTGTAACCAATGGCACCCCATACCATCACGCCGGGTGATACGCTAGTATGGCGATGACGAATACACGCTTCCAATGTGCGTTCACCGCGATGTCGCCAAACACGGATGCGACCATCACGATGCTGTAAACAGAACCTGGATTCATCCGAAAAAATGACGTTTTGCCATTCGTGCACCCAGGTTCATCGTTGAGTAGATCATCGCAGGCGCTCCTGTCTGTGATGGAGCGTCAAGGGTAACCGCAGTCATGGTCTCCGAGCTGATCATCCATGCTGCTGCAAACGTCGTCGAACTGTTCGTGTGTTTGTGCAGATGGTTGTTGTCTTGCAAACGTCCCCAGGACTCAGGAATCGAGACGTGGCTACACGTTCCGTTACAGCCATGAGGATAAGATGCCTATCATCTCCACTGCTAGTGATTCGAGGCCACTGGGATCCAGCACGGCGTTCCGTATTACCCACCCGAACCCACCGATTCCATATTCTTCTAACAGCCATTGGATCTCGACCAACGCGAGCAGCAATGTCGCGATACGATAAAATGCAATCGCGTTAGGCTACAATCCGACCTCTATCAAAGTCGGAAACGTGATGGTACGCATTTCTCCTACTTACACGAGGCGTCACAACAACGTTTCACCAGGCAACGCCGGTCAACTGCTGTGTGTGTAAGAGAAATCGGTTGGAAGCTTTCCTCATGTCAGCACGTTGTAGGCGTCGCCACCGGCGCCAACTTTGTGTGAATACTCTGAAAAGCTAATCTTTGCATGTCACAGCATCTTCTTCCTGTCGGTTAAATTTCGCCTCTGTAGCACGTCATCTTCGTGGTGTAGCAATTTTAATGGCGAGTAGTGTATTTTTCACACTAGCGGCTTCAGGCATTGGCCGTTATCGAGTGTGTCTCTTAAGAATTGCCGCCACGTGAAACTGGTAGTGTGAACATAAAATAAATTACACACGGTCTGTTGGAAAACTATCGTTTCACAAATTTTCTGAGGCTGTGGCGCCCACGCAGAAAAAAATGATGTACGTAAACTACAAGAAGCACAGTGAGACGGTACCTTGACGAAGGTCCTCTTGAGGTAGTTGCGCCACGCTGGCTGCTGGCACTGCTGCTGCTGCTGCGTCGCCGCGGACGCGCCAGCCTTGTCGGCGGAGCCCGCCCCTCCGAAGGCCACCACTAGCTCGTTCAGCTCCTGCCGGATGTCTTCCGGCTGCACCCAGCCTCGCAGCCAGCACAGTGCCTTCTCGGCAGCGGCCAGCCGACCCTTCCCTGCGACAGGAAGCCATTCCATTTTTGTCACATTTCCCAAGGCCGCACAGTTATGATGAACAGGTATCAAGGATCAGTACTGGGTCCATTCTTATCTTATTACCCAGGGCGAACATTAATAAAAACAAAAAAACTGCATGGACGGATTCCTGATTGGAAATGGAGGACAAAAATGGTTCAAACGGCTCTGAGCACTATGGGACTTAACTTCTGAGGTCATCAGTCCGCTAGAACTTAGAACTACTTAAACCTAACTACCCTAAGGACATCACATACATCCATGCCCGAGGCAGGATTCGAACCTGCGACCGTAGCGATCGCGCGATTCCTGACTGTAGCGCCTGGAACCGCTCGGCCACTCCGGCGGCAAATGAAGGAGGAGATTAATGTTTAACGTCCTGCCGACAACGAGGTCTTTAGAGACGGAGCACAAGCTCGGATTAGGTAAGGAAGGGAAAGGAAATCGGTCGTGCCCTTTCAGAGGAATCATTCAGTAATTTGCCTGAAGCGATTTAGGTAAATCACGGAATACTTAAACCAGGATGGCTGGATGCAGATTTGAACCGTCGTCCTCCCGAATGCGAGTCCAATGGGCTAACCACTGCGCCACCTCGCTCGGTAGGAAATGGAGGAACTTGTGTCTGGAAATGCATCGTAGCCACGGCAGATAGCACTGACAAATGAATGTTCTCCTGACCTCGTGTCGTGTGTTCGTTGTGTTAGTGGCTGTGTGATTGACGCAGCGTACTGTAAGCAGCAGAATGGTTCGGTATTCATGTGGGGAACAAGCCGAGACGGTGTTGTGTACAGCCAAGCAGTTGGAAGTAGTCGAGAGGCAGCACGGCTATACCAAAACAAGAACCCTCACACGCACACTAACCACATCACACAACATTTCAAACCCTTTCTTGGACGTTCGTGTGATCGTGGGTCCTTTCAGACATGCGAACGTGAGGGAAGTGGCGGGCTGTGTGTACACCAGATTTGGAGGACCGGGTTCTACAGGATATTGAGACGAACCCAAGTATAAGCTCCAGGTAAGTTGTCCGCCAATAAGCTGTAAGCCAAAGCACGATTACGAGGTGCGGCTAGAAAAAAACCGGACTGATGCTGGAAAAAACATTTATTTACAATTATTTACAATTTCGTGTTATCTCCTTCAATGTACTCTCCTCCTCGGTCTCTACACCGCTCCATACGAATTTTCCACTGTTCATAGCAATGCTGCAGATCATTTTCGGTAAGTCCATACATTACTTCCGTCGCTTTTTCTTTTACTGCTTCAACAGTCTCAAATCTAGTTCCTTTCAAAGCTGACTTGACTTTAGGGAAAAGAAAAAAGTCACAGGGGGCCAAATCAGGTGAGTAGGGTGGATGATCTAAGATGGGAATGTTGTGTTTTGCCAAAAACGTCTTCACTGAGAACGCACTGTGAGCTGGGGCATTGCCTTGGTGAAGGATCCATGACTTTTTTCTCCACAAATCGTTCCGGTTTCTCCGTACTCGCTCACGTAGGGTAGCCAGGACGCTAATGTAGTAATTCTGATTCACTGTTTGTCCCTCTGGTACCCAATCAATGTGCACAATCCCTTTGATGTCAAAAAAAAAAAACAATCATCATTGCCTTGAATTTCGATTTTGACATTCGTGCTTTTTTTGTCGTGGAGAACCAGGAGTTTTCCAATGCATCGATTGGCGTTTAGTTTCGGGATCGTAAGTAAAAAACCACGATTCATCGCAAGTAATAACATTTTGTAAGAAGGTGGGATCACTTTCAATGTTTTGCAGGATGTCAGAACAAATCATTCTTCGGCGTTCCTTCTGTTCAATTGTGAGACACTTTGGAACCATTTTTGAACACACTTTGTTCAAGTTGAAACTTTCATGAAGAATCTGCCTAACACTTTCCTTGTCAACTCCTGTTAACTCAGACACTGCTCTGATTGTTAAACGGCGATCTTGTCGAACAAGTTTACCGATTTTTTCAATGTTTGCATTAGTTTTTGCTGACAATGGTCTGCCAGTGCGAGTGTCATCACTGGTGTCTTCGCGGCCATCTTTAAATCGTTTAAACCACTCAAACACTTGTGTGCGCGATAAACAATCATCGACGTACACTTGTTGTAACATTACAAACGTTTCACTTGCAGATTTTCCTAGTTTGAAACGAAATTTGATGTTAACACGCTGTTCTTTCTGTACACTCAACATTTTCCGACGCACAGACAAAACGTCAACTACTTAAAACAGACGCCACGGGCAGACTGAGTGCAGGAGGCAGATGAAACTCGAGCAGTAGGCGGAGCGAGAGTCACGTGACAGGCCACGCGACTTTCAGCCTTATTGCATTCGTTTTATTGTTTCACCAGTACTAGTCCGGTTTTTTTCTAGCCACACCTCGTATGTGTATTCTGCATGACAGCCGCTGCTATCCCTGCAACGAGTGCAAGCTGTCAGCAGCGAATTTTCCTCTAAGGGAAGGATTTTGTCGATGCTTTTTACAACAGACCATCACAATTATGGGGTTTCTGTTATCAGCCCTCTTTACCGACGAAGCAACGTTTACCAGAACTGTCATTATCAATTTTAATAATCGTCATCTGTGGGCTACAGACAGTCCTCGGGGAATGGTTGAGGCGTCTCATCAGCATAGATTCACCATCAGTTTGTGGGCAGGGATTCCTGGTCGTCACACGCTTGAACGGTTATTATTCCACAACCCCTCGAGGAAGGAACGACCTGGACTTTCTGCGGAATACTCTACCAGGGCTGCTTGAGAATGTGCTTTCGGCAGTGCGACAGGTTATGTGGTTTCTGCATGACGGAGCACCGTCCCACTTCCGCATTACAGTTCGAAGACACCTCAGACATTGGATAAAACGTGGAGGCCCTGTAGCATAACCTACTAGGTATGCGGACTTAACCCTTCTGGATTTTTACCTCTGGGGGCATCTGAAAGGCATTGTGGATGCTGAACCAGTTCCTGATGTGCATACGCTTCCACAGCGTGTTCACGACACCTGGGGCGCTATTCAGAGAGAGGCGAAAAGTGCGAAAGAGTGCGGCAATCCATGATGCGACGTGTGAACGCGTGCATTGCATGCCATGGAGGACACTTTTTCATCTGCTGTGACGTGGATGCGATGCAGCTCTGAACTGTGTTCCGGGACGGTTTCTTGTCGTTGCACGCACACTGCACATTTCTGTACACATGTTTATACGACCTTTCTAGTCGGGCATCCGTCTCTACAGTTTTTCGGTTTTATTAAGGTTCGATCAATATATTAATGTATGTGAAAAAAAACCCGTAAGGCAATAAGTTTAGAAGGAATTAACGCAAACTTTATTAAATATGGAGGATTATCGTTACGTCTTAAATTGTTATATTTGTTTAACATACTCTGGAAGCAAAAAGAGCTACCACGAAATTAGAAGAAAGCAAAAGAGGTGTCAATATATAAGAAAGGAGAAAAACATACATGTGAAAACTATGGCAGTATGAACTTACTTAGCACGGCATATAAACGTTATGCAAGAATTTTACACACGAGAATGGAAACAATAGCCGAATGTTTACTAGTGGAAGAACGGGTCGGATTTAGAAAGGTACGATCAACAACTGATGCAGCTTTTATTTTATGACAGGTTATTAAAAAGCAGAGAGAGTTTAACAAAGTGACGCCTATTGCTTGTACAGAGTTTGAGAAGGCTCTCGATAATGTGGTCCAGGAAAGATTAAGGAAAATAATAGAGCACGGAAGTTAACCTTTACAGCTCATATCAGCTACCAAAGTTCTGTATACAAAAAAATATCGGCAATCTTAGATATGAAATGCTTGTATACAGTAACGATACAAATAAATAAAGGGGTGAGACAAGTCTGTAGATTATCCCCTGCCCTGTGCAATATATAAATTGACGGTGCAGTTCGCAGGCGGAATTATAGAACAAACGGTGAGGTAAAATTAGAAAAATTCGTTAAAGCTTCGTTAAAGATTCCTGTATGGCGATGACTTCACATTGATTTTTTCAAGAGTAGATGATCTACAAAAAGGAAACTATGAACTAAATAAAATATGTATAGAATGTACAACGAAGCATCAAAGAAACTGGTGTAGACATGCGTATTCATATACACAGATATGTAAACGGGCAGAATACGGCGGCAGGACATTTATATAAGACAATAAGTGTCTGACGCAGGTCTTAGAACGGTTACAGCTGCTACAGCGGTAGGTTATCAGCGATGAAGTGGAGATTTCACGAGTACCGTGAACATCACATCTCCGATATCGCTGCGGTCGGATAAAGATCCTGCAAGGACGGGACCAACGACGGCTGATGAGAATCGTTCAACGTTACAGACGTGGAACCCTTCCTCAAATTGCTGCAGATTTCATTGCTGAGCCATCAACAAGTGTCAGCGTACGAACCATTGAATGAAACTTAATCGATATGGCCTTTCGGAGCCGAAGGCCCATTCGTGGACCCTTGATGACTGCACGACACAAAGCTTTACTCCTCGCCTGGACCCGTCAAACTGACTGGAAACATGTTGCCTGGTCGACCGAGTCTCGTCTCAAATTGTATCGGATGGACATGTACGGGTATGGAGACTCCGTCATGAATCCTTGGACTCTGCATGTCAGCAGGGGACTGTTCAAGCTGGTGTAGGCTGCGTAATGGTGTGTGTGTGGGGGGGGGGGGGGGGGAGGAGGGGGAGGGGTGCAGTTGAGTGGTTTGGGACCGCTGATACGTCTAGATACGACGTATCTAGAGGTACGTGAGCATCCTGTCTGACCACCTGCATCCATTCATGCCTGTTGTGCATTCCGACGGACTTGGGCAATTCCAGCAGGAGAATGCGACACCCCACACGTCCAGAATTTCCACAGAGTGGCTCCAGGAACACTCTCCTGAGTTTAAACATGTCCGCTGGTCATCAGACTCCCTAGACATTAACGTTATTGAGCATGTCTGGGATGCCTTGCAGCGTACTGTTCAGAAGAGATTTTTACCCCCTCGTACTATTACGAATTTCTGTACAGCCCTGCAGGATTCATGGTGCCACTTCCCTCCACTACTTCAGACATTAGTTGAGTCCATGCCACTTCGTGTTGCTGCACTTCTGCGGGCTCGCGGGGCAATACACGATATTAGGCAGGTGTACCAGTTTCTGAGACTCTTCACTGTAATATGAAAATATCTTCTGGTAAACCTAAGTTAACGGCATTTTATGGCAAATATTCAGTGAAAACTAAGATACATAGTTAATGAGAAAACAATTGAACAGGTGAAATATTTTAACTATCTTGGATGTAAAATATCGCATAAATACGAAGAACAAAAGGGGATTAAGTAGAATGGCTTTGGAAGTATCTGTGGAACAATTAACAAAACTTTAAAAAGCATAAAACAAGGAAAGAAGCGTGACTGAAATTTTATAAAACAGTTGAGTTGCCAAGCCTATTCTATGAAAGTGGGTCGTGGATACTGAATAAAATAAAAGGAATGCAATTACAACGAATACAGGGAGATTTTTGTACAGCTGGGCAGGTATGTAAAATAATAGTTGAAATACGAAATGAAAATATCGGAAAGGAGTTGAAAATCTGGAGTGTGAAAGAAAAATTGAATGAACAAAAAAAAAAAGACATAGAATGAGCATCTACAGATGTTTGGTTTGTGGGGCGCTCAACTGCGCGGTCATCAGCGCCCGTACAAATTCCCAATCTTTACGCTGCCCAATTTTTGTACACAGTCCAATCTAACCACTGTCACGAATGGTGATGATGATGAAGTAATGGGGACAACAAAGACACCCTGTCCCCGGGCAGAGAAAATCCCCAACCCGGTCGGGAATCGAACCCGAGACCCCGTGACCAGAGACAGTACCGCTAGCCACTTATTTTTTTGGAATTTGTAATATTTGGTCGTAGCGGACCTCACATGATATCTGTTGAAGTTCGTTGTTAATCCTTTCACACAGTTTTCTTTATTACAGAGGCCAGCCAGCTCTCTGACCGAACACGCTGAGCTACCGCTTCGGCAACACTGGACCACGAGCTGCGGACATGAGCATCTAGAGATTATCAAGTCAAGGATCCTATGAACATGTGTGTGGAAATGGATGGTGTGCGTGCAACAACAAATAGTCCCGTAACACAGTATAGACCTGCACCGAATCCAGGTCACAACAGATGTTCAAAGTGGCCTCCGTCGGAAGCAATGCACGCAGTTGTCATAATACACATAATCGTACTTTGGTGTGCACCATGCTGGCAGCCACTTGCCTGGAGATTGTGCTACGGTTCGTTTCAATCTCCCGTGCAACCTGGTCCTCCAAATCTGGAATACACACAGTCCGCCACTTCCCTGAACGTTCGTCTGTCTGAAAGGATCCATGATCATACAAAAGCCCAAAACAGCCGTCAAATGTTGTATGATGTGGTCAGTGTGCCTGTGAGGGTATTTGTTTTAGTACAGCTGTGCTGACTCTCGAACGTTTCCATCTGCTTGGCTGTACACAAACACCATCTCGACTTGTTCCCGACATTCTGGTGCCTACAATACGCTGCGTCAATCACACAGCCTGCAGCACACAAGGAACACACGACCCGTGGTCAGAGGAACTGTCATTCGTCAGCGCCAACTACCGTGGCAACGCTGCGTTTCCTGACGCATGTTCATAGGACTTTTTTCCTCCATTTCCGGTCAGGAATCCGTCCCTGTAGTTTGTAAGTTTTATTAATGTTGATCCTGTACACCGACGACTTTGAATTAAATCTAAGAGCAATTCCAGCAATCCCGTGCACCAACTACCCAGTATGTAAACGCTGACTTACTTGCCTTTTTACAGTAAACACAGAATGTAGACTTGAAAAGTAACCCATCTAAAACAAAAGCAGTTTCAATTGTTAAAGGCTTATCATGCCTCATTTCAGATGATTACTTGCACCTCCACACCTGAACTGTACAGAATCAGTTTTTTCTTCTTCTGCTAAGAACTTGGGGTAGTTCTGGAGCATTTCTTAGTGATCTGTAAGAATGTGTCGGCGTCTTTCAATTCAGAAATATAAAGTAGTATTTTCGATCGAGCTGGAAAAATAACTCGGAGAATCGTCGGGATATCTATTTCTTGATTATGGTGATACTTTTTTTCAAGGACTTTCATATGGGAGCTCATGCCAAATGCAAATGGCGAGAAACGCTTGTATGAGCTTTATCTGTGACTTTCGTTTTTTCGACCATATAACTCCAGTCTATGAATAATTCTCAAGGCTGCGTGCAGGTAAAAGTACAGACTATCACACCTCCTGGTTACTCTGCCGTCTGCTAAATCATTGCGCACTTTTTTTGAATCTTCAACTCCAACACTACTCTCTGAGCAGCACAGCAGAAATACTCGTCTTCAACAAAGCAGAAGCTCTCTATACCAGTTCATAACACAGCAAATCCTCCCCCCTCCCCTCCACACTCTTGTGTACAAATTTCTCTACGGAACAGTATGAGATTTCTTAACAGTTACTATCTCTGTTGAGTTATTCTTCTTCTCTGTCTTTGCCCTTTCATTTCTGATTATATTAAACACGGCTTCAAAAGTGCTAAACTAATTAATATTATGGTTCTTCTTAATCTTTGCTATTATTATTTTCCAGTTATTCTCATGAAAGTCAGTCTTCTTGCAGTTATATTCTGTACACTATTTTTATGTAAATCTCAGATATGTACTATTAAAGTCAAAGACGATATCGCCTCGTCTTCAGGTATCTGTTGGACGTGCGTCATGAATCGAATGCCGAAGTATTGTAACTGTCCGTCCATCAAGGGGGGAATCTATAATGCGTCTGTCATAGAGTTGGATAGTTCGTGTCCAAGACACTCTACTCTCTGCGTCGAAACGAATGAACAGATGGGGAGGAAATTTATAAAAGAGTAGAGGTCAGCTGTCCATGTTTTATGCTTCAGCAAAAATTTTAACGGTACATGGCGTACTGATAAGTATTCTAGGGTATCGATTACGCTTGCGACTGAGTACTTTATTTGAAAAGAAAAATGGAAGATAAAACGCCTTACTATCAAGAAAATGACGGATATGTTGTGATGATGATGTTTGGTTTGTGGGGCGCTCAACTGCGCGGCCATCAGCTCCCGTACGAAGTCCCAATCGTTACATAGTCGAATCGAGCCACTTTCACGAATGATGAGGACAACACAAACACTCAGTCCCCGGACATGTTTGTCCATTTATACTGGGTTCATACGACTGATTAGTATCCATCCCAAATAACCTTTCTCAAAAATGATTCAGATGGCTCTGAGCACTATGGGACTTAACATCTGAGGTCATCAGTCCCCTAGAACTTAGAACTACTTAAACCTAACTAACCTAAGGACAGCACAAACATCCATGCCCGAGGCAGGATTCGAACCTGCGACCGTAGCGGTCGCGCGGTTCCAGACTGTAGCGCCTAAAACCGCTCGGCCACACCGGCCGGCTAACCTTTCTCCTTCTCTTCTACATCTACATCTACATACATACTTTATAATCCACACGGCAGAAGATATTTAGCACGGTTCCACATGTTAGAGTTCATTCCTACCAAACACGTAAAGAGACGGGAAAAATGAGCATTTAATTGCCTCTGTACGTGCTGCAATTAGTTTAATTTGATCTTCCTGGGCCGTATGGAAACAATACGAAGCGGAGTGTAAAATATCTCAAGATTCTTCTCTTAATACTGGTTCTTGAAATTATGTGAGTAGTCTTTCACGGGATAACTTACCTTCAGTTCCAGTTTTTCGACATTTCCGTGACGCGCTTCAGTGAATGAAACAAACCTGTGACCATTCGAGATGTTCTTCTTCCTATACGTTCAAAATCCCCCCTTAATTCGATATGGTACAGGTCGTATACACTTGAACAATATGCTATAATGGGACGCACAAATGATCTGTAAGTATTACCCTTTGTTGACTAACTGAATTTTCCCAGTGTCTTGCCAATGAACTGAAGTCTGCCGTCTGCCGTACGTACGACTGAGTCTACGTGATGATTCCGTTCCATATCCCTAGAAATTGTTACTCCCAGATATCTGTATGAGTGGATTGTTTACAACTTCCAACAACTGATACTGTAGCCACAAGGTACTACTCCCTTTGTTTTGTGAAGTGCGTAAGTTTACATTTCTGTACACTGAAATCAAGCTGCCAATCTTTTGCTATATTCTGAAATCTTATCAAGATCTGTTTGGATACTTCTACAAGTTTTTCTGATGTTAGTTCATTAAAAATAACTGTATCATCCGAGAAAAGTCTGATATTGGTGTTAATATTGTCTGCCTGGTCACTAATATAAAACATGAGTAAAGGTCCCAACACACTACTTGGGGCACGTCTGAAGTTACTACCTCTGAATCGTATCTTCACTTCTTACTTTCTTTCTCTAATTTTTTTCAAAAACAGTCCACATGCGTGGTCTCTTATCCACATACGTGCACATATGAATGCGTCCGTACACACACACACACACACACACACACACACACACACACACACACACACAGGCGTGAGCGCAAGCGCGCATACACAAGTTTACGACTAGCACTAATTGCGCAGAATACGAAGTACCACTTCCTTGGTGATTTCTGTCGCTACCGCCCTTACTCTCTCCTATATGAAAGTGATGCCTGCAGCCGACGCAACGTCTCCGCAGTGTACACACGATGCACGTTGAGACCTTGTTAACTCTTTACTATCTATGCCTTATAGCTTTCACCTCTTTCTTCAGGAAGTAAGAGTTAGGGACACGCGAAGCTACATTTTTAAGTTTCTAGCGCTCGCAACGGCGTGTGTCGTTCTCTTTTATCGTTCCATCCCTTCTCGTCTTCGTTTTTCTGGAGACAGTATGATTTTGTCATCTTTATAGTTGAAATTTAGTCGATTTGACAGAGCTTCACATATTTCGCGAGTAGATTACCAGGCTATCTTCCACTTTTGCCCATTCTCTTTCGAGAATACTATGTTAGGAGTACGCGAAAAACCGCTGGACGAAAAAAAGAGGTCTCGTAGGGAACAGTTACACTACCAGTTCATATGCGGGAAGTATTACTTGTCCAGCAAGACACGTATGTAAATGCGATATCAGATCGCAGATGGATTTCTGAGAACCTTCAGAGAAGTTCTGGTGTCACTTGGCTGCATACCAAACCAGACAAGGTTTATTCTGAATACGAGAACAGAATCATCTTTCCACAGGAAGTTTCTGTTTACGAAGGGTCAGCGGCTGTGGTCTCACTTTGCTCTCTGCCTTCTTCATCTGTTCGTCTTAAGACCATATTAAGTGAATAGCTTGACGCCAAGTTCTGACATATTAATGGGTATTTCGTAAGTTATGATTCAAGTGGAGAAATGCAGTTAGGCTCTGCCATATTGGAAACGCAGTAGAGAAAATATTAAAACGTTAAAAAAACCCCGCGGGATGTACAATATTGTTTTCTTCATCTTCTTCACTTCTTGCAATAGAAAATTACTGTTGTTACGGTATCCATCTTTCACTTTTCCTTTATTTTAGTAATATTGAACTTGCCGATACCGCTTGTTGACTTGATCGAAACTAACGACAGTGAACGTTGACTTCAACCAGTGACCTAAACATGTTGTGATGCTTGACAATAGTTCACACTCAAGCAATACTAAATATATTTATTTTGCTTGAAAATTGTTTTTAGAGATGTAGGTTGTGGTGTCAGCTTAATATGTAGCGAAGTCTTGGATGTCGTCAAACTGGCAGACAGTAATCACTCATTGAAATTTACGTTCAACACAACTAAGATTACATCAAATTCATTGGATTCTCTAAGGCACAACCGGCTCCCTTTTTTGATTGTAATTCAATAACTTTATTTTACAATTTGTAATAATTTTAGCGAGTACTTCGTGCATTACGGATAGGAAGATGGTGTATCTAAAGCTTTTTTATTTATTTTTAGTCTTCTTTCTTCCGAAGCAGAGCAGTTTCAGTTTTGAGGAACTTTTGTCTGTCGTAGGAATTCTGTAAAGAATTTTGCAAGTTCATTTTGCATTACATTTAGCCCGGCTTCAGTCGTATCTATTGACTTTCCATCATCTTCTGGTCCTTTCTTTGTTTTCATCCGCAGTTTGTTTTTTTCATATTTCATCTGACATTACTTTTAGGATGTCGTTATTTTAACTATCTGTATTTCTGATTGCTCTCTTAAATCATTCTAATATTCAAAGATTGTAAAATTTTCGTTTTGTTGTTGGTTATATTAGCTAGTGTAATGTGCTGTCTGCTGAACATATGTTTCCTTTAGTCTTCGTCATTCACTTTTGTTTTCACCTATTTCTATTACCAATTTTAATTTTACCAAGTTAAACATTCTTTAAGACGTTACTGAGTGGCAATGTTTGTTTCTGCATATTCTATTGTGTTCCTGTTGTCAATTACAAGAAGTGATTTGTTAAGTAATTTTGTCTTTGGTCTACGTCCGCATAATATTCATTATCTAAGAAGTTGAACTTATTATTTCATGTAATAAGTTTCTGTTCTTAAACAAACACTTACAATGTACGTTTTAGTTTCGTCTTGCACAGTTTCTTCATTCTTTGATAAGCCCTCTATGGCTCGCAGATGTACATTTTCTACTTTTTAAGGATAAAAAAAGTTGTTCTTCTCGGTATATTCCACTAATGTATCTCATTTGTCATTCCGAGTACCGTTCAAAATTTTCCACTGTAAATTTTGGTGCTATTAAATACTCCAATCTTCTAGTGCGATTTGCTGCCATTAGCCAGTTGCGTAACTTTTTCGTATAACTGTTCTATTTCCTCTTCAGAAGGTGAGCACGTTGGTGCATAGACTTGAATGATTTTCATGGAATATCTCTCGCTTTTTTTTTTTTTTTAACGAGTCTTGCTATTCCGTACGCGAGTCCTTCAATGCCTGTAATACCATTCTTCAGTCTCTTGTAACAGTATGACCTTCAACTGAATATCCTTATGTAATGGAACACATGGTTAGATATTCATTCTATATCTTCGTTTCCTCACCGCCACTTGACCTCATTTAATTCCTCCTTCAACTTCACCAACTTATCTTCGCATCATAAAGTTCACCTATTTATTGAGAATTTATACAAAACAATGGAAATAACTGGATCTCCAGCTTGCATATTGTTGTTTATTTAGCCAAAGTCTGTGTAGCAAGGTGTGCCGCAGGAGTAGCAGGACCTGTACTAAGGCCTACAAGCATTGCCTTATTTCCCTCAGTCCGCTACTCCCAATATTCTCTCATCTGCTCCGCAAAAACCGGCGATCTAGGCACACGCACATGCCGACAACGCTTCCGGCAACCTTACTGGTGCAGGGCCCTTAATATTTTAGCAAAATACGAGAACAGTGATCAACCACGACAAACATTGGCTCACTGTACTCTCAGACCAGACTCGAGTGATTTAAAGTTCGAGATTCTGGTATCAACACGACCAGTTAGCGTGCTGATCACGTGCCAGCAGAGTCCTCAGGTTTGAAGACAACATTATTCACCGGTTAGGGAGTCTTTGGTGACTTGTAAAGGATTCTAATCATGAATACTGAAAAGACTAGCTTATCGCGCTGTCTGCCAAGCGGATTTGTGAGTAGTTCATCCGTATTTACCCCCTCCCTCATCCATCGACGTAGTTCCTCATCTGTTTTACCTTAATTCTTATAAAATGCAATTAAGGGCTCTTCCACAGCTACTGCAAGGTAAGTGCATTACGTCGAACGCTCAAACGGCACGAAAACTAGTGGTATGAGCCATTCGCATGCAAAACACAGCTGATGTCTGCTGGCGCCTATTGTCTGCTAGAGCCTATTCCTGTGTGATTTCCAGTCAGGCCATATTGTTCGTACTCTTTTAGAAGGACATTTTCCGAACAAGGATGAGCCTTTGGAACGAGGACGTTACGTTCAAGATACTGCCACTGAAGACAACGAAATATTTCCAACTCCTTGATGTGTTCTTCTTCAGGCAATATAAGCTCTAGACGAGAAGCGTCATTGATTTTGTAAGACAACGGTGTTTGTAAGACTACGTTGTGTATTGTTCTGTTCCACTTTACTTTGACACTTCATAGTGAATAAGCTAAACAAAATGTGTAGGCTTATTACAAATTGTTTGAAATCTACGCCACCTGCAAAAATATACCAACTCGCTTGCATAACGCCACCAGATATTCGCCGCAGCTGCCAACGCAGAGAGAACAAATCAGACTCATCAGGAAAACCATCAACTACATGGACACCTTGCAGCAATCACAAGGTTGAGATACAGAAGAAGTTTCCTTAAGGCCATTTTAGCCTTGCGAACAACAGTGGCTACAGTACGAGAACAATCGTGGATCTCTCGACTTGAGAATAATTCTACCTCGTCTTTCCTATCGCAAAACCTCCGACCTGGGCATGGACAGAACTGAATCTTGTGTAGATTACTCAGCTGTCACGTTCTGGAGTTGAAAGATGTAGGAGTAACCTCCACAAATGGCAGTTCTCTGTGGATACCACCAACTGTGACTGTCGAGGGCCACAGACCGTGGAAAGCCTACTGGAGTGTCAGCTCTTCATCTTGAACAGGATAAGATCTTGTGTTTGCTAACTGGGTGCAGCTTAAGTGGAGAGATTTTGGAGAAGAGTAGTGTAGCTTGTTTCATTTGCTTGTAACGGTAATTACTATGTATTGTTTTTTTTCTGACTGACATAAATAAATAACTACAATGAAACCCCACAACAACACTGTGAAGACTGAGTAGCTGTTCAAAGCTCTCAGGGCAGAATAATTATTTTGAACAGACGGAAATATAGCAAAAAGCTACGAAATTGGACTACCTGTGTATTTGGTACTGTTATGTGGATATTCCGGTATTTCGCGTTACCAAAGTTCCTCTCTTAGACCTTGAATAGTTGATCATTCAAATGTCTATCGTGGTAAGACGCGTAGATTTGCTTCCGAATGTCTCGTATCACAGTTTTTGGGATGAGCAATTTATAGTCTCAGCACATTTCAGTTCAAGATCACCCACATCCTTTGTTAGTAGAAAAATATCCGGACACCCGTGCGTAACGCAGACATGATCACTACATGCCACGAGAGGCGGAGCTGCCAGAATAAAAGGAGTCGGGGAATATGGTGTTGCCAGTACAGCAGTAACAGCAGAACGGTTTGGCCAAGAGAACTCAGCTTAGTAACAATTATAAAGCTGCCTAAGTCGACTATTTGTGACTATACTGTGAACTGGAAACGCAAAGGAACAGACAGAACTAAATCAAGATCAGGCAGACTTCGCGTAATGACGGTCAGGGACCGTCGAGCATTGCCGAGAGTGACCATAAAATTTTTTCATGAAATTAACGGAAGTAACCATTCGTTGATTACAAAGTCCTACCAGACGTTCACTTAGCTCAGTGACTGTGCGTAGGGAGTTAAGAAGTGTGAGGTACAGTGGTAGAGCGGCTGCTCATATATCACACATTTCTGTAATCAGCGCTAAGAGACGCTTGAGGTTGTGTTAAGAGCGACGCCATCTCGTAGTAGACGACTAGAAATGAATGATTTGGAGTCATTAATCACGCTTTACCCTGTGGCAATACGATGGTACTGTTTGTGTTTGGAAGATGCCTAGAGAACACTACCAACAGTGATGTACGGAGGAGGGAGTGTTACAGTTATGGAGGGTGTTTCCTGTGGTTAGCGTGTGGTCCATTATTGAGCTCAAGAAAATGGTAAATGTGGAAGAATATGAACACATTTATAGCTTTGTGTACTGTATACAGTAGAGGATCAGTTAGGAGATGATGGTTATTTATATACGCATGACAATGCTCCCTGTCATAAAGCAGTATCTCTGAGGCAATGGTTTGCGGACAATAACAACCTTGAAATGGACTGGCCAGCCCACAGTCCCGACCTGAAAGCAATCGAACACCTTTGAGATGAGCTATAATATCGACTTCAATCAAGACCCCAGCGTCCAACATTACTAACAAGGGAACCTCCCCATCGCACCCCCCTCAGATTTAGTTATAAGTTTGTAACGGAACTGAAATGATGGTGGGCTGACAGTAATTTGGAGCCCGCGCGTCGGAAACGGGCGCGCTGGTGTGAGACTGCCAGGGAGTGCACCCTGATGCCATCTATTGGCGAAACTGGGAATTAGCGCTGCCTGTCAGACAATGCACTAAGCTCTCGGAGTCAAATGTATTCTTTTTCTTGGTAATTATAAGTTATTACTGTATGATTTAATGTTATAAAGCGCTAGTAGTAAATTATTATGACTGGTATGAACTCCAGGGTAATAAATATAAATATTCTTAAATACTAAATGATTTTGGTGAAAAGGTGGTAGGGGAACGCCCCCACTCTTGGTGATACGAGCGTAGCTAGAGGTAGCTGGAGACACAGGGACTGAACAATGGAATGGCCTGGGGAGTGTTGACGTGGCCGGGTGTGCGTAACTGTGCTCACGCAAAAGTGATTGTGCAACAGCAAAGAGGAGAATATCGTCGCCGTTTGTGGAGTAGAACGCGACGAATGGTTGTCGAAGCCGTCTCTATGCCACTGGGGCTGTGTGTAAGAGTTCCTGCGCCCAGATTTTATGGCGGACGTGCAGTAGCTTATACGAGTGCTACAGCTCGTAGTTCCAGCCGCCATTGAGGGCATGAGGCGTGAAGAGCTGCGTTAGCCACATGCATCTCACCACCAGCACCGACACGTCTACCCAAGGCAAGACTGCTTGCAATTGTTAAGTCGAACTTTGTATACATGTAAAAGGAGAATACCAGTTTTCTTTTGTGCAAGTGCAGAAGACAGAATATAGTAATGAGTAAAATTACGACACATGTTGTTCATTGTAAAGTGTAGTCTACCCAAAGTGTAGTCTACCCAAAGTGTAGTCTACCCAAGGCAAGACTGCTTGCAATTGTTAAGTCGAACTTTGTATACATGTAAAAGGAGAATACCAGTTTTCTTTTGTGCAAGTGCAGAAGACAGAATATAGTAATGAGTAAAATTACGACACATGTTGTTCATTGTAAAGTGTAGTAACCTGAAACATAGTGTAGTGAAATCATACTGAGGCCACCATCGCCTCTTTCATTTACAATTCTTTTGGTTGTAGAATACTTTAGCGTATAAGAATGTTGAAAAGAGCAATGGTCACACCAGAATGAGTCGCCTATTTATAGTTACTTAAATTTTTCTGAGTAACTTTTCAAGTAAAGTCACTTAACTAATTCTATATCAATTGTCCAAAGAGTAATATCCAAAATCATTAAATAACATGAAGGATAGAATTTTGTTAACCTAAGTTGCATAAATTGTCTTGGTAGTAATTACCAAGCCAACTCACAGAAATTGAGAGAGTATTTGCTTTGTAGAATCACCTAGAATGATCAGAAATAGTAATATTCAGAATTAAGTTTAAATTCAACTCAAGCCGTTTCACTTTGAAACGAGCCAAAAAAATTGATTTATTCTTTTGCTCCTTCAGAGCTGGCGACCGTAGTTATAAGTATTTTCAGGAGGATTCGACGGTAAGTCTGCTGCTCTCGTCGTGCTGATAGGATTATCTACTGCTGCTAGCAGTGGTGATTGGATACATAAGCTCACTACCAAGTTAAGTGGGTCAGGTAGGCAGTGTTACCATGTGAACTGTAGGGCACTGTAGGCCGTGGATCGAACCCGTTCAATCATCACAGCTCTTTGGGAAATAGTCCGGTTAGGAGTGTACTAATCATTAGGTAAATACTGGCGAGTAACGGTCAAAAATTTATACGCAAGTGAATTTAGCAAGGTCCATGTAGCACCTAGTTAATGTGGTGCAATGGCGAGGGTAGGAGTGGAGTAAAAGTGAGCTGAGCGTGTGGCAGCTGTGCTGTATTCAAAGATTAACAACGTGAATTCACTACTACCCTTTACCATTAGGACTGAGCTATTTACAGTTAAAATACGTAGCAGTAAGCGCAAAGGCGTGACAGCTACAAGTCCGTATTGGCTTTATACATACGGAATTAGGAAGCGGGTCATTCCGTCAGAGGAGGGGGTTAAAACAACCGAGTCAGTATATGGTCTCCTGTTTCTTGTATATAATGAAAATGGTTTATCAGTATGTACCACACCAGTTCCATAGTTCCTATCACCTTGTACACCAATAGAAAAGGTGCGATAGGCTATAATATCTCTGTCATAGTAAGATTCCAATCCTTGTAGTGCTTTATCACTACCTCGTACTACAGCAAGTGTTAACCATGAATTACCAGGAACAAGGTCAGTAGTGGTACATGAAAAATTAATCTTGCATCCAACAAATGTGATTGGACCAGTCAGTAGCTCCTCTTGAGAAACATTATTTGGAACAAAACTAAAAGTATCCACTGTCTTGTAGACTGGAAGTCTGCTCCTCCTGTATCTTCTGCGACGGTACGGCATGGCTGTGTGCTTCGTGTGGCTGCCTCGAGTCGACTGAGCATGCTGCTGCCTCAGAACAGGATGTACTTCCTGTCCCCCACCCGGCGCGCACAGCGCCAGCGCGCCTTATCAGTCCCGATTGCGCAACACACAGTTTGATTTTCCAGCAACACGGGCCTAGTAAATCTAAGGCCCGTGTTGCCCGGCAGCCTACACAGCAGCATAAGGCAAAGTCACACAGCCATGAAATAAACATTTTCTATTGGTGTACAAGGTGATAGGAACTATGGAACTGGTGTGGTACATACTGATAAACCATTTGCATTATATACAAGAAACAGGAGACGTGTTAATGCTAACGAAAGAGTGAATGTTTGGGCCAAGATTGATGGTACTTTATCATGTATTTCATGGCTGTGTGACTTTGCCTTATGCTGCTGTGTAGGTTGCCGGGCAACACGGGCCTTAGATTTACTAGGCCCGTGTTGCTGGAAAATCAAACTGTGCCTTGCGCAATCGGGACTGATAAGGCGCGCTGGCGCTGTGCGCGCCTGGTGGGGGACAGGAAGTACATCCTGTTCTGAGGCAGCAGCATGCTCAGTCGACTCGAGGCAGCCGCGCGAAGCACACAGCCATGCCGTACCGTCGCAGAAGATACAGGAGGAGCAGACTTCCAGTCTACAAGACAGAGGATACTTTTAGTTTTGTTCCAAATAATGTTTCTCAAGAGGAGCTAATGACTGGTCCAATCACATTTGTTGGATGCCAGATTAATTTTTCATGTACCACTACTGAACTTGTTCCTGGTAATTCATGGTTAACACTTGCTGTAGTACGAGGTAGTGATAAAGCACTACAAGGATTGGAATCTTACTATGACAGAGTATATAATGAAAATGGTTTATCAGTATGTACCACACCAGTTCCATAGTTCCTATCACCTTGTACACCAATAGAAAAGGTGCGATAGGCTATAATATCTCTGTCATAGTAAAATTCCAATCCTTGTAGTGCTTTATCACTACCTCGTACTACAGCAAGTGTTAACCATGAATTACCAGGAACAAGTTCAGTAGTGGTACATGAAAAATTAATCTTGCATCCAACAAATGTGATTGGACCAGTCATTAGCTCCTCTTGAGAAACATTATTTGGAACAAAACTAAAAGTATCCACTGTCTTGTAGAATGGAAGTCTGCTCCTCCTGTATCTTCTGCGACGGTACGGCATGGCTGTGTGCTTCGTGCGGCTGCCTCGAGTCGACTGAGCATGCTGCTGCCTCAGAACAGGATGTACTTCCTGTCCCCCAAGAGGCGCGCACAGCGCCAGCGCGCCTTATCAGTCCTGATTGCGCAACGCACAGTTTGATTTTCCAGCAACACGGGCCTAGTAAATCTAAGGCCCGTGTTGCCCGGCAGCCTACACAGCAGCATAAGGCAAAGTCACACAGCCAAGAGGCGCACACAGCGCCAGCGCGCCTTATCAGTCCCGATTGCGCAACGCACAGTTTGATTTTCCAGCAACACGGGCCTAGTAAATCTAAGGCCCGTGTTGCCCGGCAGCCTACACAGCAGCATAAGGCAAAGTCACACAGCCATGAAATAAACATTTTCTATTGGTGTACAAGGTGATAGGAACTATGGAACTGGTGTGGTACATACTGATAAACCATTTTCATTATATACAAGAAACAGGAGACGTGTTAATGCTAACGAAAGAGTGAATGTTTGGGCCATGGCTGTGTGACTTTGCCTTATGCTGCTGTGTAGGCTGCCGGGCAACACGGGCCTTAGATTTACTAGGCCCGTGTTGCTGGAAAATCAAACTGTGCGTTGCGCAATCGGGACTGATAAGGCGCGCTGGCGCTGTGCGTGCCTGGTGTGGGACAGGAAGTACATCCTGTTCTGAGGCAGCAGCATGCTCAGTCGACTCGAGGCAGCCGCACGAAGCACACAGCCATGCCGTACCGTCGCAGAAGATACAGGAGGAGCAGACTTCCAGTCTACAAGACAGTGGATACTTTTAGTTTTGTTCCAAACAATGTTTCTCAAGAGGAGCTACTGACTGGTCCAATCACATTTGTTGGATGCAAGATTAATTTTTCATGTACCACTACTGAACTTGTTCCTGGTAATTCATGGTTAACACTTGCTGTAGTACGAGGTAGTGATAAAGCACTACAAGGATTGGAATCTTACTATGACAGAGATATTACAGCCTATCGCACCTTTTCTGTTGGTGTACAAGGTGATAGGAACTATGGAACTGGTGTGGTACATACTGATAAACCATTTTCATTATATACAAGAAACAGGAGACGTGTTAATGCTAACGAAAGAGTGAATGTTTGGGCCAAGATTGATGGTAATTTATCAAATTATATTAAAGTACAAGGTGATATTACTGTATACTATCATTCTTAATATAGAGAACCATCCTTATCTATCCCGTGAAATTTTTTTTTTTTAAATAAAAACACTAATTCAGCTACTGAAGCATCTTTGTAGTTTCAAGAAAATTTCAAATTTAAAATTCTGTTGTAGACAAATATACCACAATTGGTAAGTTCAAGACGACAACCTGCAAAGCAGCAAAAGAAAGTCCAATAGTAGGAGTTAAACAAGTAATACTTGGTTTAATAAACATTTCTATTAGGCACGAAATACAGCAGCATAAGATGGAGTCGAATAGTAACAAGCAAGACGAAAACATTACAAGGTCAGACCCAGAATTAGGGACCATAGATACTGTTGTAGGGTTGGAAAATCTTATAGATGAATCCACACCCACAAGACAGGAGGAACGGGAAGTGAAACCAAAGGTAGTGAAAAGTGAACCCAATGTATCTGTGGATGCAAGTCACAAGGGAGAGGATATGGAATTAACAAGTTTGTTAAATAGGATCATGGCGCAAATTCGAGAAGGGAATGCTAGTTTGAAAGCAGAAATGGCTAGTCATATTTCCCAATTGGAGGAAAACCTATCTGGTAAAATAAAAGCCAATTTAGATATTTTGAATACGCAAAGCCAACGTATCACAGAGGTAAACAAATCAGTAAATAGCATTAGGGCTGAAATAACAAATGTTCAGAGAAAAGTCACAGAAATAGAGAAAAGATTTGATACCGAAATTCAGAGAATAGAGAAATCAGTGGAACCTTTGGTTAGTGAAAAATTAGAACCGATAATTGAAAGTAAATTACAGGTGATAGTACCAGTTGTAAAGAAAGAGGTTGTTAAAGAAACGGCAGCTGATATTGAAACACTGCGCAATACCATGTTGAGTTTTGATGCATGTGTGCAGGAGCAGGAAAATACACTGTGTAATGAGATAAAATTGTTAAGTCAGCAAGTTCAGAATCAGACGTTTCTTAACTGTAGTTGTATCCCATTGGTAATGCAAAAATCGGAAATACTGAGTAGGGAGGAAAAATAGGATCATCAAAAGAAACAAGGTGGATGGCATCCAATGGATTTTATAAAAAAATTGTGAACGTGTCTTACCAACAGACATGTCGGATAAAGAAAAAATTAATTTAGTAATAGACGCTTTAGCAGGTCATGCTAAACGTTGGGGATTGAATTTGGATATCGACAATTTGAAGTTTACAGACTTCAAAGAAAAGTTCCTTGAGGAATTCTGGAGCACACAACAGAGAGATAGGTTGTGGAGAGAATTCGTTGTCGCCAGAATGCCAGAACATGGGTGTGGGCTCATGAAAGAATACTGTGAAGGATGGTTCAAGCGTTTGGAGTATCTTAAAGATCGTAGATCAGTATCGGAGATAGTGTGGGAGTTGTGGAAAAAGCTACCTGACGATTCAAAGCGTTATGTAGGAGGCACTCATCGAACATTCGATGAATTTTTAGAAAAAATCGAGAATGAAGATAGGTGGCGTGAAACTAGAGAGTTTCGAGGTTTCAGAAATCAGAATGGAATAGTAAAAGGTGGTAGGAATGAACCGCAAATTAACATGATGAGAGGAAGAGGTCGAGGAGGTAACTCTCAGCGAGGGAGAGGACACTATCAGGGAAACGGGATGCATTATCAAAATCAGGGAAACTAAATACCGCGCACGTCAAGGGCCTAACGCGCGCGGAAAGAAAGAAATGGCCCAAATATAGGGAAGATCGGAGTATTCAGTACTATAGTAGGATAGTGCGTCGTTCGCCTGAAGAGCAGTTACACAAACGAAACTTTGCGAAGTATAATGCAGGGATACAAACAGAGGAGAGAGAGCAGGGAGGAATTATTAAGGGAAATGAAGTAGGAAAAGAATATCGGTCAGATGTGAAGGCTCACGTGAATGAAATAAGTACAATTCGAGGTCAGAGTGACGAATTGATGATGGAAGAGTCAGAGAAGGCGTTGTTTGTCGGTAGGGATGGCAACTGTGCAGAGAGGCAGGGGCAAGGTAGGAGTGATGTGACTTATGGTAAAAGGTTCGTACGAATAGTCGACGAATCGCATCGAGAAGTAATTAAAGAGGAAAGGGTGGATAAGACAAAGGGGCATAGTGCAGAGACGCATGCCGATTCAGAAATTACCTCGTATGCAGAATATGTACATCAGCTCAAAAGCCAGCCAGCACAATTAGAAAGATCTTCCACTCAAGTGATTAATTTGGACCCGAATATGACAGTGTCAGAGAGCCATACCGATTATGATGTGTACCTAGTGACAGCAAGAGTACATGACTGTGGTGGAGATTCTTTTAAAGAAATTAGAGAAAGTGTATCTAACCAAGAGAAAGAGTGTTGTGATCCCTGTAGTACTGAAGCAAATGAGTTGAGTGAGACTGGAATTCCATTAGTAGGGGAAAATAATGAAAGTAAGAGTGGCGAATGCACTATCCAACAAAGGGAAACTAGAGAAATGGATTATAATTTGCGAGAATTATTTGAATCCGAAGAAGGTCATATTTCTAAGGAGGAGGAATTATCGTCAGAATCATCAGAAAGAATCCAGGGAAGTGGAGAGTATGTTGGCCGGAACAACACACTGAAGTGCTGATAGATTATGTTCACTTGGCATATGGCCATTGTGGTGCACGGAAGTGTACCGATAAGTTAGATGAATGCATTACCTTTAACAACATGGCACGAAGGGTGGCACAGAGGATAAGATCTTGTGATCTATGCCAAAAGGCGAAAGTAACAAATGCAACTAATCAAGGGCCCATGCAATCAATAAAACCTGATGAAGTATTAGAAATAGTAGCAGTAGATATCTTTGGACCATTACCGAAAACCATGGGGGGTTTTGTGTACATATGTATAGCAGTTGAACTTTTCTCAAAGTATATAAAGCTATATCCCTTGAGAAAAGCTACTGCCAGAGCTGTGTATGATAAAATGGTGTGTGATTATTTTGTGAAAGTAGGGAAGCCAAAGAGAATACTATCAGATAATGGTGTTCAGTTTTGCTCAAAAATGTGGAAGGATGGGATAACTGAGAAACAGGTAGAAGTGGTACATATCTCAGCTTATCACCCATCAAGCAATCCGGCAGAAAGATATATGCGTGAGATAGGTCGGTTATTTAGGACGTACTGCCATAGCAACCACAAGAAGTGGGGCATGTATGTGAGTGAATTCGAAGAAATCATGAATTCATTAACAAACGAGAGCACTGGATTTACTCCAGAAGAAATCCTGAAAAAGACGAGAAGTAAAAGTCCAGTAGAAGACCTACTAGAATTTCCAGATAGAGTTGAATTAGATTATGATAGTAAAAAGAACTTAGTAAAAGACAAGATGAGAAAACAAGCTGATGCGAGAATTCGTCGTCATGACGAAAAAGTAAGGAATCCTAAATTCAAAATAGGTGATCTCATTCTTGTAAAAACACATGAGAAGTCAAATGAAATTAATAACAAGATCAGCAAATTTAAATATATATATATAATGGACCATTTAAAATAGTGTCCATACCCAATGTGAATGCTTATTATTTAGAGTACCCATTAACAGGCAAATGCCTGGGAGTAAGAAACATAGTGGATCTCAAAAGGTATGAACCACGAATTCTACCAGATTGAAAATAAATATATAAATAAATATTAAAGTAAACCAATATGTAAATAATTTTGTTTCTTTTGTTCTATGTGAAAGGTAAATGTTCACTAAAATATGTTGCAGTATTCTAATGAAACTTCTAGTTTAAGTAGAGACTAAACAGACTGGGAAAGACTGAGCTTCTAAGAAAGCCTTAATAGGTGTGTAAATAAGTGTTGTGGAAGAGGTAGAAAAGTGAGGAGGTAAAGTGAAAAGGACGGGCTCTAAAGTAATAGGCGCATAACGTGTGTTTTACTTGCCTGAGATAAAAGAAGTGTATTTAAAATTTTTGTAAAAAAGATGTTTAAAGTGTACTGTGTTTAGAAGTAAGAAAATTGGAAAGAATGTATGTAAATCATTTATGTAATGTTTAGCAGGAAAGATAGAAAGAATTGGTGTTTAATTTTAAATAAGTAAAATAAGTATCGAGGTGTATCAGTAAGAAAGGGAAAACCCTTGGTAAAAAGCTTAACGAAAATTTCAGATTCATTATAGGAGAGACTTCTTATTGAATTATCACTGTTAGATACTTCAATAAGAAGTGGGGCATGTGTAACGGAACTAAAATGATGGTGGGCTGACAGTAATTTGGAGCCCGCGCGTCGGAAACGGGCGTGCTGGTGTGAGACTGCCAGGGAGTGCACCCTGATGCCATCTATTGGCGAAACTGGGAATTAGCGCTGCCTGTCAGACAATGCACTAAGCTCTCGGAGTCAAATGTATTCTTTTTCTTGGTAATTATAAGTTTTTACTGTATGATTTAATGTTACAAAGCGCTAGTAGTAAATTATTATGACTGGTATGAACTCCAGGGTAATAAATATAAATATTCTTAAATACTAAATGATTTTGGTGAAAAGGTGGTAGGGGAACGCCCCCACTCTTGGTGATACGAGCATAGCTAGAGGTAGCTGGAGACACAGGGACTGAACAATGGAATGGCCTGGGGAGTGTTGACGTGGCCGGGTGTGCGTAACTGTGCTCACGCAAAAGTGATTGTGCAACAGCAAAGAGGAGAATATCGTCGCCGTTTGTGGAGTAGAACGCGACGAATGGTTGTCGAAGCCGTCTCTATGCCACTGGGGCTGAGTGTAAGAGTTCCTGCGCCCAGATTTTATGGCGAACGTGCAGTAGCTTATACGAGTGCTACAGCTCGTAGTTCCAGCCGCCATTGAGGGCATGAGGCGTGAAGAGCTGCGTTAGCCACATGCATCTCACCACCAGCACCGACACGTCTACCCAAGGCAAGACTGCTTGCAATTGTTAAGTCGAACTTTGTATACATGTAAAAGGAGAATACCAGTTTTCTTTTGTGCAAGTGCAGAAGACAGAATATAGTAATGAGTAAAATTACGACACATGTTGTTCATTGTAAAGTGTAGTCTACCCAAAGTGTAGTCTACCCAAAGTGTAGTCTACCCAAGGCAAGACTGCTTGCAATTGTTAAGTCGAACTTTGTATACATGTAAAAGGAGAATACCAGTTTTCTTTTGTGCAAGTGCAGAAGACAGAATATAGTAATGAGTAAAATTACGACACATGTTGTTCATTGTAAAGTGTAGTAACCTGAAACATAGTGTAGTGAAATCATACTGAGGCCACCATCGCCTCTTTCATTTACAATTCTTTTGGTTGTAGAATACTTTAGCGTATAAGAATGTTGAAAAGAGCAATGGTCACACCAGAATGAGTCGCCTATTTATAGTTACTTAAATTTTTCTGAGTAACTTTTCAAGTAAAGTCACTTAACTAATTCTATATCAATTGTCCAAAGAGTAATATCCAAAATCATTAAATAACATGAAGGATAGAATTTTGTTAACCTAAGTTGCATAAATTGTCTTGGTAGTAATTACCAAGCCAACTCACAGAAATTGAGAGAGTATTTGCTTTGTAGAATCACCTAGAATGATCAGAAATAGTAATATTCAGAATTAAGTTTAAATTCAACTCAAGCCGTTTCACTTTGAAACGAGCCAAAAAAATTGATTTATTCTTTTGCTCCTTCAGAGCTGGCGACCGTAGTTATAAGTATTTTCAGGAGGATTCGACGGTAAGTCTGCTGCTCTCGTCGTGCTGATAGGATTATCTACTGCTGCTAGCAGTGGTGATTGGATACATAAGCTCACTACCAAGTTAAGTGGGTCAGGTAGGCAGTGTTACCATGTGAACTGTAGGGCACTGTAGGCCGTGGATCGAACCCGTTCAATCATCACAGCTCTTTGGGAAATAGTCCGGTTAGGAGTGTACTAATCATTAGGTAAATACTGGCGAGTAACGGTCAAAAATTTATACGCAAGTGAATTTAGCAAGGTCCATGTAGCACCTAGTTAATGTGGTGCAATGGCGAGGGTAGGAGTGGAGTAAAAGTGAGCTGAGCGTGTGGCAGCTGTGCTGTATTCAAAGATTAACAACGTGAATTCACTACTACCCTTTACCATTAGGACTGAGCTATTTACAGTTAAAATACGTAGCAGTAAGCGCAAAGGCTTGACAGCTACAAGTCCGTATTGGCTTTATACATACGGAATTAGGAAGCGGGTCATTCCGTCAGTGGAGGGGGTTAAAACAACCGAGTCAGTTGAGAACATACCCCATTTACTGATGGAAAGATTCGACGGTTCGGTCGCAAGTTGCACAGTGGATAGGCCTTGAAAAGCTGAACACACATCAATCAAGAAAACAGGAAGAAGTTGTGTAGAACTATGAAAAAATAAGCAAAATATACAAACTGAGTAGTCCATGTGCAACATATGCAACATCAAGGAGGGTGTGAGCTCAGGAGAGCCGCGGCCCCGTGGTTAGCGCGAGGAGCTGTGGAGCCAGAGGTCCTCGGTTCAAGGCCGCCCTCGAGTGAAAAAATTTCAATTTTTTATTTTCAGACAATTATTATCTGTCCGTCCGTTACGTTTTCATCACTTTTTTGGGAGTGATTATCACATCCACAAGAAATCCTAAATCGGGCAAGGTAGAAGAATCTTTTTACCCATTCGCCATTCGACAACATATTCCTGTCATGTGACGGACATGCCGTCACCAGTGTCGTATAGAATATATCAGACGTGTTTTCCTGTGGAGGAATCGGTTGACCTATGACCTTGCGATCAAATGTTTTCGGTTCCCATTGGAGAGGCACGTCCTTTCCTCCACTAATCGCACGGTTTTGTGGTGCGGTCGCAAAACACAGACACTAAACTTATTACTGTGAACAGAGACGTCAATGAACGAACGGGCAGATCATAACTTTGCGAAAATAAATAAAATAAAGATGTCACTCGAGGGAAGACCTGAACCCAGGACCTCTTGTTAGGGACTTGAGGAAGAATGGACTGCCATTCCTCCACAGACATTCAGACTCATCATTAAAAGTGTCTCCACCGGAGTTCAAGACGCCATAAAGGCGAGTTGGACACAACCAATATTAATGTCCTCCAATAGGAGTCAGGATACTCTTGTAAACCATGAAGTTTCAATTTGTTTTCTCCTCCCCTTCTGAGTTTTTCGTTTTTCTTACTCTGGCTGAGTACGTGCACTTCTCCTGAGACAAGCTGGTAAACAAATGTTGTAGCTGGACCTTGATATCCTGGATAATGGTACTGTGTCGGAGTTGACGACTGAGGTTGTCCCACACATGTTCTACTGGGGACAGATCTGGCGACGCCGTGGGAGTACCTCAAATAGGTAGTTCATAGAGGTACGTATTCTGTTGTGACGAGCACTGACCCAACACCGTAATACCAAGAGTAGCACCGCTGTGCCTGTCCAAAACACTGGAAAAATGGGGCCTCTCCCCTGCTCTCCGCCATACTCTTCACCAATGGTCACTGGAGTAGTGCAGAACTGCGATCCATCGCTGAAGACAATGTGACGCAATCCATCAACAGTCCTAGCTTCCCGGTCCGGCACCACTCCAAACGCTGCCGCTTGTGTTGTGGTGTTAACGGAAATCTAGGCATGGTGCAGTAATTCGCTAGTCCGGCTACTCCTAGTCTCCGACCTATGGTGCGGGATGACACAGAATGTTGTAGGGAGTCCATTACTTGTTCGGGAATAGCAGGTGCAGATTTGAAGGGATTGCGATGTGCTTCGTGCACAATACTGCGATCCTCCCTTGTCGCGGCCAGACGTGGTCCACCGGAACCTTGTGGATGAGTATGCCTGCCCTCACGTTCCCATGCAGTCCATCATCAAGCTGCTGTCACGTTTGAACGCTCCACAAATCTGGATATTGGACGACTCGACCAGCTGGAGTAAAGGAGACTCACGATGAGGCACGTTTCAAAGCCTATAAAATGATGGTAACGCAGCCTCGCGAGTACGTGGCATCTTTGTGTCCCATACTGATCATTCAACACCCTACGCTGTTCAGCTTATATATTCTACAGGGCTTGGTAACACCCCTAAACACGAACACCACTAATGCATTCTGGTGACCTTTCTACCTGACACGGAAAATTGCAGCTCCCAATATATTCGCTGAAGTTTCCCAGTGACGCTAGACTTTTAACGCTTCGACTATCAATGTTATTTCAAAAATATTGAAATACGATTATTTTAATTAATGTTTTAGTCAGAGGTAAGAATATGAAAAGTGTTTCCCGCCGTTTCGTTTTCCAAGGTGGTTGGGAGAGGGAAAGAGATAGCACATACATAAGTACCTCAAGGGTTTCAAAAGACGACTGCGCAAAAACTACAAGACATACTGAAAACAGACACACATCGGAGGACAGAGCACCTTTCCAAGTTTGGAACTCACACTACAGGTGTTTAATATGGGGTTTGTTTGTGATGTGGAAAATGTCAATTCGTAGATGCAAGTAATTGACACGATGTGTCTGCGAAGGTGCGAAGACAGCCCGCTTTGTGAATCTGGAACCCTGAGTTGCCTATCTGCAGATGCGAACTAGTTCGATGTGACGGAATGGAGGCGAGGGTTAACCATGAAACCAGAGGACAGGTGCAGTCTGTAATTATAAGAATTCTGTTCACTATTAGTAGACTTCCCTTTACTAGAGGGACACTGACACATAGTAGTTCTCTGATAACCTATCGCGGGACACATACAGGGTGGCAATTATCGAACTTTATGAAAAAAGTAAGTTAGTTACAATCTACACTTTATTCAACATGTAAACGTCACTACAGATATTCGGATTTAGGTTACGACTTGTTCGATATGCTTGACATCATTGGCGATGATGTGGCGCAGACGAATACCGAAATTCTGCATGACTCGCTCAAGTGTCGGAAAACCGACGATGTCGATGACCTCCTGAATGGCTGTTTTCAGCTCAGCAATGATTTTGGCGTTATCGCTGTACACCTCGTCTTTAATATAGCCCCACGAAAGGAGTCGCATGTGTTCAGATCCGGCGAATATGGAGGCGAATGCAGGCCCATGCCAGCGGCCTCTGGGTACGCCAGAGCCAGAATGCGGTCCCTAAAGTGCTCCTCCAGGACATCAGTCTCCTGCTTCGATGGAGTCGAGGCCCATCTTGCATGAAAAAAATCTTGTCGAAATCAGGGTCACTTTGGATAATGGGGATGAAGTCATCTTACAAAGCCTTCACGTACCATTCGGTAATCACCGTGCCATCAAGGAATATCGCTTCGATTATTTCGTGACTGGACATTGCACACTACACAGTCACCTGTTGAGGGTGAAGACACTTCTCAATCGCGAAATGCGGGTTCTCAGTTCCCCAAATGCGCCAATTTTGCTTATTGACGAACCCATCCAAATGAAAGTGGTCTTTGTCGCTAAACCAAGCGATAGAAGTCCCACCATGCCCCGCGTTCAACCGTGCAGCTTGAACGTCCTAACGCCAACCGTTTAGAAGTGACGATGATTTTATTTCATATTGTTCAATAACTGTCACAACATACGTCCCGATGGCAGTCAAAGTGTTAAGACTTCTATGCCACAGAGATGAGGCAGGGCGTAGGCACTCTGCGCCATTCGTATGCAATATGTGTTGCCTATCAACTAGTCATCATCTCCGTGTAAAAGATGGTAGGCCATGCAAACTTAAAGTTTTTACTTCTAGAATACCTTTACAGTAAGTGAAAAGCAGAGCCAGTCTATAGGCAAGAATGAATATTTCACGTTCACGTTTTGAGAATGCTTCCTTATAGTGTACTGGGATAGGTAATATGTTGCGCACCCGGTTAGCGGACTCTGGTAGATTGATGAAATCTCGTCGTGCCAGGACCGGTGAATTTTGAAAGACGCCTAGCGTCACTGGGAAACATCAGCAAACAATGGGTTTCTAACACAAGTTGTTTCTCATGCCGTGATCTATGATCCCTTGACGTTTGTCGCACAGATCTTGGAACACCTTTTGTATATAAATCGAACACAACGTGGAAGCCCTTTCAGACATACACTTGTAAGCAATTATTTGGCTATATGAGCGGAATAGTTAGCTTATAACTGTGTTCTTCTTTATACTAACCTAATAGTGTAACATAAAAGTAAAACTTACGTGTAGACGTAACAACAGTTATTAACTATGTCTAATGTTTCATGGACGACATGTAAGACGTCTCTTCAGGAAACGCTGATATTGACAAGTGACATTCTCAGTGCACAAGTCACAGATGAATCGCCAAGTTGACCGTAAAATAAACTTATCACGAAAGAAGCTATGCTAATTATTTCCTTAGTAAACTCTTACTGACAGCTAAGAACTTCAGGTATATTAACATAATAGTGTTGCCAACTTCCGAAGTTTCCGAACTGTAGCAATAAAAATTTCGTTTTTCCACAAGTAGAAGACAGAAACAAAAGGACTGCATGTTGTACGGTTTACAGAGGAAGATAGTATAACTACTATTAAACCCTTCTTTTTCATGAATCTGTATACCACCAAGATCCCATTCTCAGAGATCTCTGATATCGATACATCAAGCGTTGCAACGTTCTCAAAACGTGAAATATTCTTTTCTGCCCATAAACCGGCTCGCTGTTCACTTACGCAGATGCGCATACAACAATGAGAAAATATCCTTAGCGTCTCTTCTGGAAATATCGGCGTCTCGTCCCTGAGACTCACAATGAGTAGGAAGTGAAAGTTAACTGTGGAACGTGCCATAACCTTCGGCACGTCACGTCCACGGCTAATCTACCGTTGGATCTCGCTTGCTAGGATGCTGAGTGGAACCTGAACCAGTAAGAGCAATACAAGAGGCAATCACAGCCTCTCATCAAGTTTATATTAATCAATCACTTACTTAAAATGATCCCCAACGATTCCTCTTGAATAATACGCTGGTACTGGGAAACATTGTTCACCTTTAGTAGATTTGGCCACGGAGAAAGTGGTAATATTTCAGGGCCAGTGCTTAATGCTAATGGAACGAGGATAGTTCAATGTGCTGCCAATGCTGAAGAGGAGGAATATCATTACCTAAGACGAAAGTACCTGGGAAAACGGGTAATCTTGATACACACGAGGAACAGACGATAAATATCTAATAGATAAAGAGTGGGCTGATGCTTCGAGCAGGTTAAACTGAGATAATAAACACTGATAACATGCTGAACGGCGTACTGAGGCATAAAGATAGTCATTTTACTTAGCTCAGTATGGAAGTGTAAGAGCTGTACATCTCGCCTTAGGTACCCCAAGTGTTAGAAATTATTCTCTTCCTACAATCGATGCACAAATGCGAAGCATCTCCTCAGTGTACCACGGTTATTCATGCAGGCAACGTACCATCACCAGGGGTCATCAAGCCGTTCGTAACGCCATTTAAAACCTGTTTTCAGATGGCATTTCAAAACAAAACCTGCGAACACAGGGGGTGAAACAATATCAGAGGTCTGAAAGAAATTCAAACAAATAGCACATACGTCCTGTCCTAAGGGGAGTTTCTTGAACATACCTTTTTTTTAAATATTTGATACACTGATGTTTAGAGACCTTCTCATTTACTCTCTGTTACGACCAAGAACAAAGCGCTCGGATTAAAAAGAATATAAGATAGGGATGTAGACTTTCGCACCTACTGTCCAATCTGTACGTCGAAGAAGCAATGGCGGTAATAAAAGAAAAGTTCTAGAGTGCGATTAAATTTCAGGATGAAAGGATATAAATGGTAAGATTCACTGATGGCATGCTATCCTCAGTGAAAGGGAGTAAGAATTGCTACAGTCTGGATCCGAGCGACCGCTACGGTCGTAGGTTCGAATCCTGCCTCGGGCATGGATGTGTGTGATGTCCTTAGGTTGGTTAGGTTTAATTAGTTCTAAGCTCTAGGCGACTGATGACCACAGAAGTTAAGTCGCATAGTGCTCAGAGCCATTTGAACCATTTGAACCAGTAAGAATTGCAGGACCTGTTGAATGAAATCAATAATCTAATTGCGGCGTTTGTGCCACATCTCTGACAACATTTATTTCATTTTTGTTGCTGCGTTTCAATGCACAATAAAGGAAGATTTTGTTACGGGAGGCTAGCAAGTGGACAGGATGACAAGGCAGACTCATCAAACGACGCACCAGAGCATCTCATTCCGCGAAAACGGTCGGGCGAGCAAGAGCCGTATTGTACTGGAACAGAGAGAGAGAGAGAGAGAGAGAGAGAGAGAGAGAGACGGGATTCGCCTGCAACACTGGACGCCAATAAGTGAATCTTTTACTATTCATATTTACTGTCTGGGTATTAATATACAGCTCCAACCGTGCAGATGACGTTAACTGCACTGCTAACTTGTTAATAACAATATCGGTATGACTCAATTCATCAGGAAATGGTAATTAAAAATTTTAATTACTGTCAGTACTTATTGGTGGAAAGGATGGACCACTCACACGTGCGCCCTGAGAGGGCAAGTGCCAAACTTCTACGATAGCTCACTACTAGTCTACGATCGGTTTACGGGGAGGTAATACATGAATCCGTGTATAAAATCTGTTCTCATGTAAAGATGGAACAGTTTGTTGAATAACTGCCTCGGATTTCGTATTTATGCAATGTTGTGTTAATCCGAGGAAGTTTGCGATCTGTTTTGGAGGTGGCAATAGGCGAACTAGTGTGTGAATTGCAGCTTCGTATAAAGTTAGAACTAATTGTTAACACTGCCTCGGAAAGTATATTTGTGCGATCTCATGTGGACTCTAAGATCGGGTGAAGCATTTTGTGACTTTTGCGGTACTTGGGAGCTAATGATTAATGACCGAGAATCTTGTTATGAATGTAAGCGATACACTGGCTTCAGAAATTGTTTTACTAATTTTGGGATTGGACAAACAAAACAAAATTAGTTGGCATCCTAACATTTTATGATTGTAATTATGCTTAGCATTTAAATCTATCCACTTACCATATTATTATGTACTGTTTATCGCACAAGCATTAGAGGTCGCGACGACGGAGAAGAAACCACATGGGGCAACGTGTACGAGACGCGAGGTAAGCAAGTTGACTATAATTCAGTTACGACAAGAGGCGGGGGGGGGGGGGGGGGGGGGAGGGGGCAGGGGGCAGACGCTCTGCACTTTCATGTAAATCACACGTTGCATCACTGCGCATCCCTGTGTGCGTATTGTGGCAGACGATATTTCGATCATTCATTCCCCTGTCTGCTGCAACAGTGTTACATACTGAGTACAGGTTTTGGGTTGACAGTAATACTAAGAAAGCCGAAAGTAATGAGGAGTAACAGAAATGAGATTAGGGGTAAGCTTTATATCAGAATTGGGGACCACGGACGAAATTAGGGAATCTGCCACGTTGGAAGCAAAATAACACACGATGGACGAAAAAAAAATAGTAGATAAAAAGCGTATTTGCGTAGTAGGAAAGGGCATTCCTGGACAACAGAAGTATGCTAGTATCAAACATCGACCTTAATCTGAGGAAGAAATTTTTCAGATAGTTCATATGGAACAGATCATTGTACGGAAGTAATCAAAGACTCTGTGGATGTTGAAAATAAGGTGTTCTTATCAGGAAAGGAATGAGCAAGTTATTTGTAGGATCGGCAATGAAAGGAAAGTATGGTAAACACTACCAAGAAGAATGGGCAGAATAATAGGACACGTGTTTAGACATCTTCCGTGGCCGTACAGGGAGTTGTATAAACTATTGTAAAAACTGTAACGGAAGACAGAGATTAGTACACACCCAACAAATAATTGACGAAGTTGTGTGCAAATGGTGCTCTGAGATGAAGAGGTTGTTATAAGAGAGGAATTCGTGGCGGGCCGTGTCGAACTAGCCAGAAGATTAATGGCTAAAAATAAAAGATCAATAACAAATGTAATGTAGAAAAATAATATCGTGGAATATGGAAACTCCATTTAGATATCTGCATAGGCAAGCGACAAGGTGCAGCACATGACAACCGTAGAAAGGAAAGAAAGTTAAGTTTCAACTTCTCGTCGATTGGACAAGGATGGAGAAGAAAATCCCCGATGTCCTTTTAAAAGGAACCATGCCTGCTTAGCCTTAATCGGTTTAACCGTTCTACGGAAACCACGGAAAGCTAATTCTGAATGGTCCGACGGAGAACCATTGAAGGAAGACACCGAAGCAATTCAGAGAAGGGCAGCTAGATTTGTTACCGGTAGGGTCGAACAAAACCTAAGTGTTACGGAGATGCTTCGGGAACTCAAATGGGAATCCCTGGAGGAAAGGTGGCGTTCTTTTCGGGAAGCACTGTTGGAAAATTTAGAGAACCGGCATTTGAAGCTGACTGCCGAACGATTCTGCTCCCGCCAACATGCATCGTGCGTAAGGATCACGAAGATAAGATACGAGAATCTAGGGCTCATACGGAGGTGTACAGGCAGTCGTTTTTCCCTCACTCTATTTGCGAGTGGAACAGAAGGGGAAATGACAAGCAGTGGCACAGGGTACCCTCCACCACGCACCTTACGGTGGCTTGCGGAGTATCTGTGTAGATGTACATGTAGATTTTAACTCCGATCATGACGACTACAAGTCCAGTGCCGTGACTACTGTGCCAGTTCGTTCGGTCGCAAATGTGCAGGTAGTGCCATCATCGCTCACATATTAGTATCCTGAGAATGCCCACCTACAAGGTTTCAAGCGTCTACTTCAAATGATGACTCTGGGAATATACTACCCTGCTCTATGTATGGCTCCCGTTGCTATAGTGAGGACAAGATTAGACATTAGCACTCACAGAGTCATTTGGACAGTTATTCTTCCCACGCTCCATACGTGAACGGAACAGGAACCTGCCCAGATAAATGGTACAGTGGGAAGTACCTTGTTCCGTATACTTCACAGTGGTTTGCAGAGTATGTACGTAGATGTAGAAGTGAAAAATATCAATTATGTTTGTTGCAAGTTACTCAGTAATTTGTGGAAAGTCAGCCTTGTAAGTTGGAACTGGCTGTGTTGGTGTACCAAGAGACTACAAAAAACGCGAAAAATGGTGCAAAACGGGGTGCTGACATCGGACGTACCAAGTTATCTGATAGACATGACGCATTTCGCAATTGTATTGTCGTGTTCAGTCCTTCTGGCTTTCTGGCGGTTGTATATATCCTGGTCTTCGAGGAATTACTTTCCGAATAGAGGCCGACGCACTACCTCTACATCTATACCCTGAAAACATCCACACAATGTGTGTGGAGCGGGATGCATCATCTCCGAGGGCGTGCTGAAAACTAATGCCTCCGAGTCTTTTATGTGGAAACTCCTAAAGCTTCTTAAATGAAACAAACGTTATCAACATTCTACATCTTTATTCATCACGTCTACTTATTTGCAGCCCTCTACCGATAGAGGGCTCAGAACTGTAGCGTGTAACTTCGCTGTGTATAACGTGACTATGTCGACGAATGAGAAACAGCGTGCTGTAATCGAGTTTCGAATTTGAAGAGTTCGTCTAAACATGAAGAATCCTCCCTTCCAGCACCACACAGGAGCGCTGCGACATCTACAGCAATTCGATGTCTTTTGGTCACTGTCATCTATCATCCTCAAAACAGTCCCGACTTGGCCTCGTCCGATTTTAATTTGTTTACATAAAGAACAGCTTCGATGATTTCACAGTGACGGTATCAACAAACTGGTCTCTCGTTGGGAGAAATGGGTTCGTCACCAGGGTAACTATGTTGAGAAATAAATATGTAATCACTAAGAATAAAGATGTAGGATTTCAATGACGTTCCTTTTATTGAAAAACCTTTGCGTTTTTTCAAATTAAAAATTCAGAGGCATTACTTTTCAACACGCCCGCATACTATTGTCAGTTCCCCCTTTTCTGTCACAGTCGGGAATGATCTGCGGGAAGAACGAATACTGGTAAGAACCGTGTGAGCTAGAAACTAATTTTAGCAATGCGGTCGTTTCGTAACATACGTATGCAAGAACACACACTCTCGCGACCACACTGTGATGCAAAACGCCCCTCTCGTAATATCTGTCACTTGAGTTGTATGTATTTCTCACTTACTAAACGAACCCTTAACATTATACGCTGCACTTCATTTTTATTTCTTTATATTTCCTCTATCAATCCCACCTGTTAAGGGTGCCAGATTGAGGATCAATAGGCAAATATTACTCGAAGGATGGTCTCATAACCATCATTTAAGCGTGGACAGCACCAAAGTTTTCTTTCAATGAATCTCAATCTGTCACCTGCGTTACCTACGATTAGTTTTAAATGATCTTTCAACTTGAAATCGTTTCATCCCTATGCTGCCAAATATTTATTTGCTTATTGTATAATGACAGAAATATAGACAACTATTTACAACAAATATATGAATTTCTATACAGATACACGCAATCTCAAGTTCGTAATGGGTCCTTAGCTTTAAGGCCAGCTTGGGAATCCAGTCAGAAGCTGTTTCAGACAAATTGTTAAGGCCTTCCACTGTTCTTTTGAATACTCTGAGGGAGCATTCAAATGATGTATGATGTACAGTTTGCTGCTTCTCACCGCAGTCACATTCAGGGGAGAACTTCTGTCCCTATTGGTGCAGAAGTGATTCACATCTGCCCCGGATAGTTTTGCTCCGATTCAGTAAGCACCAGTGTCGTTGGGGTAGCTCCCAGGGAGATTTGATTAGTTGGTGAAGCTTCATGCAACATTGACTGATGGTTCCTGGCTTCTTGCATGGTGAAGTTACCGTCTTGCAGGATGACTGCATTGCGCCACGATGGTTTTCTGTACCTCAGTCTCTGGGGTTCTGATAGCGGATTTCCTGAATGATTTTTTTTTTAAATTCTTGCCCACACGTTCAGCAGTGAGTGTGATCATCTTATTGGTGGTGGTGGGATATTACGAAGTTCCGGCAGCCAGTGCGTGTTTGTGAGACGAATACACCCTGTGATGAGGGGCATTGGTTGATTGGGCTTTGCGCCAATTATTTTAGTATGACCACTTTTTAGCCAAGTGGAACAGCAGTATTCCACCATTGAGTGTAAAAGGACTAGGGCTGATGCTTTTAGGACTGCTACAGTGGCACCCCAGGCAGTTCCTGCTAACTTCCATGGTATATTGCTCCAAGTTTTGATTTTAGCAGTCACTTTCTGGAGATGGATTTTGTATGTCAGAGACCTGTCTACACACACTTAGGTACTTCAGAGTGCTGCAATATTAGAGACTCTGATCTCTAAATGCGGTGTTAGATTTATGGTTTGCTTGTTTATTCCGCCGGAGAGAATTATGTTTGAAGCATTCATCCAACGACTTCAGGTCTGATGTTAGTGTTGCTCAGCTTCCCTAAAGCTTTGATCCTGAGCGATCAGAGCAGTATCATTAGCGTAAATAAATTTCCTGGACTTTGGTTCTGTAAGATCGTATGTATACAAATTAAGAGGGAGTGGTGTCAAAGCAGAACCTTGTGGGATATCCTATTTTTTTGTGAACTCTGCTTTTAGAGTTCTCTGATGACACCTGGATGTATATACTGCTCAGCATGTTGCCAATTAGATCGGTTAGTTTCGAACACGGAATGAAAGTGATGAATTTGAGCGGGAGTCTGTCGCGCCAGACGGTATCATAGGCTGTTGTTAGATCTAACAAGGGGAAGGCCTGAGACAAGGCCAACCGATTCGGCTCAGATTTGGCAGGTCGCTTGTGTAAAACCTAAAACGAACTAATCTAAGATATTTTGGGTCAACACCCCCGCAATTTTGAGAAAATTACCCCTAAAGGTTATGACGAGCAATCGACTAAAAATTGGAGGGATCGACAGATAATTGTAAATAGAGCAATTTTCATCGTCAGGTATGGGGTCCACAAACTCATACTTTTCCAGAAATCGAGGAAAGAAACTTTTACAACTGCAGCATCTGTACCCACATGGTCAACGCTTTTCGCCGACAGCGCAACGGTTAAGGTATCTCGCTGGGAATCAGAGAACACTAGCGGATGTTATTCTTTTAGTTTGTATTTTTCCATGAAACTCGCTGGGAATCGGAGAACCCTAGCGGATGTTATTCTTTTCGTTTGTATTTTTCCATATCTCAAATGATAGGGATAGGAGGGTTAATAAGATAAGTAAATCAATAAGGAATAATAATAATAAGGTAGGCAAATAAATTTCTCAAACCTCTTGGGATAGTAAACAACTAAAATGTTACTCCAGGTCACTTTACAATGGTTCTTCCAGTCACTGTTACGTGTCCTCACTTTTCTTCGAACAACTACATGGATGGTACTTGTCATATAAACATTCGAGACAAATATACTCACGGCACAAAGAACATCTAATGAATGCAATCTTTCGACAACTACATTGTTCATACCGAAGAGTCGACGGAAAACAAACTTGGTTTACATTTTAAAACATGTCTTTTTCGGGAATTAATTTTGATGCGCACCACGCCTACGATATCATCGCCTGAAAAATCGGTGCTGAAAGTTTGTTATGAATTATTCTGTGAATAGTTATTGCATCCGTGTGGTTGTGCAATTCCCGCTGGGTTTCCAGAAGCACAATGCAATTCTGAAGCCCGGAAATAAAGTTTCTTCGAGATTCGAACCCGGGTTCTCCGATTCCCAGCCAGTTACCTTGGCCGTTGCTCTATCGGTACTGTCGACGAAAAGCGTTTACCATGTCGGTACAGAAGTGGCAGTTGTAAAAGTTTCTTACCTCGATTTCTGGAAAAGTATGCGTTTTCGGACCCCATACCTGATGAAGAAAATTGCTCTATTTACAATTATGTATCGATCCCCCGAATTTTGAGTCGATTGCTCATCATAACCTTTAGGGATGATTTTCTCAAAAACGCGGGGGTGTTGACCCAAAATGTCTCAGATTCTTTCGTTTCAGGTTGTACACAAGCGACACGCCAAATTTGAGCCGAATCGGTTGGCCGTGTCTAAGGCCTTCCCCTTGTAAGAAGACGCCCATGTTTATGTTCTGCTTCTCAAAGCTGTTTTCGATATGACATGCTATTACTAGCACCTGTTGCTCACAACCTCTTCCTGGTCTGAACCCAGCTTGCTCTCTTGGGATGTGTTTGTTAACTGCTGAGCAGATTCTCTTGTGAATGAGCGTCTCCAGGAGCTCGAATGTGATACTATGGAGAGAAATGGAGCGATAGTTTTCGACTTTGGATGTATCTTTGGTTAACTTTAGTACATCAATTATCTTAATTTTCTTGAGGAGGGTGGCAGATGACTTGACTAAGATAATTGAAAAGAAGTTGTTCAACCATTTGAAAGTAGCAGTTGCTATCAACGCCTGCTTCTATGGCCTATTCCAATAGAAATGGGGTGGAAAACTCAGATGTTTGTGGAGTCAACTGCGTCTTTGCTTTCAAGAGATGTCTAATTCTCTACTGATGTGTTTATCTCTTGTTGACATGGAATTCCTAATATCTAGTGGAAGTGACTATGTCCAGTGATTGTTCGAAAACATGCAATTAAACAATCATTGTAATTTCCGCCTACTTATGCGCAATACGTTACGTCCTTTCTTGTTGGGGTTCAACTGCAAATCTGTGCATTAAGTGTCGACCCTCAGCAGAGCTTCCAACATTTCGTTACTAGGATTTTCTAGAGTTGCGACGTTCTATATCATTGAACAGCCTCATGTAGCTTCCGAAATTATCCACTACATCATTTATATGTCTTGAAAGGAAAACACCACGAAATATCACGGCTTGTATCCAAAAGATCATTCTCTACGGGGTCTCCCAGAAATATTGCGACAGACTTCAAGGGGTTGTAAAGTACGTCTTGAAGGTATGAATCTGTATCCAGAAACGTCACACAACGATACTGCAGAGTGTCGACGATATAAGCTCCGGCATCTGCTGCTACGGCACCCCTTTGGCGCCAAACATGATTTTGCACGCTGACGGACGTAGATGGAGCATCTGAAATGTTTGCTTTTCAGTGATCGCGACTGATTGCCACAATCACAGTGGAGAAGATGGAGCTAGCTCCTGCGAAGAAAGCCTTGTCTTCTATGAATGCATTGCTCTGTTGCCTTGGTGGACTGTGGATTCAGGTACGGGTTTCCATCTGCAGTTTATTTTTCTTCTCCTGTACACCGAAAAACACTGAGATTTTAAAGGATTCCAGGGGTAAAATAAATTGTGGATGGAAACCTATGTCCGAAACCATCATTCATCGGGGCAACGCAGGAGACAAGGCCTTTCTGCGCAGCAGATAGCTACTCTCTCCCCACTGGCGATCATGGCAATGAGTAGCTGTCACTGAATAACAAACAACATTGCGAGATGTTCCGCCTACAGTTCCCTCAGCGTACAAAGTCACCCAAAGAGATTCTGGTCATATGTAAAGTACACCAGTGGCAAAAAACAGTCAATACGGATGGAAATGTTTCCGATGATGGTGCCACTAAAGCGGAGTTACTAAATACAATTTTTGGTAATTCCTCCACGAAAGAAAAAGAAGTAAATATTTCAGAATTCGAAACCAGCTGTTAGCATGAGTGACATAAAAGTGGATATCTTAGGCGTTGCGAAACAACTCAAATCACTTAAGAAAGGCAGGTCTTCCGGTCCAGATGGTATACCAATCAGGTTCCTTTCAGAGTATGCAGACACAATAGCGCCTTTCTTAGCAATCATATACAACCGCTCACCTGGCGAAAGGTCTGTTCCTATAAGACTGGAAAGTAGCACAGGTCACACCAATCTTCAAGAGAGGAAATAGGAGTAACCCATTGAATTACAGACCCATATCACTGACCTCGGTTTGCAGTAGGATTTTGGAGCATATACTGTACTAGAACATTATGAATCACCTTGAAGAAAATGACTTATTAATATATAACCAACACGGATTCAGAAAATATCGTTCTTGTGCAACACAGCTAGATCATTATTCCCATGAAGTAATGAGTGCTTTGGACAAGGGATCTCAGATCGATTCTATATTCCTAAATTTCCAGAAGGCTTTTGATACCGTTCCTCACAAGCGACTATTAATCAAATTGTGTGCATATGGAGTATCGTCTCAGTTGTGTGACTGGATTCGTGATTTCCTCTCAGAGAGGTCACAGTTCGTAGTGATATACGGTAAATCATCGAGTAGAACAGAAGTGATACCTGGCGTTCCTCAAGGTAGTGTCATAGGTCCTCTGCTGTTCCTGATTTACATAAATGATCTAGGTGATAATCTGAACAGCCTCCTTAGATTGTTTGCGGATGACGCTGTAATTTACCGCCTAGTAAGATTATCAGACGATCTATTCCAATTACAAAATGATCTAGAGAGAATTTCTGTATGGTGCGAGAAGTGGCAATTGGCACTAAACAAAGAAAAGTGCGAGGTCATTCACATGGGTACTAAAAGAAATCCGACAAATTTTGGGTATACGATAAATCGCACAAATCTAAGGGCTGTCATTTCGACCAAATACCTAGGAATTACAATTACGAGCAACTTAAATTTGAAAGACCACATGTATAATATTGTGGGGAACGCTAGACAAAGACTACGCTTTGTTGGCAGAACATGCGACAAACTCACTAAAGAGATGCCTACATTACACTTGTTCCATTAAGTTTCGGGTGTGCAGCCGCAAGACATCTCCTCCTCCTTCTTCTTCTTCTTCTTCTTCTTCTTCTTCTTCTTCTAATATTTCGGCTGTGTAACGTTCAGCGATCTTCAGAGTGAGCCGCAAGACTGCCGCTCCAGTGCTCGCTTCGTCCCTTTATACTGTTGTACCGCGCGACTGCGCATGCGGCACAGATGCAAATGCGCCAGAGACGTTGGGCGGCAGAGACGTGCATAATGCGCGAGTTGTATCTATGACTCCGCAGTTGATCTGTGTTGGCATATCGATATATCATTGTGAGCTGCACTGTGACGACGTCTTTGCGAGTTTATTACAGCAAGTGCCGGATTCCAGGATTTATCAAGATTGAAACCACTATCTCTATTAATTAAATTCGTCGTCAAGCGAATTTCAATTGCCTCCTTCACTATCGAGTCCCAAAAGGATGATGTAGTTGCTAAAATTTCGACGTTGTCATACAATATACTGTGACCATTATCAATACAGTGCTCCGCCACTGCCGACTTGTTAGGTTGTAAAAGTCGTGTGTACCTCCGGTGTTCTGTACATCTTTCTTTCTGCCACAGATATATTGCTCCTTTGTGGGCGAGCCTTCGTAATTGCACGGCATGTTTCACGTCTATTTCCTCTGCTGAATCAGAGGGAAGTGGTCGAACAGCTTCTTCAATGGCGCTGATAAACGAAGGCAATGGCAGAACCTGTGGCGTGGGTGCAAAATTCAGTCTCTTACTCAAAACCATCATCGTAGCATCGTCCAAATCTCTACCTGTCATGTGTCGATGTGAATGTGGCCTTTCTTACATCGGACAAACAACTCGTACTGTCCAAGAAAGATGTACAGAACACCGGAGGTACACACGACTTTTACAACCTAACAAGTCGGCAGTGGCAGAGCACTGTATTGATAATGGTCACAGTATGTTGTATGACAACGTCGAAATTTTGGCAACTACATCATCCTTTTGGGACTCGATAGTGAAGGAGGCAATTGAAATTCGCTTGACGGCGAATTTAATTAATAGAGATAGTGGTTTCAATCTTGATAAATCCTGGAATCCGGCACTTGCTGTAATAAACTCGCAAAGACGTCGTCACAGTGCAGCTCACAATGATATATCGGTATGCCAACACAGATCAACTGCGGAGTCATAGATACAACTCGCGCATTATGCACGTCTCTGCCGCCCAACGTCTCTGGCGCATTTGCATCTGTGCCGCATGCGCAGTCGCGCGGTACAACAGTATAAAGGGACGAAGCGAGCACTGTTGCGGCAGTCTTGCGGCTCACTCTGAAGATGGCTGAACGTTACACAGCCGAAATATTAGAAGAAGGAGATTTCTTGCGGCTGCACACCCGAAGCTTAATGGAACAGTCTTTGCGCCGCCAAAACCTGAAGATTCACATACATTACACTTGTCCGTCTTCTGCTGGAATATTGCTGCGCGGTGTGGGATCCTTACCAGGTGGGATTGATGGAGGACATCGAAAAAGTGCAAAGAAGGGCAGCTCGTTTCGTGTTATTGTGCAATAGGGGTGAGAGTGTCACTGATACGACACGCGACTTGGGGTGGCAGTCACTGAAACGAAGGCGGTGTTCTTTGCGGTGAGATCTATTTACGAAATTCTATCACCAACTTTCTCTTCCGAAAGCGGAAATATTTTGTTGACACCCACCTACTTAGGGAGAAATGATCATCATAATAAAATAAATCAGAGCTCGAACGGAAATATTTAGGTGTTCCTTTCTCCCAAGCGCCATTCGAGAGTGGAATGGTAGAGAAGTAGTATGAAAATGGTTCCATGAACCCTCTGCCAGGTACTTCAGTGTGAATTGGAGAGTAACCATGTAGATGTAGATGTAGATGCTGTTGAAATGGGTAGATTAGTGGTAGGCGCCGGCGTCTATACCTTCCACGCTCTATAGCGTCGTTGGATGACGTTTCTGGACACAGGTTACTGTCCTCAACTTGCTTCTCAAGACACTCTCTGTAGCCCCTCCAAGACTGTCGCAACGTTGCTGGGACGCCTAGTATAGTCGAGTCGGGATTAGTAGATCTCTGACATCCAGCAGCACCGTTGCCAGTTTTCAACTGCGAAGCGCAAATGGCTGCAGTCGAAAACAATAGGCGGCTACACACCTGTGACAACACTGAGAGGCTGCCGTAGAGACGTTTACAAGTTCGCGCTACGTGACTGGCTGAGGTAGGCGCGGGTAGTTGCACTGCCAAGCTCACTGCAGCTCTCAGGGAACTTCTTACGCCGACTCGCCTATAGTAAGAATTATTGCGGGTCGTGGTCTTTCTGATTAGTTACTGAAAGAATACTCCGAATATTTGAAGCAGAGTTACGTGCAGCAGATCCTTGCTCACAAAATTACCCGATTGCAGTGACTGAAGAGACTCCAACAGTGTACAGTCGCCAAACGGAGAATGTCGTGTGGTCAGAGAAATGAAATTTCTCTGTGTGAGTGATGTGCTGTTTCATGTCTTCAATCTCAGGAAGCCCTTCGACTGGACGGTATGCAAGGTCCAATCAAGGCCAAAGTAGTCCGTGTGAAATTCTATGGACGATTTAACTATGTGGTAGGGACTGCGATAGAGGTGACATTTACGTTTAAGCCATGTCACTGAAAATATCCAGTAACATTATCAGCTGTTTCCGAAGAGGACAATATTCAATTCCACAACTCTAAATATGTAGTTGCGTAAATTGAGGACCGTTCAAGGAGACACATACATTTCGAATGCTCAAGAAGTTTTCGTATTTGTATTCCATTCAGAATTTGTTGGATAGCCTGGAATAATGCAACAAGCTTTAGGGGTGATACCCAGACAAACTGATCGACGTGCGCTGGTTTATCGGGACACCAATGGATCTGTGATTCTTTTCCTCGTCCAGATTCATGCAGAGCCTATGCCATTTGGAATCACAGCTGTTATCAGTGCTTGTCGGTGGGTCTCACGTTATTAGAGGGGAGGTATCTAATTTATTTTTATTTTTTCAGTTAAATTGGCACGAATGATATTAATATTAATCACTGTTTTTGGTGTTACGCAACTACGTTAAACATAGCTACCAAGGTGATAGGAAAACCTTCGGAGAGAAGTGAATGAGACAAAAAAACAAAGAGGAAGGTCCATTTTTCTTTTTACAATCCAACACGTAATGTCCCCTAATCTTATTAGAATTCAGCAAATACAATATCAACCGAACAAAAGCAGAACTAATTTTTCATCGTTTTCGTTTCATTTAGCGTCTCCCATCAGGTTTACAGATAATCTAGTATATCTTCACACGATAATGGTTTCGTAGGAGATAACGTTTATAGAATATAAAGTATTGAGACTGTGTGTCCAGCACTACCAGAAAACCTCTGACTTGACTTGTTGCTCATGTTATTCATTTTCATTGACAATAGCCACCACCACGGGACATCAGTAATCAGTACGAAAAAAAAAACAAAAAACAAAAAAACAGAAGTAGTCAGTGTGATTCTAAGTTTGCTGTAAACATGAATAGCTCCTAGTTTTTTGTTAGACATGTCTCCTGTCCCATTGTTAATTTTTCTCTTGTTATGTAGTATACGAAATCGAATGCAGTCCGTAATCTTTCCTTAGTTTCGTTACTGGATCTTTCTAATCATCTTGAGACTGAAGATCTTCTCTCAGTGCTTGCTTACAAATAGATCTGTTTTTGGAGAGGGTCCGCCTTGAGCAAAACACAATTTTTATTTTTATTTCCCAGACATGTTTCGCATCATCAGTCTGTTTTTATTATCTTTCTTGTTACCACATGCTTTGTACTTCCTGGATTTTTGTATTATTTAAAGCAGACGTGAAACAAAACAACTGCGTTAAACAACACGCTGTGGATTTGCTGGATTTTTATGTTATTTAATGAAGTTGTGAAACAAAACAACTACGTCAAATAACACAAAAATCCATGAAATGCACAGCATGTGGTAACAAAATAAGATAATAAAAAACCACTGATGACGCTGAAACTTCAGTGACACATGTCGGATGAATAAAAATAAAAACAAAAATTATGTTTTGCTGAAGGTGGACCCTCTCCAGAAACAAACGGAACTGTTATCTTACGGAATGGCAAATGAAGAAGTGTTCTCTCTACTTACTATTCACACCAAGAGATGCTAAATCCCCGACAAATGTTCAGTGAAGAATTGGAGGTCAGAAATGTGGTCGTGTGGTAGCTACATCCCTCATTAAGTAAACAGATTTACGCCTCGTAAAATTTTTGTGCGCGGCATTTACGGTTTATAAAGATATTATACAGCAGACATTGCGCGTGCGCTTATCCGAGTTTCTGAGCATAACTCTTGGGAAGGAGAGATAACGCACCATCCCTCATAAGATCTTTCTTTACTTTTTGAATTAGATTGTCTTTTAATACAATTGAATGCATGATTCTGTCTGTAGATTCATACTACCTCTAGACACACTGCACAGTTTCTAGCGAATATCGTGAAGGGTACACGATTTACATATAAGTCCATGCCTGTATTTCACGAGAATAGTAAGAATGGTATCGGTTGTGTTCAAAGGCCACACCAACACTTCGTATTTTCATGTCACTGTAGACGGAATATAAATACCTCTATCATACTAAGGCGGATCGAAAGCAGGACAGATGCGGTGATCACAGACGACTAATTTGGCTTTAGAAAAGGTGTAGGCACACGAGAAGCAGCACTCGGCTTATGCTTAATTTCGAGGAGAGACTAAAGGAGCTAAAGACAAATATATTGCTTTCGTTGACTTAGAAAAAGTATTTGACAAGGTAGACTGCCGGCAGGTTTTTAAATTGGTTAGAGAGAGTGGCATAAGAAATATGGGCAGAAGAGCAGTGCAGAGACTGTATACAGAATAGATGGTTGTGATAAGATGTGGAAAACATAAAAAAGAAGCTTCTATTGAACAGGGTGTCCCACTGCGCTTCTCACTCTCTCCTGTCTTGTTCAATCGATACATTCAGAGGGCAACAGATAAAGTTAGGGAGAAACTAGGAGACACCGGAGGAATTAAAATTCATGGTAAGAAAATAGCCATGTTGAGATTTGATGGTGATTTTTTTTTTGTCATCAGTCTACTGACTGGTTTGATGCGGCCCGCCACGAATTTCTTTCCTGTGCTAACCTCTTCATCTCAGAGTAGCACTTGCAACCTACGTCCTCAATTATTTGCTTGACGTATTCCAATCTCTGTCTTCCTCTACAGTTTTTGCCCTCTACAGCTCCCTCTAGTACCATGGAAGTCATTCCCTCATGTCTTAGCAGATATTCTATCATCCTGTCCCTTCTCCTTATCAGTGTTTTCCACATATTCCTTTCATCTCCGATTCTGCGTAGAACCTCCTCATTCCTTACCTTATCAGTCCACCTAATTTTCAACATTCGTCTATAGCACCACATCTCAAATGCTTCGATTCTCTTCTGTTCCGGTTTTCCCACAGTCCATGTTTCACTACCATACAATGCTGTGCACCAGACGTACATCCTCAGAAATTTCTTCCTCAAATTAAGGCCGGTATTTGATATATGTAGACTTCTCTTGGCCAGAAATGCCTTTTTTGCCATAGCGAGTCTGCTTTTGATGTCCTCCTTGCTCCGTCCGACATTGGTTATTTTACTGCCTAGGTATCAGAATTCTTTAACTTCACTGACTTCGTGACCATCAATCCTGATGTTAAGTTTCTCGCTGTTTTCATTTCTACAACTTCTCATTACCTTCGTCTTTCTCCGATTTACTCTCAAACCATACTGTGTACTCATTAGACTGTTCGTTCCGTTCAGCAGATTCCGTTCAGCAGATCATTTAATTCTTCTTCACTTTCACTCAGGATACCAATGACATCAGCGAATCGTATCATTGATATCCTTTCACCTTGTATTTTAATTCCACTCCTGAACCTTTCTTTTATTTCCATCATTGCTTCCTCGATGTACAGGTTGAAGAGTAGGGGCGAAAGGCTACAGCCTTGTCTTACACCCTTCTTAATACGAGCACTTCGTTCTTGATCGTCCACTCTTATTATTCCCTCTTGGTTATTGTACATATTGTATATGACCCGTCTCTCCCTATAGCTTACCCCTACTTTTTTCAGAATCTCGAACACTTGCATCATTTTATATTGTCGAACGCTTTTTCCAGGTCGACAAATCCTATGAAAGTGTCTTGATTTTTCTTTAGCCTTCCTTCCATAATTAGTCGTAACGTTAGAATTGCCTCTCTCGTCCCTTTACTTTTCCTAAAACCAAACTGATCGTCACCTAGCGCATTCTCAATTTTCTTTCCCATTCTTCTGTATATTATTCTTGTAAGAAGCTTCGATGCATGAGCTGTTAAGCTGATTGTGCGATAATTCTCGCACTTGTCAGCTCTTGCCGACTTCGGAATTGTGTGGATGATGCTTTTCCGAATGTCAGATGGTATATCGCCAGACTCATATATTCTACACACCGACGTGAATAGTCGTTTTGTTGCCACTTCCCCCAATGATTTTAGAAATTCTGATGGAATGTTATCTATCGCTTCTGCCTTATCTGACTGTAAGTCATCCAAAGCTCTTTTAAATTCCGATTCTAATACTGGATTCCCTATCTCTTCTAAATCGACTCCTGTTTCTTCTTCTATCACATCAGACAAATCTTCACCCTCATAGAGGCTTTCAATGTATTCTTTTCACCTATCTGCTCTCTCCTCTGCACTTAACAGTGGAATTCCCGTTGCACTCTTAATGTTACCACCGTTGCTTTTAATGTCAGCAAAGGTTGTTTTGACTTTCCTGTATGCTGAGTCTGTCCTTCCGACAATCATATCTTTTTCGATGTCTTCACATTTTTCCTGCAGCCATTTCGTCTTAGCTTCCCTGCACTTCCTATTTATTTCATTCCTCAGCGACTTGTATTTCTGTATTCCTGATTTTCCCGGAACATGTTTGTACTTCCTCCTTTCATCAATCAACTCAAGTATTTCTTCTGTTACCCATGGTTTCTTCGCAGTTACCTTCTTTGTACCTATGTTTTCCTTCCCAACTTCTGTGATGGCCCTTTTTAGAGATGTCCATTCCTCTTCAACTGTACTGCCTACTGCGCTATTCCTTATTGCTGTATCTATAGCGTTAGAGAACTTCAAATGTATCTCGTCATTCCTTAGTACTTCCGTATCCCACTTCTTTGCGTATTGATTCTTCCTGACTAATGTCTTGAACTTCAGCCTACTCTTCATCACTACTATGTTGTGATCTGAGTCTATATCTGATCCTGGGTACACCTTACAATCCAGTATCTGATTTCGGAATCTCTGTCTGACCATGATGTAATCTACTTGAAATCTTCCCGTATCTCCCAGCCTTTTCCAAGTATACCTCCTCCTCTTGTGATTCTTGAACAGGGTATTCGCTATTACTAGCTGAAACTTGTTACAGAACTCAATTAGTCTTTCTCCTCTTTCATTCCTTGTCCGAAGTCCATATTCTCCTGTAACCTTTTCTTCTACTCCTTCCCCTACAACTGCATTCCAGTCGCCCATGACTATTAGATTTTCGTCCCTCTTTACATACTGCATTACCCTTTCAATATCCTCATACACTTTCTCTATCTGTTCATCTTCAGCTAGCGACGTCGGCATGTATACCTGAACTATTGTTGTCGGTGTTGGTCTGCTGTCGTTTCTGATTAGAACAACCAGGTCACTGAACTGTTCACAATAACACACCCTCTGCCCTACCTTCCAATTCATAACGAATCCTACACATGTTATACCATTTTCTGCTGCTGTTGATATTACCCGATACTCATCTAACCAGAAATCCTTGTCTTCCTTCCACTTCACTTCACTGACCCCTACTATATCTAGATTGAGCCTTTGCATTTTCATTTTCAGATTTTCTAGTTTCCCTACCACGTTCAAGCTTCTGACATTCCACGCCCCGACTCGTAGAACGTTATCCTTTCGTTGATTATTCAATCTTTTTCTCATGGTAACCTCCCCCTTGTCAGTCCCCTCCCGGAGATCCGAATGGGGGACTATTCCGGAATCTTTTGCCAATGGAGAGATCATCATGATACTTCTTCAATTACAGGCCACATGCCCTGTGGATACACGTTACGTGTCTTTAATCCAGTGGTTTCCATTGCCTTCTGCATCCTCATGTCGTTGATCATTGCTGATTCTTCCGCCTTTAGGGGCAATTTCCCACCCCTAGGACAAGAGAGTGCCCTGAACCTCTATCCGCTCCTCCGCCCTCTTTGACAAGACCGTTGGCAGAATGAGGCTGACTTCTTATGCCGGAAGTCTTTGGCCGCCAATGCTGATAATTTATCAAAATTTAGGCAGTGGCCGGGATCGAACCCGGGACCGAAGACGTTTTGATTATGAATCAAAGACGCTTCCCCCTTTTTTTTTTAACTCTTTGTTGATCTCATTTTGCTCTATATTGTTCGTTGTATATGTTCGGCGCGGACGTCTCAAGACATCCGTTCAGGTAGTTTGTTGATCCGTTCACTCAGTTTTTTTTATTACAGAGGGTAGCTAACCCTCTGACCGAACACGCTGAGCTACCGTGCCGGCGAAGTTTTCACTCGATGGAAGATTTGAACCAAGGACCTTTCGTTCCGCAGCTGCTTATGTTACCACGAGCCCACGGCACTCCTAAAAACTCATTATTGAATCTATACCGCGGTGCTTGATGATGATATCGCAGTGTTAAGTGAAGACGCAGAACAATTAGAAGCGGTGCTGGCTGGCCCAGACGCAAACCACTCTAAAATCCTCCAATAATATGAAAATTAATGAAGGGTAAAACAAAAATCTTAGTGATGAGTAGACAAAACACAGTTGCCCAATGCTCACTTAACAATAAGCGATGGAGACTGTCTAATCCTTTACCTATGGAGTAAAATTGCATCAGACGTAAGGCCAAGGAAGGATACTGCAAGCTGCATCCTCCATGCAAAATCTTTTTCATCCAGGTTCATAGAGAAACAGCTCAGGAATGACCTATAGAGTCCCTTGTTTGGAGTATACTGCTGTATGGAAGAGAAATGTGGACACTCGGAGAAGCAGAAAAACTGTCTTCCCGATTTGGTGCTACTGCCGAATGCTAAAAATTTCCTGGGTAGACAAGATACCAAACGGAGAGGTGCTCCACAGAATGGAGATAGAGAGATCCTGTGCCTCTCGAAGCTGATCCAACACAGAATGGACACATGGATCGTCTATCTACTGAGACGTGATGTATCATTAAAATGCTTTGGAAGCACAGTAGAAGCAAAGAACACTAGAGGCCGACTGTGAGTAGAATACATGAACCAGTTCGTGGAGGATACCAGCTGTATTACCTATAATGCTGTCAAGAGGAAGGCGGTAAACGGAAATGCATGGCGAACTGCTGCTAACAAACTTGGTGGTTGAACACCTAAGAAGATTGTTACATCCCAGGACACTATCCTCAGCGGACACTAAAACTCGTCCAAGTTCTACCTTGGCAGTTTCTGGAAGCCAAACCGCCTGTGTCCATGACCAGCAGACTGCCTGCTAGGGGGAAATGGTGAGCGAGTTGCAGCAAACACGGAAGCTATCGCAACACGGGAGAACGACCCAGAGGTCAACTCTGCAGGTCAGATATAATGACATCATGGAAGCCTAGAGATAGCGTCATGCTATTCACAAATCAGAGTTTCGTAAGGAAGGCTAGGAATAACGCAACAATAAATATTCAGGTGTCAAGCCAGCATAAAAGAGTTTCTTAAAGGTGAAGCTGAAAAAAGTCAGAAGTCATTAAGAGAGCTGACAGCGAAGGAAAGACCAGAACACATGATGACATTGTCATCCCCACCACTACAGAGTGCACAGTAAGCACCAAAATAAATACCCCCACCCCACATTTAACAAATGTCTGATTGATGAGTGCCGATTTCCGACTGCCCATTGCGTAGTCTCAGCCCTTGTGTTAGTTGCAGCTACCCAGTTAGAGGGGAGGCTATGGGGGTCGTCTCTAGGTACACCTAGCTGTCTCCAATCGTCTGTGGAACCATTAGTCCAGTTGGAAGGACGCTGGCCACGCTGATGGGGCGCGGAGACCACCATCACCCTGCGGGTCTGCTGGAGGCTTGACCTGAGTGACTTGGACGCTGTCCGTCATCCGCCTTCGAGTGGCTGGGCACCACCGCTGCTCATCCAGTTCCTATGGCAGTCACCGATGCTGCTGGCTGCTCTTTCCTAAACGTGGGCTGGGAGCCGACCCATGCGACTTGGGGCATAACTCCTGAGTGCAAATCTACAAAGACCACGAGAGCATTTTGCAGATATGCAGATATGCAGAGCTAGAGGCTGTCGGATTCCGCGGTCGACGATCGCCAATGACGTAGCAGCTGCTACCTGACGCTTCGCTGAGCTGGCCGTATTGTCGACCCGACTGTGGCGCGGTGCTCTGGAAGTCAATCCTGTATTACTGCCTAATACATGTGTCATTGTCAATGATGTTTTCTTTGTCTCACCACAGCAGCCTGCCCGGCTCTCTCCTGACGACCAAAGAAGTCTGTGACAGGTCCTCTATATCTGGTGCCATCAAGTGGTTGCCAATGGTAGAGACATCTACATCTGGTGCCACATGCACACAGCTAGCACAGCTGCAGCGACCGTCTATGGAGCTTCGACGTGAAGTGAACAGGAACGAGATGAAGTTCGTAAAAATGCGGTCTGGTGAGTGACTGGTATTTGTTTGCTTTCTTGTTCTCTCTTATCATACGGTCATGTTGAGCCATAGAGACTTTCACAATTCGTAAAAGTGTCGTTTGTTATACCGCAGTCATCCACAGACTTGTCTCAGTTCCTTGGGAATGCTAGAGAGAAGTTTACTTGCAGCCAGTGAGGTGTCCGTGCTGTAATTTACTGCGATTTGTCTGGACATGACATGCCATGTATTCAAATTGTTTCATCTACCTGTTGTAAGTGTGCAAAGCAGTGCACAGAATCTCCATAGGCTATGATACGGCATAAAGATTAAGTATAGTTCCTTTTGTCCTATCATGTGTGCAGTTTTCTTCTTCCCTGGTATAACAGCAGAAGGACTTTACAAAAATGCCACAAACAAGAGCAGCGACACTTAATGAAATTGTGGAAGCTTTGAATGGGCAGATAGCCGCATTGTTACTATCTACAGCGCAACAGCGGTAAGACAATGAAGCATTGCGCAGGAGAATGGAGCCATGGGACAGAGTTGGGGGCCGAGGACTCCTTGATTCAGGAGGAAATAAAACTGTGTTGAGTGTACCAGCCCATTCCATCGATTCCGCAGCAGTTAAACTCATAGCGCCATTTTCGGGGAAAGCAACCGAGTATGTATCTATTTTTATTAGCAATGTAAAGGCCGCCACGAAATTGGGAAAATGGCATTTTCTAAAACGAATACGGCTAGATTAAGGTTAGTGGGTGACCCGAAAATGTACGTTATATGCCACGAGACCTTCAGCAAGGCCCAAACATTTTATGAGCTGGCTACCGGTCTAATACAGCGCTATCGAAAGCAGAACAGCACGATGTCCTTTAGGGAAAAACTCGATAAACTATCTTAGAAGTACGGCTAATCAATGGAATCCTTCTTTTACAGGATTAGAAAACTGGACTTGCAAACGTATGAACTAACGCAGAATGCAAGGGGCGAAAGAGTGGTTCTGCGTGAGGCAGAGAATAGGGCTCTGGACGTGTTTATGCTGATATGTCAAGGAGGGTCCGAATGGAGAACTTAAGTCACTTGTCTGCTGCCATTTGGGTTGCTACGCAATTGGAGAAGATCGACATTGCTACACGAAGACAGTGTGATCGCTGTGTTTTTTTTCTTCTAAGTGCCTTAGATGCGGGCGCACGGACCACATCAGGAAACAACGTCGTCAGCCCGAATGTTATGAATTTGGGGAGGCGGGTCATAAGGGGCGTGATTGTGGGAAGAAAGCACGGTACAAGCAGCGTCCTAATAATCGGTCGCTAAACGGAAACGGAAACGGAATTGCCTCATCCGTCGGACGCCATTCCCAGTAGGACATGAAAATGCAGAAACGGAGTGCTGCTTGCTACGCAAAGTGAATGGTACGGAACATAAAGTTCTGGTGGACACAGCGACTCACGTGTCAGTAGTTAGTCTGGATCCCTTGGGCAGAGAGAGACTGGAGTCGCCACGGTACAGGTTACGCGAAGTAGGTCATAATGACGTGAAGTCATTGGGGACAAAGCTGTGGGAAATTAATGTTCTCGTGAGAATGTAGAAATGTTGCCGCGTTAGTGATGGGTATTGTGAGATCCTGGGACTCCTGTTAAACAACATGCAAAAATTGATCTTTTGCCGCGTACAACTGACATTCGTGGGCCATTATTTCCGCTAGGGGCAACGGCTACGGGTGTAACACTGTCGCAAGGTTCATCGATCGTGAAGGTGGTGCCCAATAATTTGCGGACACAGACACTAAACATCATTTAGTGTGATACGATACTGCAAGGTACAGGGACGCTGATCAGTGTGAGCATAGAAACGGGTCTACCTAAGGATTTATTATAAGTTGTAAAGCTCTTGGAAACTAACTAAGTATTGGGTACGTCACAATGTTTTGTACGCAGAAGTACAGTATGCGACAGTGACGTGGATGGAGATTTATGGTTCCTGTTACTCTTCATAATTTTTGGAAGAACGAAGTGAGTGTGCCAAAGGGTTTACTAACAGCTAATTTGTTTTGGAGAACGATGAGTTAGACAGGTCAAGTGAAGACCCCTGCTGCAAACAAACTCTCAATGAATCTGCATTACGCGAAAACGTGAAATATTTACAGGGAAATGATAGTGAAGGAATGGAAGCTTTGTTACTGCAGTTCATGGATTTTTTAATCCGAGTGGCCCATTACCAGCAACGCCACTCTGGCAACACAGAATACCAAAAGGGGAGAAGGCTCCAATGTATAAGAACCCATATAGGTTTCGAAGTGTATTCAACCGATAATTGAAGAATTTATCGACCAACAGTTAGCTGACGGTATTATTGACTATATTTGTAGTCCTGGGGGGAGGGGAGGGGGGGCACCGGAATTTTTTGTCCCGAAAAAGTCACCAGATGGCGTTAAAAATACAGATTTTGGTGTGACGAACGGTATCTCATTGCACTAACGATCACCGATGCATATCCAATACCAAACATAAAGAGACTCTCGACAACATAGGTCATTGCAACTATTTCTCCACAATAGATTTAAAGAACGGATATCACCAAGTAGAAATAGTGCCAAGTGCTTTTTCTATCCCAGAAGGTCACTTCCGATATCGTCGACTGCTTTTCGAACTCAAGAATGCGCCCGCCTCCTTTCAGAGATTACTGGATGGTATACTCAGAGGATTCAAACCAAAACAATGTATGATCTACCTCGATGACATAATAGTGTTTCAAAAGAACAGGTAAGAGCACGTAAGACGGTTGGAGGACGTATTTAATAGACTGAGAATAGCACGACTAATGCTAAGCATCGATAAAAGTCATCTTGCAGCAATGGAAGTAAATTATCTTGGGCATATAATTAAAAGGAAGGCGTGAGAATAGATCCACGACTTGTCTCAGCCGTTCATAATTTTTCGCCACCGAAAATATTTAAACAGTGGAAGAATTTAATAGTTTCACCAGTCTCTGTAACTGCTATTGTAGATTTGTAAAGGACTTTGTTAAAATTACCGGACCTTTGAACTGTTTGTTAGGGTAAGGAGCAAAATTTGAATGGTCTACCGAATGTCAGATGGCGTACGATACTTAAAGCGAGTACTGACGTCAGACCCAATTATGATATTCCCTGATTTTGAAAAAGAATTTATTCTGTTTTGTGATGCAAGTAATACGACTCTTTAATGTGTTAGGACATAATATAGATGGTAAAGAACGTCCTGCAGTGAACGCATCCTGATAACTGAACAAAGCAGAGCAAAATTATTCGACTACTGAAAAGGAGATGCTAACAGTAATCTTTAGTATTACATACTTACGCTGTTAGTGATATGGACAAAAGTTTAAGGTAGTGATGGATCACGCTGCTCTCAAATGGTCATAAGGACTGAAGGACCCTTGCACCAGATTAACAAGGTGGGTATTCCGTTTGAGTGAATTTGGTTACGAGGTAATTCACAAACCAGAGAAAAGCCATGCAAACGCCCACAGTTTGAGTAGAAAAATTTCTGTTCTGCAAATACTGGTCAGTAATGGCGAAAGGCTCAGACTGCTGATGCTGACTGTCAGCAATTCAAGTTGCAACCTCAGTTCATGACACACAATGGCCTGCTGTGCAGAACAACAAAACGCAGATTACGAGTTGAAGTAGGTGCAACTTTCCAGAACGAAGTCTTGGCACAAGCGCATGACCTCATGTTGTCAGACCATGGTGGGGGAAGAGCAATTGATATACGTATTCAAGGTACTTTCCATTAGGAACGTGGGTGCACTCAGCGACTGTTATCTGGTTTATAAATTACAGAGCGCAGCAATCATTTATCCTTTTTTGCAGGTTTTATTTGGTAAATCCAGATTTCGGCTAGTGCCTAGCCACTATCAGTGCACTATTTTCTAGTCTCAGTGCATTTCAGTTCCCTGTGACTGACGCCGAAATCTGTATTTACCAAATAAAACCGGCAAAAAAGGACGACCGATTACTGCGCTCTATAATTTATAAATGATAGACGTATTGCCGAAAAATTTTGCTGGAGGACTAGAAAACGAGATATCGACTAGTAATTCAGGAGCTGCGTACCTTGTGCACAAAGAGCTGATCTTAAGCACCGACCGATTCCGTTACATTGTCTCCTGGAAGTATCTAAACCATCTGAAATGCTCGGATTGGACATTTTAGACCCATTAAAAACCGGCAAAAAATAAACACATGTTGACTATAATTGACGATTTATCGCTTTGTATCGTAATGGTTGCAATTCCTGACAAAAATACGAGTACAATTGCTCAAGCGCTAGTAAATAATTGGTTGGTCACATTTGGCATTCTGGACACATTAATTACAGACCAGAGTATCAGTTTCATGCCCGATCTTGTGAAGCAATTGTCCGATTGCTCCGAATTCACAAGCTGCAAACAAGTCCCTTCTACCCTTGAGCCAATGGGAGAACAGAGAGAGAGCATAGCACGGTTTCGAATATAGTGAGCTATTAAGTTAGCAGTAATCATGCAAATTGGGACTTATTTCAGTTTTGTAACCACTGCACAGAATTCTGAAGTACATATGTCCACTGGTCTTTCGCCATAAGAAGTACTATATGCGAGAAAAATACTAGCATCTTTCGAAGTGATTAAGCCAAAGCTTCAATCCGACGTTGAATCATTAAAAACGTTTACTAAGAAATTACGAGACATTTGGCAACAAGTAAAACGCGCTAATACGAATGCCTTAGAACGACAAAAGCAGACAGACGACAGGTAGGGAAGTTACCGCAATGCAGGATTTGCCAGTGAGTGTTAGTAACAAACCCATATACACCAAACGGCAAAACCTTGATGACCCAATACCATCGAGCATACCAAGTAGGGGAAATGACGTCACCTGTCAGTGTTAAAATGCAGATGCCAACGGAGAGTTCGATTATTTACGTGAGACGTATTAAGCCTTTTAAGGGAGTTGTCGATGTATTGCCGCAGATATCAGCAGCATCCGCACCAGAAAACGCGAAGCTTCTTAGAATGAAGCAGAAACAGACGCCTGACAACCCGAGTACACCTAAAATGGCTTACGCCCTTAGGCCACATCTGTAGATAAGATTTAAGGCTATTGTTTGCCTATACTGCACTTCATTTGTTCACGTGTAGGTTCTTAGAAAGTCATACAGTTTTATTTCGTTCTATTTGTAGTATGTTTTAAAGTGTCTTTTTTATTTTTCCTGGAGGGATTAACCAATGTTGTTTCTGTATATGGGGATATCGTTTTACTTGGGTAATCTCGCCTTCTGAAGGGAGGAGGAGATACTGATAGAGATTCCTATCTCTCAGGTCACTTACCGAAATGGGTACGGGTATGGACCAAAGAGAGAGTAACAATTTCAGAGCGAAGAGATGGCTACGCTCCAATGTCGCTGGAGGACCTACAGAGATGCCAGAGAGAAAGTGTTAGGATCTTCCCAAGTAGGATGGCACAGACTGGCGTATGAGCATGCAAAGTCCAGTTACTCCTGGGTAAAAACCGAAGCAAGTGAATGTCAAAGGGAAGTGTTAACGCCGTATTCACGTTTCCAAGAGTAAGCATCCACTGGATCTCATCAGCTTTTCCATCGGAAGTAACCACAGAAAACTGTTACGAAGATGGGAAACTAACAGGTATGAATAGAGTCGAAGTACGGAATAGCGGAATAATAGTAAACGGTACGACGTGTGACTTAGCAAACATGACATTTCGTCTACCACCTACGATCACTGTTACGACCACACTCAAGTGGGAACAACCTATTTTGTACAGGCCCAAGAAGCCGCCGGAGGTGCTGCCTACCCAAAACTCATCCTACATGACACCCTCAATCCGGATATTCGATGTACACTAGACGAACTAGTAGTAATGCAAAAAGGGAGAATTACAGCCGAATAAATGTTCCGGCAACTACAGGGATACCGCGATAGACAACATCATAGTATCATGACTATACGCATGACACCTACCAGCTCTGTAGTGGTTCTGATTGCGATTTGTGCAATGTGTTTCTGTTTTAAACGGAAGTCAGTGCACCAGTCAAACTTATCTGTGCATCAGATACCCGTTGATTAGTTTGTGAATGAAGCTCAGACGTAGTAACGGAATTACGTATAAACTAATCGATGAACCTTTAAATGTATGAATAACTCTGTTAGCGTCTAAGAAATGAATTCTGCAAGGACCCTGCCCCTTCGACATATCAACCGTTCAAAATCATGCAAATTAGTGGAATGATAACGGAACAATAACTAAATTCGTATTAGGGGTAACTAATGGAGAGAAATATGTAGGACGAGGTTATTATGGGTACTCCAAACTGAAAAATTCGACAACGAATTTTCTTATGGAAGGGGGAGATCTTACAACCTAGGATAGCACCTCCGGTGGACACTAAAAACTCGTCCAAGTTCTACACTGGCGGCTCCTTGAAGTCAAACTGCATGTGTAAATGATCAGCAGACTGCCAGGTAGGGGGAAACGCTGAGCGAGTTGCGGCAGACACGGAAGCTATCGCAGTGTGGGGGAATAACCGCGCTCCCAGGTCTAGAAGTAAAATATGATGCAGTCATGGAAGTCTAGAGAAAAAGTAACAAAGCAGAGCTTCGTAAAGATGGCTAGGAATAACGCAACAATAAATATTCAGGTGTCGAGCCAGCAGAAAAGAGCCTCTGAAAGCTGAAGCTGCAAGAGTCAGAAGTCACTAGCAGAGCTGATAGCGAAGTAAAAACCGGGATACATGATGTCATAGGCATCACCATCGTCGCCGCAGAGTGCACGAGAAGCACATACATGAATATCCACCCTTCTTAACAAATATTTGATTGGCGAGTGTTGATTGCCGATTGCCCAGTGCGTAGTCTCAGCCCTTGTGCAAGTTTCAGCTGTCCTGTTAGAGGGGAGGCTATGGAAGTTGACTCTCTGCGCGCCTAGTTGTCTCCCATCGTCTATAGGTCCATACGTCCAGCTGGAAGGACGCTGCTGCTGCTGCCAGCTGCTCTGCCAACTTCGAGGCCATGCTGATGGCGCCTGGAGACCACCATCACTCTGCTGTTCTGCTGGACGCTTGACCTGTGTGACCTGGACACTGTCTATCATCCACCTTCGGATACTCACTGCTGCTGCTCATCCTATACCTGTGGCATCGCTGATACTGCTGGCCCCTGTTTCCTAAATAGGGGATGAGAGCCGACCCCTGCATACCAGCGAGTACTTCATATGGACCTGGGGCATATCTCCTGAGTGCAAATTTTTGACGACCACGAGAGCACTTAGGAGATCGACATGCAGAGTTGGAGGCCGCCAGATTCCGCGGTCGACAGCCGCCCGTAGCGTAGCAACCACTACCTGACTCTTCACTGCACTGCACTGGCCGTATTGGTTTTGGTCCATTGCACACTGGTTTTCCTCCTCTGACAAGGCACAGTTCCACTGGGCTGGTTGTGTCGTGGTGCTTTGGAAGTCAATCCTGCGTTACTGCCAAATAAATGTTACTGTCAATAATGTTTTCGTGGCGCTCTTGAGCGTAACTAGGAGATCACCACTGTTTCCCTTCTGGCTCTCTCCTGACGACTGGAGGAGTCTGGGTTCTGACCCGTATAAGATGCAAAATATGGTTCAAAAGATGCAAAGAAACAACTTTGGAGTGAAATGTGAGAGTAACCTTTAGTAAAGTAGGAAAACTCAAAGACTGTGGGCAGTGTTCAATTCTGCACAACATTTAGCAGGTTATAATGTACACTGAGAGATTTGGAAATATTACTCCATAAACGTCTTGATCATTTCTTGCAAAACTGATACTCCAGTATTTACGTACCTTTGTTGATTAAAATTTCATCCTGACAATAATTTATTTTCAGTGCAGGAGAATGTCACCACTGCACCTTAAGAATGCTGTGAGTTAATGCTGAGTGTCGAACGTGTCTGACGTTAATGTAGGCTTTCAGAACGTCTCGAGATGCCGTGTCATCTGTGTTTACATCTACATCTATCTCTACATACATACTCCGCATGCCACCATATGATACGTGGCAGGGGGCATTCTGTACCGCTACTAGTCATTTTATTTCCTTCTCCACTCGCAGATAAAGCGAGGGATGATTAACTGCATGTATGCCTCCAGATGAGCCCTAATTATGATGTCTTATCTTCACGGTCCTTACCCGAAATGTATGTTGGTGCAAGTAGAATCGTTCAGCTTCAAATGCCATTTCGCTAAATTTTCTCAATAGTGTTCCTCGAAAGGAGGCATTCCGATTTATGTTCCTGAAGCATCTCCATAACACTTGTAACTTGTTCGAACCTACCAGTAACAAATCTAGCAGTTCACTTTTGAATTCCTTCGATGTCTTCCTTTAATCCAATCTGGCGCAGATCCAAAACACTCCAGCAGTACTCAAGAACAAGTCGCACTAGCGCGGTCTCCTTTACAGATGAACCGCATTCTCCTAAAATTCTCCTTACAAAAATTAAAGTTGACTATATCCCTTCTCTACCACAATTCTTCCACACTCGTTCCATTTCACATCGTTTTGTAACTTTCCGCCCAGATATTTAAACGACATGACTGTCAAGCATGGCACTACTAATGATGTATCCATACATTAAGTGTTAGTTTCTCCTACTCACCGCATTAACTTACATTTTTTTACCATTGGAGCTAGCTGCCATTCTATCACACCAAGTAGAAATTTTTTCTGAGTTATGTTGTATCCTCCTACAGTCACTCAACGTCGACATCTTCCTGTACACCACAGAATCATCAGCAAACGACAAGAGATTGCTGCCCGTCCTGTCTGCCAGATCATCTATGTACACAGAAAATAACAGCAGCCCAATCCCACGCTCTTTGGGTACACCCGACAATAGCTTTGTCTCTGATGAGCACTCGCCATCGAGGACAACAGATTGGGTTCTATTACTTAAGAGGTCCCCGAGCCATTCACATGTTTGGAAATTTATAGTAAGGCCTTATGGGAGCAAAATGCTGAGGTCATCGGTCCCTAAGCGTCTACCCCGCGCGGTCCACTCACATACACTATTGGCCATTGAAATTGCTACACCACGAAGATGACGTGCTACAGACGCGAAATTTAACCGACAGGAAGAATATGCTGTGATATGCAAATGATTAGCTTTCCAGAGCATTCACACAAGGTTGGCGCCGGTGGCGACACCTACAACGTGCTGACATGAGGAAAGTTTCCAACCGATTTCTGATTTCTCATACACAAACAGCTGTTGACCGGCGTTGGCTGGTGAAACGTTGTTGTGATGCCTCGTGTAAGGAGGAGAAATGCATACCATCACGTTTCCGACTTTGATAAAGGTCGGAGTGCATCCTATCACGATTGCAGTTTATCGTATCGCGACATTGCTGCTCGCGTTGGTCAAGATCTAATGACTGTTAGCAGAATATGGAATCGGTGGGTTCAGGAGGGTAATACGGAACGCCGTGCTGGATCCCAACGGGCTCGTATCACTAGCAGTCGAGATGACAGACATCTTATCCGCATGGCTGTAACGGATCGTGCTGCCACGTCTCGATCCCTGAGTCAACAGATGGGGACCTTTGCAAGACAACAACCATCTGCACGAACAGTTCGACGGCGTTTGCAACAACAAGGACTATCAGCTCGGAGACCATGGCTGCGGTTATCCTTGACGCTGCATCACAGACAGGAGCGCCTGCAGTGGTGTACTCAACGACGAACCTGGGTGCACGAATGGCAAAACGTCATTTTTTCGGATGAATCCAGGTTCTGTTTACAGCATCATGATGGTCGCATTCGTGTTTGGCGACATCGCGTGAACGCACATTGGAAGCGTGTATTCTATCCTTCATTCGATCGCTGCGAAACCCTACATTTCAGCAGGACAATGCACGACCGCATGTTGCAGGTCCTGTACGGGTCTTTCTGGACACAGAAAATGTTCGACTGCTGCCCTGGCCAGCACATTCTCCAGATCTCTCACCAATTGAAAACGTCTGCTCAATGGTGGCCGAGCAACTGGCTCGTCACAATACACAAGTCACTACTCTTGATGAGCTGTGGTATCGTGTTGAAGCTGCATGGGCAGCTGTACCTGTAGAAGCCCTGTTTGACTCAATGCCCAGGCGTATCAAGGCCGTTATTACGGCCAGAGGTGGTTGTTATGGGTGCTGATTTCTCATGATGTATACACCCAAATTGCGTGAAAATGTAATCACATGTCAGTTCTAATAAATGTATTTGTCCAATGAATATCTGCTTATCCTTTGCATTTCTTCTTGGTGTAGCAATTTTAATGGCTAGTAGTGTATCTAGGAACCTATTCCATATGCTTGTACCTTTGTTAACAGCCTAAAATATGGCTCAGTGTCAAACGCTTTCCGGAAATCTAGGAATATGGAATCAGCCTGTTGTCGTTCATCTATAGTTTACAATATATTAAGTGAGAAAAGGGCATGCTGAGTTTTACACTAGCGACGGTTCCTAAAACCGTGCTCATTCGTGGACATAAGCTCTTTTCTCTCTAGAAAATTTATTATATTCGAACTCAGAATATGTTCTTGAATTCTGCAGCGAACTTATGTTAAGGATATGGGTCTGTAATTTTGCGGGTGCGTTCTTTTACCTTATCATGAACATCGGAGACTTGCATCTCATAGAGTCAACTGGGACACCAAATAGCGTTCTAACGTCTTCAGCGATGAGTCTCTTTCCTGTTTGTGGTGGCTAGATTGACGCCACCTTGTCTGTAGATGATCTGTTGGAAGGTAACGTGAAGCAACGATTCTAGACACCCTCTCGAACTCTTTGAACCATGGTGCGCGGTATTACTTATGGTAATGGGACTAATTTAGTAATTGCTGAAGAGGACGTGAATGCTCGCCAGTATGTTTTTAGACTGGTAAACCCTGTGGTCATATGCTTCATGACCAGGGTACTAAATGGCACATTACAGCAGAATAATGCAAGATCCCACAATGCAGTTCACACCGCAAACACCTTGAGAAATGTACGGACGTTTGTCTTGCCTCGCACAAAGGGTGCCCGCGATGCGATAGAAGGACACATACTTTCATACAAGCCTCCAGCCAGTAAACACCACGTACTGACACAGCTTGTATTTCAGCTATGTCAAAAATGTTTTGAAGATCACATTCGAAGATTCTTTGCTTCCATGCTACAACGAACACAAGAGTGTATTCGTGAGGGTCACGCATCACATCGCTGTTGATAGGGATGAGTTCAGATTAGAATGAAAGTTTAATCATTTAATATTCGTTACACTATGAAAATCTCCACAAGGATTGATAAGTATCGAATTGGTGCTTCATGATCTAATACCTTCCGTTTTCGCTAGCGTATTTGTATAGCCTTCTCGGGAAGGAAACATGGACAGTTCATACATAAAGAGAACAGAAGCTTTTGAAAAGTCGTGGTACAGAAAAATACTAAAGATTATACGTGGGGCGTTGAATAAGTAACGCAACACATTTTAATCCTAAAGCAGGTTGGTTTTATTCAGGATTGCAATACATAATATTATTCCCCACTGTTTTGACTACAAAACTTTTTTTCAGCATTATCTCTGTTCAGTGCGACGACCTTACGCCACCTTACTGGGAAAACTTTTATGGCCGCATGGTACCTTTCTACTGGTCGATGTCGGATCCAATGTCTTGCTGCATCAATAACCTCGCCATCGTTGAGGTACTGCTTCCCACGGTGTGATTTCTTCATTGGGCCAAACTAGTTGCTCTTTACGGTCTTTTGTTAATCGGAGAGGAACTCAAAGGGCATAAACCTTTGAGTGCTCCAAATGGTGGACGAGTGTGTCAGCACTACCAACAGAGACGCCCAGTTGAGGAGCGAGGTGGTTCACTGTGATCCGTTGATCACCTCGAATGAGAGTGTCCGCACGTTCCAACATTACACAGCTGTGTACAGCCGGCTGGCATACGGGAGATGCGATGAACATACACGACAAACAGGTATTGAATAGTATTGGAGGACTTTTTGCGAAAATTTTCCTATAGAACTATTCCATCAACCCCATAATAACGAAAACCGAAACATCAACGTCTAATTCAAGAATTACACCTTTCGACTGACATAGCGAGTGCTCACTATGTACCTAGATATATAGACTTTGACATTGATACTTACATCATAATAATGTATGATCTGAAGATGGCAATGGCCGCAAAAGGTAGTTGTGAAATGTAGAATTTACTTGATCAAGACGGACCTTTATAAATGAATATTCAGACACCAACTATTCAAACAAAATATTAATGTCACCATTCATACTCACGGTCAGTTCTATTACTAAAATTAGGGATCTTCTTTGATTAAGAGTTGTCCATATTGGGTACTCACCGACGAGCCAGTGTGGGCTCTCTGGCACGAAGCAGAGCGCGACGACGGCGGCGACGGGGCAGACGAGGTTGACGAGGGCCACTGTGCGCCAGGGCAGCAGGTTGCCCAGCAGGAACTGCGTGAACACGCCCACGATCACCGACGTAGAGCTGGTGGCCGACAGCGCGCCGCGGAAGCGCGGCTCCGTGATCTCCGCCACGTACGTCAGCACCTGCCGGCAGCGCCACAGCGACGTCACACCCCAGGCTCTGAGCAAACTTCTTTTCGGCCCTCTTCTGCTTAGCACTGAAAAACGTGTCCTGTATCTCGCCCACTGTCACAATAAATAGCAAGATTTACACTGTCTGATCAAAAGTATCCAGAGACCTTTTAATGCCGGCCGGTGTGGCCGTGCGGTTCTAGGCGCTACAGTCTGGAACTGCGTGACCGCTACGGTCGCAGGTTCGAATCCTGCCTCGGGCATGGATGTGTGTGATGTCCTTAGGTTAGTTATGTTTAAGTAGTTCTAGTTCTAGGTAACTGATGACCTCAGATGTTAAGTCCCATAGTGCTCAGAGCCATTTGAACCATTTTTGAACCTTTTAATGGACTCATCTTCATGTTGGCATGAACTCTGCTTGAGACACTTCCACTGACGTGTCTGAATGTCTTCGATGGTACGGCAGCCCATTCTACCGTAGCCATAGCTAAGGAAGGTAGTGATGGTGGATGCTGGGGTCCAAAACTAAACGTCCTTGTAAATCATCCCAAGGTGTCCCATTGGATTTAGCTAGCAACTTTGGGTTATGCAGAAGCTACTGCCTCACAGACGCTGCTTTATGACAGTGCGTTGTTATGCTGATACAATAATCGTCTCTGAACTGCTGCTTTACTGTGTGCAGCACACAATGCTGTAAAATATGTTCGTAATCTTCCAGATTTTTCGTTTAATTAAGCGCAATAAGGGAACTACACCCTAACCGTAAGAAGTACAACAGTACCGTAACATCGCCTCCGTACTTCACTGTTGGCATTACACACAATGACGGGTGAAGTTCTACAGGCATTCGTCAAACCCAAACTCTACCAACGAATAGTCACAGGCTACAGTGTTATTTGTCACTCCAGATCACTCGTTTACAGTCATCCACTGTCAAGTGGCGTCCATCTCTACACTAATTCAAGCGTCGTTTAGCATTAACTACAAAAACCTGAAACTTATGAGTAGATGCTCGACCAGATGTACCCACATGTTCTTTTTATCCTTGGTTTCCTGTGAACGGGTATCACGGAGGAGCTGGCTGGCGCACAGACGTATTCATCTTGTACCGCTGACGAGCATTTGCCAATCATCTGACGACCTGACGTCATATTCAGTCTCCAGTGAAGTAACATCATATTCTTATTCACTTTTTGAGCCTCTAAATTAAGTGTTAAAGTCAGGATCACTATAGTCATCCACTTTTGGAAGCACTGCATAAACGACAATGCAGAACAGAGGCTGCAGGCGTGTGTTTTGTTGTCGAGTATCCAAAGCTGCACGAAGTAAGGAGATATCTAGCGGCAACCACATCAGCCGAACCACGACAACCTGGCTGTAAATGTAGGACTGACGCTCTTTAGTCGCCGAATACTTAACTGTTAGCGCTGAAACGTATGTGCGAGATCTTATTTTTCAAAAGTCTGTTCTTAAGTTGACCGAGTATACTCTGGATTTTAAATTTCTATTTATGTGCCATAGCCTAGGTCCTTCAACTGGGTCGTTTGCGTTGGTTCACTGCAAACCTTTTCATTGGTCTTCTCAAATGAAAGCCACCCTGATGCAATCTTCTACGCACTGTTTGGGCTGAGATATGAATCCCTGTTGCCCGGACGAAGTCAGTTCCAATATTTCCTAAATATTGGAACTGACTTCACCCGGGCAACAGGGAGTTAATGCTGGGTGCCTGCGAGCTGGCAGTTGGAGGAAATGATCCTGCATTGGTGTTGTCATAACGAAGACGACCGCTGCGAGGCCTATCGTTCACATTTGCCGTCTCCCTGTACTTGCTCCACACCTTAAAATTGGAAATTTGTGGTAAGTTCCTATGGGATCAAACTGCTGAGGTCATCGGTCCCAAGGCTTACACTCTATTTAAATTAACTTACGCTAAGGACAAAACACACACACACACACACACACACACACACACACACACACACACACACACACAAAAATGTCCGAGAGTGGACTCGAACCTCCGACGAGGGGAGCCGCGCAAACCGTGGCAAGGTGCTCAAGAAGGCATGGCTACCCCGTGCGGCGCACCACACTTAGACACATTTTTGAGTGACATGCAAGCGATCTGCAACGTCTTCTATGTATGACCTGCTGAAAGTGAAGCCACTATCCTGGCTATCAAAGTGTTGTATGCCTCTACGTGGCATGTTACTGCAGCGAAGCTGTTGTTAATACTGTACGGCTCGCGGTGTGCCGCAACGGCAGCGGTATTTTTACATGATTGGGAAACGCCCACAAAGGATGGCAGTACTAAAAAGCGTCCAATATTCATCTTTTGGTTCTGCAGCTGTATTTGCAGTTAAATTATACGATATTGGTTCTGCTTTTATGCAGAAACACTGTTTTTCTCTTTTTACCCAAGATTTTTCGGCACTGCTGTGCTAAAAGCAGTGAGTTTTGTTTATTGAAAACTGTAAAAAGTTAACATATTTTTGGTTGTAACCGGTCTAACAAAGTGAGGCCCAAAGGGAGGTTTTGTTCGTTTTGCTTCTTACTGTGATTTTACGTTATATGATTTTGCAGGACCATCTGTATGGTGTCTTGCACTGATCTGAGCCGCAACAATTGAAGTCACTTTGAATGGGTTCAGATAAAGTGGCATATCCCGTTTCAACTCTGAAATATTTTGATCCAACTTCCTGCAAGAAACACTCTTCAGATGCCAGTGCAGTTGAAATGCCTGCATCATCTGTCCAACCGCAGATTCCCGTGCCAGAACCACCAGCTCCATCGTTTTCTGCTAGCCCTTCACCAAATGGAAACTCCAAATGTGTTTCTCCTCTCGACATAAGTCCCCCACCTGCTCTCTCCAGAAGTTCAAATTCCAGCAGAGGAGGTAAACGTGCTGCGATTGTGACTTTTCCTAACAAATTGGAACGTCAAGCTTCATTGTAGAGGTCTGAAGAAAGAAGAAGGAAGCTGACCACTTCCTACACATGTTCGAAAGAACTTTAAAGAAAAGACACCCAATAGTGAAACAGTCTTTCCAATCGTCTGAAAAGAAGAATAAAAGTGATATCGACTTTGATGACTCTTCCTCTGAACCAGCCTTGGTTACTACAGATGAGAAAGATAGTATATATGAGGAATGTCTCTACCGCTCTGAGCCCTAAAAAATAGCCAACACGGCGAGAAGCGGATTAAATGCATAAAATGTCTCCAGTGGGCTCACGAATTGTGTGCGGGAAAGGAAAAATATAGTTGGAAAACATAAATATGTGGTGTATGTTCCACTAAATAATGTAAGGTGACAGTTAATGCTATTCAGATAAAGATGTTTCTTTTTATATTCCAAAAATACATATATTTTCATTAAATTTAACCATCCGAAATTAGGGACACTAATATCCGAAATTGGGAACCCTTTCTTCAATGTTGTAAAAGGCACTTCTTTTAATTCCATTAAATTAGTTCATAATGTTTTTAGAATACATGAATTTTGAACACAGGACATAGAACAAAGAGTTCAAGAACGAATTTTCATTTTCTGTGAAACATTATTGTCACCAAATTTTATAAAACTGCAAATGGTATCTGGAACATGGCTCTCTTGCCTTACTATTACATATTCTTTAAACAAAAATCAGTTGAACTGACGATCAGCATTTTGAAAGTTGTTTTTTCAGGCGAATATTTACTGTATCGCTAATTTGCTGCATGTGACTCTGTCATGATTCTCAGTTGCCACACTTTGTCCTTGTAGTCATTGTGATATTGGCTCAATATATACAGTGGGTGAGAGATTTCTTAATTCCTAGCTCTTTCCATGGCTGCACACATGTATCAGTAGTTTTGTTGCGATGAGTGATGGTAGGTAGGCGGTTGTATGTGTGGTAACGTCAGCTACCCTCACATGTCTGCCTGCCCGGCTAAGCATAGCTTGGTGGCAGTTTGGATGCGAGGTACTGGCGGAAGTGAGGACGAGTTGTGAGCCGTGCTTGGGTAGCTCAGATGGTAGAGCATTTGCCCGCGAAAGACAAAGGTCCCGAGTTTGAGTCTCGGTCCGGCACACAGTTTTAATCTGCCAGAAAGTTTCATAGCTTGTGGTGTTCTCACCCCCTCCCCCTCAGCCCCCAACCAACTGCCCCTACGAAGGACGCAGCGGCACGCGCAGCATCGCTACAGAGCGTGTGTATGTAGGTGCATGGGCAGAAGCGCGCATCCATGTATTGTGTTACTGAAGTAGCTGTAAATTGTACAACGTGAACCTTATGCAACAAATGTAATATTCTTTATCATGGTTTATGTTCAAAGTTGTGAAAAAGATATGCTCCATTCCTTTACTCCACCCTCCTAGGGGTTGAGGTCTTTTTACTTTTTTTTTTACTTTTGAAAGTAGACTGTGGTCTCCCTCAGGATTCAGGCTATCTCCATAACAAATTTCATCGAAATCGGTTCAATGGTTTAGTTGCGAAAACGTAACAGACTAAGTTATTTTCGCATTTAATGATACTGGTATGGGGATATGGATTAAACTCGTTGAGGATTGTATAAGCACTGTGTTCATTAGGTTTAGTTCTATTACATAGAACATATCAACAAATAAAAGCATTTTTACAAATATAATAAAGTTCAAAATAATAAGAGCAAATAGTTTTTTCAAAGAATAAATGTTTCCCTAATTCGCGTAATTTTATTCAAATTAATAAAGATCTTGCACTACCCACTTTCTAAAAGAGCCTATGTACTTCCTCATATTTGAAGCTGTCTCCTAGGCGCTTCAGTCTGGAACCGCGCGACCGCTACGGTCGCAATATCGAATCCTGCCTCGGTCGTGGATGTGTGTGATGACCTTAGGTTAGTTAGGTTTAAGTAGTTCTAAGTTCTAGGGGACTGATGACCTCGGATGTTAAGTCCCATAGTGCTCAGAGCCATTTGAACCATTTGAAGCTGTCTCCATAGCAAATTTAATCGGAATCGTTTCAGCGGTTTAGACGTAAAACAGAGAGTGTCACTTTTACATTTGCAATATTACTGTGGAGATGGATTTTAATGATTGTGTAGAGGAAGCTTTGATTTTGAAGCACTTGGCAATGGCCATTCGTCGAAGTCAGCTGACAGAGCATGAGTGAATGATGATACAAGGGGACTTTCAAGTAAAAAAATGTCTTAAACAACTGAAGGTGGCATAATCTTAAAGTTGCTAAGGAAAATCAGAAGGTAATTATGAGCAGCTTAAGTGTGCGTCGTGTTCGATAAGACGTGTGCGGCATGAATACATCAGTCCTTCTACTGTAAGTCGCGTGCAGGTTTAACTGCCTTTTGCTGCAGGCGATACTTTACCCGCCATAAAGTGCGACAGGCTGCAGTCGATCGTGAATTTAGCTATTTCCTTAAGCTAGTTTACGATGCAGTCAGGTATGGATGTCAAACCATCACGGAAATCAGGCAATAAAACTTCCTGCGGGGCGTCGAAGAATTAACTCTGCGGTTCGTACTGTACGACGACTTCCCTGATGAGACCAAAGCCAAATTTACCATCGCGTAATAATTCTGAATATATGTATATTTGCAAGACTTAATCGGATAAACGACATCGTTTGAAGACATATACTGTACTAGTGTATCTACGTGGCATTGCAAGCTACTTATACAATAATCTTACAGTCTGCGGTTCATAAAATATAAGGTTTTAATAACGGTTAAAGATTAATATACTATCTAAATAGTGTTATTTTCTTGCCATTCATACATGGACTGTCCCTTAGCGTATGGTGAACTGTTCAGGATTTATACGAATTTAGCAAAACAGTCACGCAAAACTAGATGCCAAAAGAAATTATGCAGTAACATTTTTAGAGAATGTAAGATCACATCTCGTGCAGTCTTACATGTATGTTTCCTGAAATGACTCAGGGAATTAACAATATATTTCCGAAAATAATGGCACACCCTCAAGAACCATGTTTAGTGATGCCGTGATATACGTGCATACTGAGAGACTGTAGTTTTAGTGATTCTTTCGTCACGATCAACGGTGATCAGGTGGCGCTCAGAGGCAGTAACTGTGCTGTGTTTAGAGGTAAACAGTGTTTGCAACATTCATTCTAGGGTACAATCATGCCCCAACGACGAGTACGTACTGTAGTTTAGCAGTTAAGCCATTTCCACCGGCCCTCGGAAGTTCGATGGACTTATCGAAGGACTGCCGTACATGGTGGGCGCAATGTATAGATGGGTGTCGCTGCTTTCATCTGTGGTCTGTGGAACATTCCCACACCTACAGAACAGGTTCTGGACATCCGCATAGTGCAGACAGACGTGAAGATCGACTCATAGTGCGAGCAGCGGTGGCCGACTGCACATGGTACAGGGACGGAATCCGGGCACATGTTAAACCTCCTGGGCGATTAAGGACTTTTGGGAACATTCTGCTTGCAGCAGGATAAAGAACGCTTGTGCCTCTGGGTAGGCTACCACTGAGACCACGACACTAGCAAGCACGGCTACTCTGGCTTTGTGAAAGCGTCGTGAAAGAGTTGACTGGAGAAAGGAATGGAGCTCTGTTGTCTTCAGCGATAAGAGTGGTTCAAAAATGGCTCTGAGCACTATGGGACGTAACATCTGAGGTCATCAGTCCCCTAGAACTTAGAATTACTTAAACCTAACTAACCTAAGGACATCACACAGATCCATGCCCGAGGCAGGATTCGAACCTGCAACCGTAGCGGTCGCGCGGTTCCAGACTGTAGCGCCTAGAACCGCTCGGCCACACCGGCCGGCTAAGAGTGGGTTCTGTCTGTATGCGACTAAAAGACCTATACGTGTATGGTGCAGACCTGGCGAGCTGCATTTGCCCATGACACACAGGTGCCAGAGCAAACTCTAGAACGTGCGTGCCATCAGTTACAACTCGCGCTCACATCTGGCATTTCTGCAAAGTAAAGTAACTAGTGGCTGCTTTATTAAACAGGCTTTTATCCCCGTGCTACTGCTATTCCCTCGTCTGGAAAGTAATGTGCGTTTTCAGCAGGACAATGCACGTCCACAAACGGCTGCTGAAACGCAACGTGCTCTTCACGATTTACAACTGCCCTGGCCGGCAAGATCACCAGATCTCTCGCTAATTGAACACGTGTGGGAAGCGGGAATTTACTCGTTCTCCAGGGCGAGCAAGTACCATTGCCGAACTGGAACAACAGTCTCAAGATGCTTGGGACACTCTATCGCAGGATACCATTCGGCACCTTTATGATCGTTTGCGTGCGAGAATACACGTTTGCGCTGCTGCCAGAGGGAGGCACACTGTGCATTGATGCGACTGTCTGGGCGACTTTACTGTGACATGTTTGTTTCATTTCTTCTTATTTCTTCATTACGTATCACGAATTATCTATCACCTAGTTCATTTGCACAAGGTGCTTTTTATCAGCATCTGGTTCTACTTTTGACAGATTTGTGTATAATGTGCTGCTTATTGCCCGTCATAATGACGACATGGCATTAGTGATAAACACAATTTATAATCAAAAATTTCTGAAGATCGAGGATGAGAGGTTAAACTGCCGAAACCGTCGTCTACATCTACATGATTACTCTGTAATTCACAGTTAAGTGTCTGGCGATGGGTTCACTTTAACCGCCTTTAAGCTACTCCTCTACCGTTCCACTCTCGAAAAGCGCTCGAGAAAGTCGAACTCTTAGATCTTTCCGTACGAGCTTTGATTTCTCTTATCTTATTATGACGATCATTTCACTAATTACACTGTAGGAAATACTGTAACCAGCCACAAGATTTCTTGAAATGCTTGTATTATACCATTGCTAGTTTCAGGCCTGAGCCCCTCATCAGATGGTAGCGTTGAATCCTCGCAAGTTTTACATTTGTGTACTCAACGCCCTGTAGACGAAGAAGGGCTCGGGCCCGAAACTAGTAATGGTATAACAAAATCATTTCAAGAGAACTTGCGGTTGGTTGCAGCATTTCCTACAGTGTAATTTACGAAAAATGCTGTGGCGTTCTCCAACCAAAATGGATAAAATAATAATGATCATTTCTCCCTCTGTAGGTAGGCGCCAAAAAAATATTTTCACACTCTGAGGTGAAAGTTGGTGCTTGAAATTTCATGAGAATTTCCTGCCGCGGCGAAAAATAACTTTGTTTTAATGACTGCCACCTCAATTCGTGTATCATGTACTCTCTCCCTCATTTCACGATAGTACAAAACGAGCTGCCCATCTTTGAACTTTTTCGATGTCCTCCGTCAATCCTATCTGATGTGGATCCCACATCGCACACCAGTACTCCAGAAGACGGTGACAAGCGTAGAGTAAGCAGTTTCTTTAACAGATCTGTTACATTTTCTAAGTTTTCTGCCAATAAATCGCAGTCTTTGGTTTGGTTTCCCCCACAGCATTACCTATGTAATCGTTCCGTTTTAAGTTACCCGTATTCTTATCCTCAGGTATGTAATTGAATTCACAGCCTTTACGTTTGTGTGATTTATCGTGTAACCTAAAATTTGACAGTTTTCTTTCAGCACCTATATAGATGAGCTCACGTTTTACGTTATTAAGATTCAGTTGCAACTTTTTGCAGTATATAGATATTTTATCTTAATAATTATGCAATTGGTTTTGATCTTCTGATGTCTTAAGAAGACGGTAAATGGCAGTATCACCTGCAAACAATCTGAGAGGCCTGCTCAGCTTGTCTCTTAAATCATGTGTGTAGATCAGGAACAACAAGTGGTTCAAATGGCTCTGAGCACTATGGGACTTAACATCTGAGGTCATCAGTCCCCTAGAATTTAGAACTACTTAAACCTAACTAACCTAAGGACATCACACACATCCATGCCCGAGGCAGGATTCGAACCTGCGACCGGAGCGGTCGCGCGGTTCCAGACTGAAGCGCCTAGAACCGCTCAGCCACACTGGCCGGCCAGGAACAACAGAGAACCAATAACACTTCCTTGGGAAACGCCGGCCATTACTTCTCTTATGTGATGACTTTCCGTCAGTCATGATCTGTGATCTTTCTGACAGGAAATCACGAATCCAGTCCCACAACTGAGAAGATACTCCATAGGCAAGCAATTTAGTTAGAAGTCCTTGTGAGCAATCCTTTCAAGAGTCTTCTGGAAGTCTAAAAGTATGGAATCACTTTGATGTTCCCTGTCGATATCAATCATTACTTCATGAGAATAAAGAGCTAGTTCTGTTTCACAATAACGATGTTTTCTGAATCCATGTTGGCTATTTGTAAAGACTCGCTTTCTTCGAGATAATTCATAATGTTCGAGCCGGTATATGTTCCAAAATCCTACTGCAAATCAACGTTAGTGGTATGGTCTGTAATTCAACGGATTACTCCCGTTTTATTTCTTGGATATTGAAGAGACCTGTGCAACTTTCCAGTTTTTGGGTATATCATTGTGAGATATGGAGCGGTTGTATCAGCATACTCTGAAAGGTATCTGAGTGGTATACAAACTGGACCGGAGGACTTGCGGTTCTTAGATATTCTAAGCTGCATCGCTACACCGAGGATCAGGGGTGATTCTAGAAGTCGGTCAAGGGCTAATGGGGGGGGGGGGGGAGGGGGTTTGAGGGAATGAAATATCGCTTAACAAAAGAAGAGTTGGGGTCCTCCACCGCAAAATTGGTAAAATTTGGTTTTGTTTGAAGTAGTTTTTGGTAACTGTTTTGGAGTTCAGGGTAAAAAATGTGTTATAATAAATAATAAGACGCCCATTTAAGTTAAATGATATTTATTTGTTTGGATGGTAAGCTATTTGCCGTTCTTATTCTTTTGTTAAAATGTGCTTGAACTACATTGAAATCTATATTTCTACACAATTATATAAAAAATGATTGAATCCGTTGGAGTAATATATTCGCTGATTTCTAAAGTCATTTTATCCAGTGTAATATGATATTCCATTGGAGGGGGCTATAGTCCGCATAGCCCCCCTCCCCCTCTTGCCACCACCCCTGCCGAGGATGTCTACTTTTAATGTTACATATTAATTAATGCGATCTTGACAATAAATTTTCTTTTCAAATTATGTATGGATCGCTCCTTCTATTTTCTCAACATAAAAACTACAAGGTAATCACAGTCATCATGATAGAGTTTTCTCTTATCACACAGCAGAAATTCGCGCGTCACCAAATATTTTCATTACGCTACACGAGTCATGTTTCACCGCGATGAAATACGAGAGGAAAATTGTCGAGCGATACCCTTGCCAGTAGCTCAGCTCTCAACAAACCTTTCCTGATGATCTTGACTAACGCACTGGGAGCAATATAGACACTAATCTCTACTTCTCACCTGATGTGACGACCTAGGCGCGAACCCATAGTCTGCTGTCTTTCGGAACAAGTACACGGTTCTAGGGCCAAAGGAACCATTCTGATACACAATTGACAGATCGTCTAATGCCTTCGGTAACTCTGGCGAGAAACGTACAGCCTCTCTCGCAAAAGCTCTCATTAAGATCTGCATGAAATTCAGTTAACTGGGTCTTCGACATACTGGCACATCTACAGTGGGACGCTACTGTAACGAGACTACCGGTGCTCGTCAGAAAATCAGATAGTTTAGTTTCTGGCTCAGACTACTGATGATCAATTTGTGGTTTCTACTCTCTATACACCGTGGGAATTTGAATCTTGGGATCCATGCAAATATGGAATTTCTATGCCATGTCCTTAGAGTTAAACTAAATACTCGTCTTGCAATCCATATTCTGATATTCTGTGCTGTGCATAACTGAATACCAGGATGGTCCCTCTGAGCAGGGCACGGTCAATATTCTTCTCTATTGTTCCACAACTGGATTTTCTGCTCCATCTCTTATATCTCCGAAAATAGACAACTTTAAACCCTTATCTTCCTTCTATGTTTAGCTGCTGCTACGGTCTGTTTAAGCGACTAAGGCCTGCCATCAGGCTTCGAGACTTTGTAACTAAAAGTCTAAGAAGTCGACCTTGCCTAACCCTAGGCAGACGGGTCACAGTTGGCGGATAGTGAACGTTCCACCAGATATGGTGGACAGTTGCAAATACAGAATAAGCAGTCCTGCACCAATGCAAAATAAGACCAAATCCACTTTGCGTCTGTCTTGTAGCAAGCGACAAAGAGGTCAGTGTCTGTTCACCAGTGGTGCGGCTGAAATTTATATTCTGGAACTAACCCTTCCAGTCTTAACACTTTGAGTTTACTCAATGAGTCTACTCAACCCCACCTGATTCCAGGTACAATCATCATGGAGCATATTGATAATCACAATATTACCCCAGGTGGTCAATCCACTTCCGGCATTACTGGCAAAATTGGTATTTCGGTTTCTGGGGCGACCAGGTTAAAATGCAGTGTGATTCAACAGAGGAAGTCGGAATCCTCTGGCCAACTTAAAACCACAACAGTCACATTTTTTTTTGCAACACTTAACATATGAACACTTTTGCAACCAGGTAAACTTCATATATTGGGAGATACATTAAAAGAACAGAAGATTCAAATTTTGGAACTTCACGAAACACGAATGACGGACAATCATGGATTTCGGTAATTATAATCTTTTTAAAAGTAAAACTGATAAAAGAGAACTTAATAATGCACCACATCTTGGTGTTGCTTTTGCAGTCTCCAAAAATATTTTAAATTCAATAACGGAAATAAAAACCGTTAATAATAGACTAATGACAATTTCTCTTGCATGCGCAAATCAGATATACACTTTAATTAATGCCCACATGCCAATCAATGAGGATAACCGCAAAAAAAACCTGAAGAAGTTAATGATGCTTGCGAAACGTTAGACAGCATCATCTTGAACATTCCCTCAAGCCATGTTAAAATTTTAGTGGGTGATTTTAATGCTCAAATAGGTAAAGAGAAAAAATATAAGGTGGATGGATTTCCTGCGCATAAACAGACAAACCAAAATTGCCAAAGACTTCTTGAAACGTGCAAAACATTTAACCTTAAATCATGTCAACACATTTTAAAAGGAAATCCTCTAAACAAAAAACTTGGCGAGCACCCAATACATTTATTGGGGGATTTCAAATCGATCATGTAGCAATTTCATGCCCTAACTATAAAGAAATTTTAAATGTCCAAATTAGGAAAGGGGCTGATATAGATTCTGAGCATTATTTAATGCGAATAAAAGTAAAACTTCAACCTCAAAAAATATTCAAACAAAAAAATAATATTCCAAAATTTGACACTGCTAAAATAACCCCAACTCTAACAAGCGAACTTGACAAAAAACAATCCAACAACTGGCAAAGCCTAAAAGAAAAGTTCATCAAAACAACACAAAATTTAGTTTCGCTTCGAAACAAACACCCTTGGTAGAAAGTGGATTCTGAAACAGCAGTTAAGTCTAGGCAGGAGGCATTCAAAAATTAGAATTGTAACAAAACTGAAAATACGTACAGCACCTTTCTAACTAGAATGAAATTTTCACTCTACAGCGGAATGTTCGCTGATATGAAACTTCCTGGCAGATTAAAACTGTGTGCCGGACCGAGACTCGAACTCGGGAGCTTTGTCTTTCGCGGGCAAGTGCTCTACCAACTGAGCTACTCAAATACGACTCACGCCCCGTCCTCACAGCTTTACTTCTGCCAGTACCTCGTCTCCTACCTTCCAAACTTTACAGAAGCTCTCCTGCGAACCTTGCAGAACTAGCACTCCTGAAAGAAAGGATATTGCGGAGACATGGCTTAGCCACAGCCTGTAGGATGTTTCTAGAATGAAATTTTCACTCTACAGTGGATTGTGCGCTGATGAGAAACTTCCTTGCAGATTAAAGCTGTGTGCCGGACCGAGACTCGAACTCGGGACCTTTGTCTTTCGCGGGCAAGTGCTCTACCAACTGAGCTACCTAAGCACGACTCACACCCCGTCCTCACAGCTTTACTTCTGCCAGTATCTCGTCTCCTACCTTCCAAACTTTATATATATATATATATATATATATATATATATATATATATATATATATATATAAGAGCAGACACCACACACACACACACACACATATATATGTGTGTGTGTGTGGTGTCTGCTCTTTTGCTTTTTCGGACATGTCTGAAAGAACCGACATCACATGTATAATTAAGACGTTGACGGACAATGATCCCTTCCCATTGACATAAATCAATGTCCACTGACAGCTCATGTTTGTAATTCCTTTGTGTTCTGATACTATATCTTTTATTTCTCTCGTTTCTCAATATGCCATTAGCTGTGAAAATACTACTTATGACAGCAGCTAAATGAATTGTTACTCTCATGCCACGTCGTTATAACCTAATTAAATGATGTTTACAACAATTAATTTGTCAAACAACAAACGATATAAGGCTGTGTCGTGCTGTCTTTTATCTTGGTTCATTACTTGATGAAAAGTGTTTTTTTTTCCTAAAAGCAAATTTTCTCTTCCTGGATAATTCGTTAATTTTTTTACTATAAATATTTCACAAGATGTCGAATCAGCTCGTTACTTTCGCACCGGCAAGTGAATCTAGAACTGTGGATGCAAGTATAACATCTTATTACATAGTAGCAAAGACTCTGGTTGCGCACATGAAGCACTAAGTATATACAGCCATACGACTTGTGTGAGATAATGGTAATTTTGTTTACAGGTCACTGCATATAGCTATCATTAAAATTCGGAGAACAACGTTAGGTAAATGAATAGCATAACTTTCATCTAACTCAAACGATTTAAACAGCATACGCCAGGACAATTCTCAGGAAGCACGAATCTTGTCTGGCCCATATTTAATTGGCAATTGGACTGACATCTCTTGGTAATAAAAGAAGCTGTGAGCTATCGTGCTGCCCAGACCGCGTGACTGAAGCTCCAGTTCCACCTGAGCTGCGACAACATGTCTGCTCCTGAACTACAGCGCCACTACGGTACGAGCTGCCTGACCGCAAAGTAGTTCGGCGCGAGCTTCAGCCACTTGTTGCCCACCTGACTCCATCGCCAGCTGGAGTGAGCTACATTTTCTGTGTCACCTTTCCCCGCATTTCCCATTGTTCTCCTTAAACAATAACTCCATACCAAAACATCTGTCCTTATCAGCTTAGTATCTGATAACTCCTGCATCATAGGTCATTTAGGAAGTCGATGGTAGCTCACACCCGTCTCCTGATAATGGTAGCTGACTTCAACCTGGTACTGCAGTCGGACGGTCTTAAGTCTATCTCATGTGTCCACAAGCCTGGTAGGGTAAATAAGGGATGTGAGCAGCGTCAGATGTTGAGTCATCAGTCTGAAGGGCATGGGGATGCTGTGTATTCGAGCAAGATGGCGTTGTCACCATTTGATGGAGTTTGAAAGGGGCCTTATTAGGAAGTCTCCATTTAGCAGGCTGATCAGATTGTGTGAATAACCACATTTACGAGGCCTTTAGATGTGACAGAGGTCCGGTGCTGAACTGCATGTGAACGTCATCGAAGTTCTGGTCGACCACCCCTGGCCACCACAAGGGAGGATCACCTTATTCTGCACATAGTAATCCCTTCACATCTGATCCTGCCAACCAAGAACAAGTAATGGAAACTCTGTCACATTGTGAGCCATTTCACAGCATTGGTCAGAGACTAGCAGCAGTCAGACTACAGTTTACCATCACATGCACACACCACAACAAAAATGGCTGCATTTGGAAGGTGTCTTGATTGAAACACATGAACTGCTGAGGAATAGCTTTGCACTGTGTTTAGGAATGAATCGCGATTAAGAGCTACCCCTGATGACTGTTGCCGTGAATAGGCCGGTGACCTAGAAGAGGTCCCATTGTCCCAATGTTTTGGAGAGGCACAGTGGTGTTATGCCTGGCATCATGGTGTCAGGAGCCATCAGGTAAGACATAAGGTCACGGATAGTAGTGACTGAGGGGGCTCTGTTGGCACAATGGTACATCACGGACATTCTGCGTCTTGTGTTATCTCTCATGTAACAGTATAACGGCGCAATTTTACAGCTGAATGATGCTTGTCCAAACATGACATATATCTCTATGAACTGTCTGCATGATAATGAGGTGCTCATGTGGCCAGTAAGATCACCAGATGTGTCTCTAACAGAACGTGTGGAATCAGCTCAAATGTCAATTCTGTCCCAGCGTCAGTATCAGGGGTATCAAGGGCTGGTTACAGCAGTTGTGGGCACAGACCTTCAATGGAGAGCAAATTGTCTGATTGCAGTGAGAGCCCTTGGCTGAGAGTAACAATGCATGATTGACAAATAATTCACATTGTCCAGATAATTTTGAGTACAGATTACAATGTGGCTGGCTGTTGCTCAAAAGTGTGGAGTGAACACCTACACACTTGATGCCAAGCAGCTAATTGTTTACAATGTGCAGCTACATATGCATTGCAGACGTCTTTTTCTGTAAGAATGAACACAGCAGGCGGATAGACATCTGAATGAAGCGTTCAGTTTTTTTTCCTTTGTTTATGACTGGCATATATCCATTTTGATCTGACCTACCAATTTAACAGGCTGTTGTGCCACTTTTCCAGTTTTACATCCAATTCTACGACCTGTCTTACCAATCTGCCAATTATTCAGCTAATTTATGGATTACGCATCCTACCATTTTGGCAGTTTCTTCTTAATTTTTGTGGCCAATTTGCCAATTTTACCAATTTGCAGATAGGGTCCAAAACTTAACTAATTTTTTCCAAAGAATCAGGTGGTGTCCGCTGCCGTGCGGCTCCTCTCAGCTTGCACGGTCATTGCCGCCATTTAAAAAAAATATTTTAAAAATGATTTTTATATTTTAACTACCGCTTTCACCAGATGACGGTATATTGGACGTGAATGGTGGGGAGTGGCTACAGGGCAATATTCAACATTAGCATATTATAAATCGCGTATATTGCCTGAGGATGCAATGGAGTGGTGCGAAACCGATCGCAGATTTAATAAAAATCATTCATACAGCCAGTGCGGAATTTTCGTTGGAAAAATGTCGAAGTTTGGCTGTGGTTGCCCGCCCTACAAAACAACACGTTACTTAGCTAAATTGGTTATGGCTGTCTCTCTACAGGGCATGTATCTAGAATGGAGAGCATGTTGCCCGAAAACAGTGGCGAAATTGGCTGGGAGCATGATGATGTTCACTCTTTGCAATTGCCTAGGAGCAAAATGGGGGAGGGAGGTCAGTGGCCTTGAATATAACAAGGAAAATTACCTCAGAACTGGAATAGCTGGCACCAGAATGTGCTGACATAGCGAGTCACTGGAATGCTGACCTCAAAAATGTGCTGACATCAGTAGTTATTGCCAGAAACAGCAGTGCCCTCCTTCTCGATGTATCACAGACATCCTGCATCTTTATATGTTGTCTCTCATGCAGCAGTTGGTTGATTTGAGGGAGGGGACCAAACAGCGAGGTCATCAGTTCCATCGATTTAGGGAAGAATGGAGAAGGAAGTAGGCCGTGTCCTTGCAAAAGAACCATCCTGGCATTTGCCTGAGGTGATTTAGGGAAATAACGAAAAACCTAAATCAGGATGGCCGAAAGCGAGTTTGAACCGTCGTCCTCCAGAATGCGAGTCCAATGTGCTAACCGCTGCGCCACCTCGCTCGGTCATGCAGCAGTATCGTGGCCTGCATCCTTAAATGTTGTCTCTCATGCAGCAATATCGTGGTGTTATTTTTCAGCGGAAAATGCTCGTCCATATATAGCATGCGTCTTTATGAACCGTGCGTAATGTCGAGATACTCTTGTGGCCAATAAGATCCACAGCTCTTTCCCTGATAGGACATGTACGGCAGCAGCTGGGTCGTCTACACTATCCATTGCGAGTATCCAGGTGATCAAGGGCCAGATACACTAGCTGTGGTACAACTTGTCTCGGGAGAGGATGCAATGCCTTTATGGCAGCATTCTCAGTCCAACCTGTGGATGCGTTTAGGCCAGAGGGGGTGGAACGTTTTACTGAGAAGTGTGCTCATACTGCCAAGTTCTTTGTAAATTTGACTCGATTTTGTAATGAATGAAATAACATCAGATATCCTCTCATACCGAGAACATTCGTTTCGTTTCCTCGTCCCCTTCTGGGTGCTTCATTTTTTTTTATCGGTAAGTGTATTTCTGCTTGATATCTGTGCTATCGTGTTCTACCTCCTGTAGCACAGGCTGGACCTGCTCACGTCATTATCGAACGATAGACGATGAACTTCTGGAAATCCATGTGACAGTTCATTCTAATCTGTGGTCTTCAATTTTTTGCGGGCAATAGGATCCGGCGATTTAAGTAGTAGTAGTGTTTGAAGGCCAGTAAATATTGTAACTGTAAAAGCGTTTATTTGTCGCGGTAGGTTGTAGCAACCAGGAATGTACAGGTGAGAGAATACGCAGTAGCGCAGTAGAGCGGCCGGCGAGCCGGCTGGTGGGAGGAGACTCACCGGCGCCTCGAGCAGACCCCCGGACGCCCCCGCGAGCGCGAGCCCGGCGTACAGCATGCCGACCGACTGCGCAAAGTGGAAGAGCAGCCAGGCGGCGGCCAGCGGCAGGTTGACCAGCATCATGGCCGGCCGGCGGCCGATCGGCGTCGACAGCGGGCCCGACAGCAGGCAGCCCAGCGGCACGCAGATCAGGTTGATGCTGCCTGCCGGCACACAAGTCACCAGCTGCGGCTCAGACACTCGACTGGTGCAGTGTCATTAGGGGCTACGTCCAAAAAATAAAATAGCTAATTCACAGGATAAAATTAAAGCCGTATGGTCAGTTGTGAAGGAAGTGTCTGGTCAGCAGCACAAGGTCGATGATATAAAGTCAGTTCGCAGTAATAATATTTCTGTTATTGATAAATCAGATATATGTACAGTATTTAACAATCATTTTCTGAGCATTGCTGGTGAATTAAACAAAAATTTAGTTTCTACAGGAAATCATATAACTTTCGTAGCAAATGCCTTTCCGAGATGGATGTCTGAAATACTCCTCTGTGATACAGACAAGAGGGAGATTGAGTCAATAATTAAATCACTGAAGACTAAGGACTCTCGTGGTTATGATGGAGTGTCTAGCAGAATATTAAAGTACTGTGCTCCACATGTTAGCCCTGTATTTAGCCATATTTGTAATTTTTCCTTTAGGAATGGTCAGTTTTCTGAGCGATTAAAGTACTCAGTAGTAAAGCCGCTTTATAAAAAGGGCGAAAGGGATAATGTAGATAATTTTAGACCTATTTCTATGCCAACAGTGTTTGCAAAAGTTATCGAAAATGCTGTGTATGTAAGGTTAATTGATCATTTTATATCACACGATTTGCTATCAAATGTACAGTTCGGCTTTAGAAGTCGTTTGACAACTGAAAATGCTATATTCTCTTTTCTCTGTGAGGTACTGGATGGGCCAAACAAAAAGTTTCGAACGCTTGGCATATTTTTTGATTTAACTAAGGCATTTGACTGTGTTGATCTCACAATATTTCTCCAGAAATTGGACCATATAAGGAATAAGGGGAGTAGCTCACAATTGGTTCACCTCTTACTATAGCAACAGGCAGCAAAAGGTCATTATTCATAATGTTGATAACGGCTGTGATGTGGGATCTGAGTGGGGTACTGTCAAGTAGGGGGTGCCCCAGGGATCAGTGTTGGGGCCGCTCCTGTTCCTTATTTATATAAATGATGTGCCCTCTAGTATTATGGGTAACTCTAAAATATTTCTGTTTGCTGATGACACTAGCTTGGTAGTAAAGGATGTTGTGTGCAACATTGACTCGGTTTCAAATAGTGCAGTACATGACCTCAGTTCATAGCTTGTAGAAAATAAACACACAATTCAACAAACCCTGACGTTATAATCTCACAGAACTGGCATACGACTTGTGAAACTGAAAAGTTCAAATTTCTAGGTGTTCAGATAGATAGTAAGCTGTCGTGGAAAGCCCACGTTCAGGATCTTGTTCAAAGACTTAATGCTGCCATTTTTACTATTCGAACGGTATCAAAAGTGAGTGATACTTCGACACGTAAATTAGTCTACTTTGCTTGTTTTCATTCACTTATGTCGTAAGGTATTATGTTTTAGGGTAACTCTTCCCATTCTAGAAGGATATTTTTGGCTCGGAAACAGGCGGTCGGGCAAGAAGTGGTGTGAGTTCACGAACCTCTTGTCGACCTCTGTTCACGAGTCTGGGTATTTTGACATTGGCCTCTCTATATGTATATTCCTTATTGTCGTTTCTTGTTACCAATATTAGTTTATTCCCAAGAATAAGCAGCTTTCACTCGGTTAATACTCGGCAGAAATCAAACCTCCATTTGGATCGGACTTCCTTAACTCTTGTGCAAAAAGATGTGCAGTGTACTGCTGCATCCATTTTCAATAAGCTGCCACTCGAATTCAAAAATCTTAGCAGTAATCCATGCGCTTTCAAATCGAAACTGAAGAGTTTCCTCACGGGTCACTCCTTTTCCTTGAAAAATTAAGCTGATTCTTATTGTATTGCTGATAGCGTTTACTTAAACTTATGGACTGACATTTTTCAGGTTCATGAACATTTATTTTTATCTGTTATTATTTTTATGTTGTAAGTTCATGTACTGACACGTTCCATGACCTTAAAGGTTTGTTCCTCAATTTCGTCCTACGGAACTTGACGTGTAAATAAATAAATTAATAAAAATGTGTACAGCAGTAATCGCAGGTGGCACTATGCCACGTAGAGCTGAGTGGGTGTTAAATTAGAGGTAACAGACTAAAACACCAAAGTCATGGCCTGTTATTTCTTTATACTTAAACCTGTGACTTCATAAGTGACTATGACTCCGGTTTTCAGTACTCTGAAACATCCCTTTTGATATGAAAACTGACCTCTAGGTGGAGAAAATGCAATCTGTTTGTCTTAGTAGTTACAGGAAATTTACAAAAAGCACAAGGGAATAATTAAAGGGGCATTAACATTAGCTAAACAAAGAGAAAACTGAAACCATAATCCTTACAACAGATATTTTGTGCTGGACAGTGACTGGAGCTCTTGCACTGAGTGACCCATTCGCATGTTATGTCTTACCAGACACAATAATTTCAGACACCTGAACACGGGATTTTAAAATACCGAAACCGTTCGTGCTTTGAATAAATAATTACTGCAGCTGCAGCGGATATGTCTTGTTGTTGTTGTACAAAATTCTACCAGGCGGCTTCCTCTTTCATTTCTTATCCCCAATCCATATTCACCTACTACGTTTCCTTCTCTTCCTTTTCCTACTGTCGAATTCCAGTCACCCGTGACTATTAAATTTTCGTCTCCCTTCACTACCTGAATAATTTCTTTTATCTCATCATACATTTCATCATCTGCAGAGCTAGTTGGCATATAAACTTGTACTACTGTAGTAGGCGTGGGCTTCGTGTCTATCTTGGCCACAGTAATGCGTTCACTATGCTGTTTGTAGTAGCTTACCCGCACTCTTATTTTTTATTCATTATTAAACCAACTCCTGCATTACCCCTATTTGAATTTGTATTTATAACCCTGTATTCGCCTGACCAAAAGTCTTGTTCCTCCTGCCACCGAACTTCACTAATTCCCACTATATCTAACTTTAACCTATCCATTTCCCTTTTTAAATTTTCTAACCTACCTGCCCGATTAAGGAATCCGACATTCCACGCTCCGATCCGTAGAATGCCAGTTTTCTTTCTCTTGATAACGACGTCCTCTTGAGTAGTCCCCACCCGGAGATCCGAATGGGCGACTATTTTACCTCCGGAATATTTTACCCAAGAGGACGCCATCATCATGTAATCATACAGTAAAGCTGCATGCCCTCGGGAAAAATTACGGCTGTAGTTTCCCCTTGCTTTCAGCCGTTCGCAGTACCACACCAGCAAGGCCGTTTTGGTTAGTGTTACAGGGCCAGATCAGTCAATCATCCAGACTGTTGCCCCTGCAACTACTGAAAAGGTTGCTGCCCCTCTTCAGGAACCACATGTTTGTCTGGCCTCTCAACAGATACCCCTGCGTTGTGGTTGCACCTATGGTACGGCTATCTGTATCGTTGAGGCACGCAAGCCTCCCCACCAACGGCAAGGTCCATGGTTCATGGGGAGGGGGGGATGTGTCTTAAGTAATTAATTATCAGGCCTCGCAGTTGCGGATGTCCTAGATGCCAAATCTCCTGCAAAATCATTTAAAATTTTTGTAAAAGTAAGCAGTGTTTGATTTTGGCAATTTCAATGGTGCCCTCGTAATGGGGCTCGTTTAATTGGCTGATGTGAGGCGTACTCACTGAACCAGGAGAGCTCGGCGTCGGTGAGCGTGAGGTGGCCGGGCTCCTCCGCCGCCCCCAGCGTCGCGTTGCCCGCGTCGCCTGCTACCAGCGGCCGCCTGCTGACCGCCGGGATGACGATCGTGGGGAAGCCCAGCGTCATGCCGTAGCCCAGCAGCAGCACGTTCTTCGCCGACGTCGCCAGCACCTTCAGCACACAACACACCACCCGCCACTACTGTACTCTTGCATGAGACTGCAAATGGTTACACGTACACCAAAATGCCGCTACACTTTGTTCAAAATGATGTTGGATCTGACACTTCGGCGAGAGCACGTGGATGCATGGAGCAGAATTGCTACATCCCGCACAGAATACAAACCTCCATATTACACTTCATTCATCTCATTCACACTCGCAAACTGTTCAGTGCACGAAGATGGAACTGGCATCAGTGTGCTCTGGAAGGTGTGCACTATGTCCTTTCTCTCTCTTATTTATTTATTTATTTTTGTATTCTGACTGGTTTGATGCGGCCCGCCACGAATTTCTCTCCCGTGTCAACCTTTTAATCTCAGAGTAGCACTTGCACTCTACATGCTCAATTATTTCAAATGGTTCAAATGGCTCTGAGCACTGTGGGACTCAACATCTGAGGTCATCAGTCCCCTAGAACGTAGAACTACTTAAACCTAACTAACCTAAAGACATCACACACATCCATGCCCGAGGCAGGATTCGAACCTGCGACCGGAGCAGTCACTCGGTTGCGGACTGAAGTGCCTAGAACCGCACGGCCACCGCGGCCGGCTCTCAATTATTTGTTGGACGCATTCTAATCTCTGTTTCCCTACAGTTTTTACCCTCTACAGCTCCCTCTAGTACCCTGAAAGTTATTCCGTGATCTCGTAACAGATGTTCTAACATCCTCTCTCTTCTTCTCGTTAGTGTTTTCCATATATTACTTTCGTCACCGATTCTGCGCGTAACCTCCTCATTCCTTACCTTATCAGTCGATCCAATTTTCAACATTCTTCTATAGCGCCACGTCTTAAATGCCTCGATTCTCTTCCGTTCCGGTTTTCTTACAGTCCGTGTCTCACTACCATGCAATGTCGTGCTCCAAACGTACATTCTCAGAAATTTCTTCTTCACATTACGACCTATATCTCATAATAGCAGACTTAGGAATCCCTTTTTTGCCAGTGCTAGTCTGATTTTTATGTCCTCCTCGACCCGTCCATCATGGGTTACTTTGCTTCCTACGCAACAGAATTCCTTAACTTCATCTAATTCATGATCCACAATTCTGTTCTTAGGTTTCTCTCTATTATCATTTTTGCTTCTTCTGATTACTTTCGTCTTTCTTCGATTTAGTCTCAGTCCACATTTTGTACTCATTAGACTGTTCATTCCATTCAGCAGATCATGTAATTTTCTTCACTTTCACTCGGAATAGCAATATCATCAGCGAATGGTATCATAGGTATCCTTTCACCTTGAATTTTAATTCCACTTCTGCACCTTTTTTTAAAATTCCATCATTGCTTCTTCGATATACAGATTGAACAGTAGGGGCGAAAGACTACATCCCTTCCTTACACCCTTTTTAATCCGAGCGTTTCATTCTTGGTCATCCACTCTTATTATTACCTCTTGGTTCTTGTACACATTGTATATCCTCCCATCTCCCCTATAGCTTACCCCTATTTTTCTCAGAGTTTCGAACATTTTGCAACATTTTACACTGTCGAACGCTTTTTCCAAGTCAACAAATAATGTGTCTTTTCTTTAGTCTTGCTTCCATTGTCAACCGCAACGTCAGAACTGTCTCTCTTGTACGTTTACCTTTCCTAAAGCGAAACTGATCGTCATCCAACACATCCTCAATTTTCTTTTCCATTCTTCTGTATATTATTCTTGTCAGCAACTTGGATGCACACATGTTAAACTAGCTGTGCAATAATTATCGCAATTGTCGTTTCTTGAAATCTTATGAATTGTGTGGATGATGTTTTTCCAAATGTCTGATGCTAAGTCGCCAGTCTCATCATTCTACATTCTAGTCGTTTTGTTGCCTCTTCTCCCTATGATTTTAGAAATCCTGATGGATTGTTATATATGCCTTAGGTCTTATTTGATCTTACGTCGTCCAAAGCTCTTTTAAATTATAATTCCAGTACTGGATCCCATATCCCTTCCCTGTCGACTCCTGTTTCTTCTTCTCTCACGCCATCACACAAATCTTCCGCTTCGTACAGGCCTTTGATGTACTCTTTTTCGCGTAACCGATCTCTCCTCTGCATTTATCAGTGGAATTCCCATAGCACTCTTATTGGGACAGCCCTTGTTTTTACTTTCACCGACGGTTGTTTTGACTTTATTACACGCTGAATCCGTCCTTACAGCCATCATTTCTTTTTCAGTTTCTTCACAATTTTTGTTCAGCCATTTTGCCTTAGCTTCTCTGCACTTCCTAGGTGACTTGTATTTCTGTATTCCTGGATTTCCCTGAATATTTGTACATCCTTCTTTCATTGACCAACAGAAGTATTTCTTCTGTTATCCATGGTTTCTACGCAGTTACCTTGCTTGTACCTATGGTATTCTTTCCAACGTCTGTGATCGCCCTTGTTAGAGATGTCCATCCCTCTTCAGTTGAGCTGTTCATACAATTACTGGTTATCGTACTACCTATAGCCACAGAGTATTTCAAGCGTTTCCGTTAATTCCTTAGCACCCTACTTCCTTGCGCATTGATTCTTCCTGACTACTCTCTTAAACTTCAGCCTTCTCTTAATCACTGCTAATTCGTGATCTGAGTCTATATTTACTTCTGGCTAAAACTCAGAATCCAGTATCCGATTTCGGAATCTCTACCTGACCATGATGTAATCTAACTCAAACCTTTCCATACCTCCCGGCCAGCAGTTAAGTTGGTTGGTTGGTTTGGGGAAGGAGACCAGACAGCGTGGTCATCGGTCAGCAGTTAAGTCCCATAAGATTTCACACACATAATTCGTGATCTGAGTCTATATTTACTTCTGGCTAAAACTCAGAATCCAGTATCCGATTTCGGAATCTCTACCTGACCATGATGTAATCTAACTGAAACCTTTCCATACCTCCCGGCCAGCAGTTAAGTTGGTTGGTTGGTTTGGGGAAGGAGACCAGACAGCGTGGTCATCGGTCAGCAGTTAAGTCCCATAAGATTTCACACACATAAGATTTCACACACACACCTCCCGGACTTTTCCAAGTAGTTTTATTTACGACAACAAATTATTAAGAAGATTTATGGACACTTTACGAAGATGCGTTTTCTGACGCCGTTACCGAATTTTCGACGTGTGGGGAGCTTTTTTGTTATTAAATCAAGGTTAAAATACTCGAAGTTTTCATCTTCTCATCCGAAACTCTGTCAGTAATTTCTAACACGAGAGAATGTGAGTTACATGAGATGCATAATGCTCCGCTCTCATGTCGAATGCTAAGCATTCATCTGTTTGTTTTCGTTACGAGGAACGCGTCGCTATATTTATTTCTTTTTCTGGTTAGGCTGACTACTGATTTCTACGACAAAAGAAATATTTTTGCATGTTGAAGGGGGAAACAGTATCGGTTTAGCAGGAATTGCAATGCAAAATACATTGCTTCAATGTAGCAGCAATTATATTGCAGTGAAAGAGATTTATACCACCTCACTGTTAGCAGCAATCACATTGCAGTGAGAGAGACTTATTTTGTATGATAAAGACTGAATTCCACAGATGAACTTCGTTTGGACACATTTCCCGATAATAGCTTTCTGATATGATTTTTCCTGCTGTAAATCGTTTTTATGGCGATAACTAAAGAATTCTACTGTTATTAGTCTCGTAACTGTGACTGTTGTTTAATCGATCACTTGATCATTTCCTCAACTGTACATGGTGAACACAGTGCTGTCTTTTAAATTATTTACCCACAGATGATTTCGATCACAGGCCATCTTCATAGCGGAAAAATATCTGTTACATAGGCAACATCACATGAAATTAATGCCTTTAGACATGAAATGAAGAACATTGATGTTTTTCAAGTCATCAATGGGCTTCATCATATGTCTAAAAGTATGAATGTGATGTGATGTTGCCTTTATAAAAGACATCTTTCGACTGTGAAGATGGTCTATGACAGAAATGGATTGTGAATAAATAATTTACAAGACAGTAGTGTGTTCATTACTCATTTTTCCAAATTGTCTAAAATAACTTCATTCTGTCATGCTTTTTCCAAGATCGCGTATGACTGACAGTCTTCCAACTTCAGTCTACCAAGGTGACTTTCGTTGGTGAGCGCTGCGACAGCAGACAGAATAAATTTGTTATTATTGCTGTCAGCGTAACTTTTATAATTTTTGCACATCTCATTTATGTTGGTTTAAATGGCAGCGATAACGCGGCAACTTTACGTCAGTATGTACATATATTTTTGTCATTTCGTCTATTTCATGTCGGGGAAACGGTAGTTTGTGGAGAGATATTAGATCCATAACTTCCACATTTTTAGGATTATTGCTTGCTTCGATCGACATTATGACGCTGAAGCCAATCAATTTCATCACCACTTTCGCTTCTCCGTGGTCGATGCCTAGTCAATAACAACATAATGTTTAGGAGCATTATCAAGAACAATTGTTGAAACGGGCAGAGCGTTTCTCTCGACTGACCTCGTACGGTAAACCCCTGGCCAAGAAAGCGTCATCGAACTTTTACATAAACGAACTTTCTACTGACGTTGCTCAGTACCACACAACACACGACAAATAAGACTACAGTACTAACAGATAAAATGTTATATATATGGTTTTTCTGCTAGATGGCGCTACCATAGGTCAGACGGATGTCAATTGCGTATTTTTAAATGGGAACCCCCATTTTTTATTAATATTCGTGTGGTACGTAAAGAAATATGAATGTTTTAGTTGGACCACTTTTTTCGCTTTGTGATAGATGGCGCTGTAATAGTCACAAACATATGGCTCACAATTTTAGACGAGCAGTTGGTAACAGGTAGGTTTTTTAAATTAAAATACAGAACGTAGGTACGTTTGAATATTTCATTTCGGTTGTTCCAGTGTGATACATGTACCTTTGTGAATTTATTATTTCTAAGAACGCATGATGTTACAGCGTGATATTACCTGTAAATACCACATTAATGCAATAAATGCTCAAAATGATGTCCGTCAACCTCAATGCATTTGGCAACGCGTATAATGACATTCCTCTCAACAGCGAGTAGTTCGCCTTCCGTGATGTTCGCACATGCATTGACAATGCGTTGGTGCATGTTGTCATGCGTTGTCGGTGGATCACGATAGCAAATATACTTCAACTTTGCCTACAGAAAGAAATCCGGGGACGTCAGATCCGGTGAACGTGCGGGCCATGGTATGGTGCTTAGACGACCAATCCACCTGTCATTAAATATGCTTTTCAATACCGCTTCAACCGCACGCGAGCTATGTGCCGGACATCCATCATGTTGGAAGTACATCGCCATTCTGTCATACAGTGAAACATCTTGTAGTAACATCGGTAGAACATTACGTAGGAAATCAGCATACATTGCACCATTTAGATTGCCATCGATAAAATGGGGGCCAATTATCCTTCCTCCCATAATGCCGCACCATACATTAACCCACCAAGGTCGCTGATGTTCCACTTGTCGCAGCCATCGTGGATTTTCCGTTGCCCAATAGTGCATATTATGCCGGTTTACGTTACCGCTGTTGGTGAATGACGCTTCGTCGCTAAATAGAACGCGTGCAAAAAATCTGTCATCGTCCCGTAATTTCTCTTGTGCCCGGTGGCAGAAGTGTAGACGACGTTTAAAGTCGTCGCCATGCAATTCCTGGTGCATAGAAATATGGTACGGGTGCAATCGATGTTGATGTACCATTCTCAACACCGACGTTTTTGAGATACCCAATTCTCACGCAATTTATCTGCTAATGATGTGCAGATTAGCCGCGACGGCAGCTAAAACACCTACTTGGGCATCATCATTTGTTGCAGGTCGTGGTTGACGTTTCACATGTGGCTGAACAATTCCTGTTTCCTTAAATAACGTAACTATCCGGCGAATGGTCCGGACACTTGGATGACGTCGTCCAGGATACCGAGCCCGTTGGACATTTTGATCACAATAGCCATACATCAACACGATATCGACCTTTTCCGCAATTGGTAAAAGGTCCATTTTAACACGGGTAATGATCACGAAGCAAATACCGTCCGCGCTGGCGGAATGTTACGTGATACCACGTACTTATACGTTTGTGACTATTACAGAGCCATCTATCACATAACAAAAAAAGTGGTCCAACTAAAACATTTATATTCCTTTACGTTCTACACGAATATGTAATAAAAAATGGGGGTTCCTATTTAAAAAAAAACGCAGTTGATATCCGTTTGATCTATGGCAGCGCCATCTAGCGGGCCAACCATAGCGACATCTGGTTTCCCTCTTCAAGCTAGACAAGTTTCGTTCTTCGTAGTTTTTTCGTTTGATGCTTATTTCGTGAGATATTTGGCCCGGCCACTATCAGTGGACCACCCTGTATATGTATACAAAAAATCTCTACTTGCAATGGACGATCCCACAGGAAAGATGTGTGAAATTTAGTGCAAGTGGCAAGTGTTGTAGTGATGTTGATGAAAGTTTGGGAACTTCGGTAGCTGCTGCGGTTACAGGCCTCGTGGGATTGGGTGTAAACGTGCTACGCATCCCCCGTGCGTCTAGCCGCATAACTTCCTTTGTAGCTCGCATGAAGTACTCACATCAGAACAAAAACTTGTGCAAGTTTATTTCTGCAAGTCGCTTCTCCAGGTGCTTGCAGTAGTGTTACCACAAGAGGTGCGTCGTGACATGGGCAAATGGCAGATTACTGTTTTGTGGTTTAAAAAACAGAGTGGCCTCCTCCGTTGTTGCATTATTATTATTATTATTGAAGAAAATTCGTTAAGAAAATCGCAATTAAGAAAAAAAACGAAATGTTTGGATGAAGTGAGTGGATACAGAAAAGCACATATTTTAGATATCAAAAAGCACTATTCAATGAAACAGAGGACTTAACTCTGATAAAAAAACTGTTTGAGAATGTGGTATGCATCTCTTCTCAACTGTGCAGTCGATGATTCGAAAACAGGATACAAAAATGCCGCAAGCTCTATCACCAAGAGATGACCTATTAATTACTCTTCAGTTTTAGCCTATTTATTATTCTTGGCCTATTTATTATTCTACTTTCTATTCTGGTGAAACAAAGTAATCGGTAAATTCGTTAAACGTCCTTGCAGTGGGAAACATATATGTTTAGGAATTCCAACAATGCATTTGTTTTGGTCTATATGTCTTTGCGACATTGACATTTTCGTACAGGTATTGAACACACAAAGCTCGGGACCTTTGCCTTTCGCGGGCAATGGTCCCGAGTTCGAGTCTCGGTCTGGCACACAGTTTTAATCTGCCAGGAAGTTTCATATCAGCGCACACTCCGCTGCAGAGTGGAAATCTCATTCTGGAAACATCCCCCAGGCCTTGGCTAAGCCATGTCTCCGCAGTATCCTTTCTTTCAGGAGTGCTAGTTCTGCAAGGTTCGCAGGAGAGCTTCTGTAAAGTTTGGAAGGTAGGAGACGAGATACTGGCAGAAGTAAAGCTATGAGAACGGGGCGTGAGTCGTGCTTGGGTACCTCAGTTGGTAGAGCACTTGTCCGCGAAAGGCAAAGGTCCCGAGTTCGAGTCTCGGTCCGGCACACAGTTTTAATCTCCCAGGAAGTTTAAAAACTACAATCAATGGAGTGGCACCACTCCACTCTCCTCTGAAGAATAAGTTCAACGCCTCACCTTGAGTCGGCAAAGTCAGGGCGATGGTCTTCTGGAACTCTGAAGGGGCTATTTTGTTTGATGCCCTCCCTCCCTCCTTCATGGTGCAATGATCAACTCTGAAGTGTACTGAAGAAACGACTTCAACGTGTTCGTCGCCACAAAAATGTACAAGAACTTCGCCTCCATGACAAAGCAAGACCTCACAAGAGTCTGATTACCTGAGAGGAGCTCACAAAACTTCGTTGGACTATTCTTCCTCATCTTCGCTGCAGCCCGGATTTACACCTCCCGACTCTCATCTATTTGGCTCAATGAAGGATGCACTACATGGATGCAATGCTTGGATGATGGGAAGGTTATTAATGCAGCAAGACGTTGGCTTCAACGTCGCCCCCAATAGGGGGCGCAAGGCCGCCGCATTGAACGGAGATCATGTTGAGAAACAGGTTTGGGAAGTCAAAAGAGTATGGAATGGAATCTTAAATAACGTTAACTTGCTTTCAGAAAAAATGTGTTGCGTTACTTACTGAACACTCCTCGTATCTACTTTAGCCACCGCTTTTTTTTTGAGTCCCCCTAAAAATTTCTGGAACTCCACTTTCCAATAGCTTTTAGCTCCCTCAGCGATACGTTTCAGTCTCATCTGTGCGTGTAAAACGACAGTTCTTTATTTTAATTTTAGGAAGAGATTCACATTTGAAAGCACTTGCGGAGGTATTTTCTGAGTTGGCTGCCCATAAAGCTTTCACTGGGGCAGTTGAGCCTCAGTGTCGACGTCATATCGGTAAGCATATGTTTCATCATCTGTTATGACAAGTCTTGTTGTTGATTTCATCTTGTGACTCCCAAGAAACTTGCATTCGCCGCTGTTTTTCTTCAAAATTCGACAGCTTTGCAATGAATATTGACCTCACATGTTTCACAATCAGAACTTCCGAAGAAATATCATTACACGAGCCAGATGACATGCCAACATCACCAGCAGCTTCTCTGATCGCGATTCAGCGATCGTTCATAACCATTTCTATAACTTTTTCCACGATTTCATCGTCTGATGATGTGCTCCGGCGTCCAGGGCTATCGTCATCTTCGACGTCTTCAAAGTTTTCTTACAAACGCTTGTAACACTCGCAAGCCCTTGTTTTGCGCAAAGTAGACTCATCGAAGACAATATTTAACATTTCTAAAACTTTGCTCAACTTTATACCGTTCTTACAGCAAGCTTAAGTACAAATTCTCTGATCCATTTGCGTAAAACATTTTTTGACGGCTGACAGCAGATTCATATTGCTAACATAGTACAGATACTTTTCAGACACGTTAACCCATATAACAACGAAAAAATCGCACGATTCTGATACAACACGTGAAATTGTAAAATGCCCGTTACGTCTTGAACACACTTCGTACATCTTCCAATAGCCATTGCTCCTTCAACAAACACCACAGTCTTGCAGTTGTAGTCTATGTCTCCTCTTACTGTGATATCCGGACTTGCTCCTGTTAGTTGTTGCCTCACGCTACGTTGCCACTCGCCTAGTCGTCACTGTACTGGCAGACGACGTGGGTGGTATCTGCGCTCATCAATCGACACAGTTTTGCGTTATTCTCCTCTCTAGTTGTGTCTCTCGTTATGCCACCATAGGTAGGGTGCACGTTGAATTCACCCATTTTTCTGTATAACATTAGAGGCGAGAGCATACTGAAATCATCCCTATTTCACTGTACCACTAGACTTTGGATGCATTATGATGCGGTGTGAGGAGCAGCTGAAAGTAGAACCATTACTCGTTTCCACTTATTCACTCGATGCTTTGTAAGGCCGTGACAGGTAGCCTCAGCGCAAAACTTGTTAGATTTCGCCGCAGTCGTCGTGGGGTCAGCACGGTTACTCGTTTAATGTGATGATGAAGGCGCAACTCTCTCCTCACGAACAGATGAATTAGCCCGAGATAGTACGATCTGTTGCCTTGGAGAATGAGGTAATGACTCGTGCCACGGACTCCTCAAAACTCCAAAATGACAGGGAATCATCATTACAGATGATCGCTCAAATGCAGTGCATAACTCTCAAACGTCGTTGAAGCTGAGTCCGGAGTCCAAATGTCTCATTCGATAGTGTCTCAAATGAAGTCAATAGGATTGAGGTTAGATGACGTCAGTGGTTGCAGCACTTCGTTTCCAAACCTGAAGCTCCTCTCCACTCTTAATACGCAAGAACTAGAATACTGAAATCAGTAGCAAATTGCCACCTAGAGTGGGTGGGACATGATGTACCCCTTTGAGTGACGAAATGTAATAAAATCACTAATTATTCAATTACCGAACTTTAATACGCCAACTCAACACGAATATTATAAATTACGAGAACAGCTAGTCCTCGCAATTTGTAACATTTGTGTTCGCTTCACCAATTAAAGCTCGACAGTAGAATAATAAGCCATTCTATTACATTCCATCGCTCGAAGATATTCATCATGTGTCACCCACACAGTTAATGAGCTGATAGCTAGTCAGTTCTTTAAATTGTTCCCTACTTTTACTTTCATCACATAAAGTTACACACTGATTACAGATTTATTCAAATTAAAATTAATTTTGCACAGAAGTACAGGTTGCTGATTTGCAAGCCTTGGTGTGAGAAAATGGGCGCCAATTTGGGCTTATCAAACGACAGAGAAATAAGATTCAAGCGTCTGAAATGAGGCTCCTAACAGCCGTATAAGGATGTACAAAATTTTATATAAGGAAAGTTCAAATCTGAACCAATAAACCATCAAATAGATGAACAAAGAGATAACTGGAAGGATCATGTGAAAGGACTTTAGAGCAGCAGCAGTGGAGTATGTACCAGATGCAAAAAGAAGTCCTGGAAGAACCAGAAGGCGATGCCATGAATAAAGCTGACCCACGAAGGCGAACGTCTAACCCCTGACAGTGAATATGACGAAAGGCAGGCGTATGGCCACATTATCAAGTCGATTACAGTCTAATTCACTTTGAAGCACTTCAACAGCCACCTCATTGTGGCTTACCTGAGGCAAGGCTGCTCGGATCCTCTTCCTGAGGTCTTCCTTCGGCCGCGGTCCACCGTTCTGCTGTTCCCGCTTCTCAGCATAATTCTGCGTCGACGACCTGCGAAGGAGATGAGAATTAAAAACTTTAATTTTTGTGAACATTTCTCTTGGAGAACAATGTCTTTTTATTACTTAAAAATGAACATGAACAGTCACAATAGCAATCAACTTTTTTTTTTGAGGTCACCGATTTCGGTCTGTTTTGAACCATCTTCAGACCTCACACTGAAATATATACGTATAATAGAATTCTATTGTATGTACAAATGGTTCAAATGGCTCTGAGCACTATGGGACTTAACTTCTGAGGTCATCAGTCCCCTAGAACTTAGAACTACTTAAAGCTAACTAACCTAAGGACATCACACACATCCATTCCCAAGGCAGGATTTGAACCTGCGACCGAAGCGGTCGAGAGGTTCCAGACTGTAGCGACTAGAGCCGCTCGTCCACTCCGTCCGGCGTATGTACATATATCAGTGTTAGATTAGACCGAAACCGGTAACCTCGTAAAAAAAGATTTTTTAAAACTTTAACCCTTTTTGTCAGAAAACAAATAGTTTTGGCTGACTTTTGGAGCTAGTTTTTGGATCCCTATTAGCAAAGTCTGGACAGAACCCGAGTACGACTCGAGCAGCGGCACTTTAAGTCAGGCGGACGGCGCCAGTGTCTTGCTCGTGCTGTGAGTAAAAATTCGTAGTCAACATTGCACCTCCTGCCCTTTCTTGGTAGTCATGTGGACTGGGGAGGAAGGGTCTCAGCATTGTCCTACCACGTGGCTCTTTATTTGTTGTATTTTTAATGACCCACCCTAAGACTTCTTAAGTTGGATCTTGAATGATTCTGAACTATCTGTACTCCAAAAAAAAGCTCTCTATGTTTCTGTTTTGAGTTTAGTCCCTTACTGCTTGCGCCTGCTACCTGCATCTTTGCTGGCACTCTACTCGAGTTCTACATAGTTTTGGCTTTACGAATTTCGATGATAGCCATGGTTTAAATGCCCTGGAATAAAAAAAAAATAATCAGAGACTCCTGTTCAGAAAGGGAAATAGATGATTCTGATATTGATCCCGATTTCTGTTTGACTGGATGCCCAGGCAAGTAACACATAAAAGAAAACAATATAACGAAGTGTTTGAAATATTGTTATTGATTAAATGAACTTTTCCAAAACAGCTCCATAAAAGAAACCGCATCCAACATGTGTCTGCAAAGTGTGTTCCAATGTCAGTAAGAGCCAGAAGGGAAAAACATGCCGGAAAGAAACATCCTGGTCGTGTCCGAATTGTGAAGTACCTCTTTGTATGCCTAAATATATCAAAACATACCACACTTCAGAAAAGAACATGCTTCAGTGAAGTGAAATGTCATGTGGCGAGGGCCACCTGTCGGTTAGACTGGTCGCACAGTGCAAGTCTTTTTCAGTTACCACCGCTTCGGTGAATTGCGTGTTAATGAGGATGAAATGATGATGAAGACGATACAACAACCAATCCCTGAGGGGAGCATATCTCCGACCCAGCCAGGAATTGAGCCCGGGGCCCTCGCAGGACATTCTGCACCACTGACCACTCAGCTGTGGAGGCAAACATGATGCAGTAAAACATGTCTTATCTCTGCTAAATTTAATATTTCATAGAAAGATTTTTACGATTAGATAAACCAAGTTTCATCACTTCAAGTGAAACATCTTACACGTTTATTGCATCTACAGTTACAAAGTAATTGTTTTCGAAACATAAGAGGGCTATTTGTTTTCAACTTTCAGGCGGTTGCGACGTTAAAACGACAGTGAAAATCTGGTAAAGTTTTGTGCACATGTGTTGCACGGCGTCTTTGGTATGCCCATCTATCACTTCACATCGCACTTTTCGGCTCTGAGTGCACAGTTAGCTAGTAGATAAGTCACGTGTGAAGGTTGTGCCGAGGGATTTCGCCTGATTTCATGCAGCCCATATAGCATAACTGTCATGCGTTTCCTACTTCATGACAATTCCCAACCGCACACTGTAGCTGCCGGCCGGTGTGGACGTGCGGTTCTAGGCGCTTCAGTTTGGAACCGCGTGACCGTTACGGCCGCAGGTTCGAATCCTGCCTCGGGCAAGGATGTGTGTGATGTCCTTAGGTTAGTTAGGTTTAAGTAGTTCTAAGTTCTAGCGGGCTGATGACCACAGATGTTAAGTCCCATAGTGCTCAGAGCCATTTGAACCATTTGAACACTGTAGCTGCAACAACGACACTCCCTCGGCGTTTTCGATGGGAAGCGTTGACCACCCGCCATACAGTGTGAACTTGGCTCTCTCTAATTTTCACCTCTTCACTCACATGAAGCGATGGCTATGGGGACAGCATTTTTAGACAGACAACGTCCTGCAGACCAGAGTAGAGAACTGGCGGAAAGCACAGGTGGCTGTCTTCTATGATGAGGGTATGGGGAAGTTGGTACCATCGTATAGCAAATGTCTAAGTTCGCGCGGCGGTGAACAGAAATAGCTAGAAGGTGTACCTAAAGGTCGCAAATAAAACATTTTAGATTTTCACTGTGGTTTTCGTTAACGACGGATCGGAGGTTGATAAAAAAGATCCCTCGTGTGTTAAAACAACAGTTGATTTGCATCATTCGGGGAGACTGAGGCCAGTCTCCAATTTGTTAACAGCAAGTTGATGACATTACGGACAGTGCTAACACAATAGACGCCTGTGAAGCGATCTTTAATGTGGTTTAGTTTGTTTAGGGTGGTGGAGAAATATATGACATAGAGGGATTCTGCAGCTGTTTCACTCTCTGATTTAATAACAGTTAATTTACATGTACACTCGCGAAAGACGGATGGATGAACACGTCCACAATAATGGAAGAAAAACTGCAACACCAAGAAGGAGTTGTGCAACATAAACGAAAGGTGGTAAGCGTGTTTCTACATCTGAAAGATGATATGTATCAAAATTTCGCGCCAGTCGCATGAGTCTCTCTAGTAGCGCCACTATGAGGATGCAAGTCAGGTTTGCTTTAAATACACGCTCCAACGGCCGTGAGCATTAGTTAGCTTTGAAACTGGACGTGGCGAGTCGATGTTATTCAAGAATGCCATTCAGGCAACAAAGACGGTTTATCAACACCTCACTGAGTTTGGACAGATCATGTAATAGAGGTACGAGAAGCTGGTTCTTCTTCTGCGATGCTGCACAAAGACTTGGCAGGAATGTAGCAACTTTACAGGATTGCTGGCAGTGGTGATCACGAGAATATCCAGTCGCATGAAGACCAAGATTCGGACTACTACGTAGCACTGCCGAGAGGGCAGATCATTATGTTGGCGTATGGCTCTTTCACATCGTACTGTATCTGTAGCAGTAATTTGAGCAGTAGTTGGCACAACAGTGACACAGCGAACTGCTAGAAATTGGTTCTTCAAGAACAGCTATGAATCAGACGCCCTGTACCGTGCATTCCACTGACCCCACACTACCGCCGTTTGCAGTTTCAGTGGCGTCAAGCAAGAATTCGTTGGAGGGGAGGGTGGAGGTCTAATATGCTCTCTGATGAAAGCTGGTTCTGCCTCTGTGCCAATGATGGCCGTATGTTGGTTAGAAAGAAGGTACTTGAGGAACTACAACCAACCTGTATGAGTGCTAGGCACTCTGGACTTAGATCTGCAGTTAAGGTTTGAGGTATGATAGCAGGAGGACGTCCGTAGATATTCTACGCAGCCTGACTGTAAAACTGTACGTCAGTCTGGTGATTCGACCTGTTGTGCTGCCATTCATGAACAGCATTCCAGGGGGTGTTTTCCAACAGGATAACTCTCGCCCACATATCGCTGCAGTAACTCATAATGCTCTCCTGAGTGTCGACATGTTGTCTTGGCCTGGTAGATCACCAGATCTGTCTAATATGGAGCACATATGGGACATCATCGGACGACAACTCCAGCGTTATTCACAAACAGAATTAAGTGCCCCTGTATTGAGCGAACAAGCGAAACAAGCATATGTCTCCATCCCACAAACTGACATCCGGCATCTGTAAAACACAATGCATGCACGTTTGCAAGCTTACATTAAAAAATTCTGGGGTTGCACGTGTCATTTACTTACCAGCATTTCACATTTTCAATGACTTATCTCGCGCTTACATTAACGTGTGCTCTTCCAGTGTTAATCACTTAAATACACTGATCAGAGAGACCATTATGACCACCGACCCAATATCGATATAAACCCTTCTAGGCGATAGCAGCGTCACCTGGTGAGCAATGACTGCTAGTCAGACACACGCAAGGTGCATGTAATATCAGTGAACGTGCTGCCCTGCGTAGAACGGGGAACGCATGCGATCTACCTGACTTCGACCGAGGGCAGATTGTAATGGCTCGGAGGCTCGTCACAAGCGTTTCGGAAAATGCACGACTTAGTTGTTCGAGGAATGCTGTGGTGAGTGTCTTCAACACGTGGCGAAACAGAGATGAAACAACGTTCAGACGTCGTGGGGTTAGCGGCCACCCCTCACTACAGATGTCAGAAGTCGTAGGCTGGGCAGACTGACAAAATAGGACAGGCGGGAAACTGTGGCGGAATTATCATCAGACATTAATGCTGGGCAGAGTACAAGTGTGTCCGAACACACAGTGCACCGAACACTCCCAACGATGGGCCTCCACAGCCGACGACCCATGCGTGTGCCAATATTAATCCCACGATATCGGCAACTACGACTGAAATGGACACTTGACCATCGGCACTGGACGTTGGCACAGCGGCACAGCGTTGCATTGTCTGATGAATCCTGATGCCTTCTTCATCATGGCGATAGTAGGGCGCGAATTCGTCGTCTTCCAGGCGAACAGCTCCTTGACACCTGTGCTGTGGAGTGGTGACAAGCCGGTGGCTGCTCCATTATGCTCTGAGGAACATTCACGTGGGCATTCATGGGTCCAGTGGATCTCGTGCAAGGCACCATGACAGCCAAGGAGTATCGTACACTGGTTTCCAGACCATGTACACCCCTTCATGACGACCATGCCTCGCGACGGTAGTGGCGTTTTTCAATAAGATAGTATATGTTACAAGGAGAGGAGTGTGACGGAGTGGTTTGAGGAACACAGTTCCAATCGATGTGCTGGCCCCCAACTCGCCGGACCTTAACCCGATCGAACACATCTGGAACGTGATTGAACGTGGTGCCAGAGCTCGTCGCCCGCTCCGTGGAATTTACGGGAATTAGGTGGCTTCTGTGTGCAGATGAGGTACCACCTCCTTCCAGCGACCTACCAAGACCTCATTGCATCCAAGCCTTGAAGCATCGCTGTTGTTATCCGTGCCAAAGGTGGACATACCGGCTATTAGGTGGATGGTCATAATGTTCTGGCTGATCAGTGAATGTTACCTAAACAAACGTATTCCCGAAATTTCATTAATCTGCATAAATTATTTTTGGTGTTGAGATTTTTTCCCGTCAGTGTATTTATCCGACATAAAAACGCTATATCTGTATTGGGGCATTGATGAACGTTAATCGGTTCAACGATTCGAAGCTCCTTTTTCCTGAGGGTACTGAGACCGCCTGTTGACTAGTAAAGTGCTGACCCTATGACAATGGTACTCGCGAGATCTCGGAAAAAAACAATATGTTTATTTGACTCATTTTGGAAAGTCCGCGCTCTGAATTTCCTGAGCAAAGCTCTCCATGATTCACGTGGTATCTCTTGTATCGTCCTGCACAGCAGTCTGTTGAGCGTTTCCGCGAAACTCTCATGTTGGCTAAACAAATCCGTACGAATAGTGCATCAATTCTTAGAATGTTTTTGGTTTCTCCTTAATTTAATTTGATAAAGGTCCCACACTCGCAAGCGGCTGATAGTGAAGAAATTTAGTCGAATAATGTTGGGGAGAAGAGAAGTTTGTGGCAGAACTTGACTAGAAAAAGGGATCGGTTGGTAGGACATGTCCTGAGGCATCAAGGGATCACCAATTTAGTATTGGAGGGCAGTGAGGAGGGTAAAAATCGTAGAGGGAGACCAAGAGATGAATACACTAAGCAGATTCAGAAGGATGTAGGTTGCAGTAGGTACTGGGAGATGAAGAAGCTTGTACAGGATAGAGTAGCTTGGAGAGCTGCATCAAACCAGTCGCAGGACTGAAGACCACAACAACAACAACAATGTTCTTTTAAGCGACCTCTTTCATACGTGAATTACAATTCCTCTAATGTACTAGTATCTGTGTCTGACTTCTCTCTTCCTCACAGACAGGTGTACGCTATCCGATCGAAAGTATCCGGATACGCCTATCTAAAGTGGAACTGACCAGTAGATGTCACGAGAAGTGGACCTGCCAGCAGTATAAAAGGAACTGGAGAGTATAGTGTTGTCATTAGAGAAACAGTAACAAAAGAATGGGTCAGTCAGCGGAGCTCAGTGATTTCGAACGTGGACTAGTCGTTAGATGCCATTTGAGTAATATATCCATCAGAGATACTCCAACGCTTCGTAAGCTGCCCAGGTCAGCTGTTGATACTATGATGTATAAATGTAGACTGAAGCACCAATGAAAAATCTGTATCGAGGGCGGGATTCGAACACAGCTCTACTGCTTATTCTTCAGATTAACTAACGACTAAGCCACTGTAGCATGGTAGCATTACATAACTGCACGATCTACCCTACACTAACTATCCTAGTACACCTCCCTCCTCAATCCAAATTCCCATTCACCCCTCAGCCCACATGGTATTCCATCTAAACTTGAACAGCACTGCAAATACTTTCCACCTATGTTGAAATACTATCTGATCATCGAACGAAACGAGCGAGCCTCCCTGAAACCCAGGCATAGATGCATTAATCAAATGAAATTATGTGGTTCCAGAAACCTTTTCAAGTCTCAAAACATCTGCGATCTATATACGCAGACTGAAGCGACGAATGAAAATTTGTACTAAGGCCAGGATTCGGACCTGGGTCTCCTGCTCTCTAGGCGGAAGGTCTCTGGAACCACATAGTTTCATTTGATTAAAGCACCTATGCCTGATTTCGGGCAGGCTCCCCCGTTTAGTTCGATGTTGAGATACTATTCCAATACAATTGGAAAGTATTTGCAATGCCGTTCTAGTTTAAGTGGAATGCCATGTGGGCTGAGACGTGAATATGAGTCTGTATTAAGGAGGAAGGCGTGCTAAGGTAGTGCGTGCAGCTGTGCAGAGTCACTGGGCCAGGGTGGCGTAATGGTTTGCACTTCTGCCTAGTGGGCAAGAGATCTGAGTTCCAATCCCGACATTAACACGTATTTCCATTTGTTGCTTCAGTCCGCATATATACCAGGTGATCAAAAAGTCAGTATAAATTTGAAAACTGAATAAATCACGGAATAATGTAGATAGAGAGGTACAAACTGACACACATGCTTGGAATGACATGGGGTTTTATTAGAACCAAAAAATTACAAAAGTTCAAAAAATGTCCGACAGATGGCGCTTCATCTGATCAGAATAGCAATAATTAACATAGATGATGTTCTTTACAGGAAATGCTCAGTATGTCCAACATCATTCTTCAACAGTAGCTGTAATCGAGGAATAATGTTGTGAACAGCACTGTAAAGCGTGTCCGGAGTTATGGCGTCGGATGTTGTCTGTCAGCATCCCTAGCGATGTCGGTCGATCACGATACACTTGCGACGTCAGGTAACCCCAAAGCCAATAATCGCAGGAACTGAAGTCTGGGGACCTGGGAGGCCAAGCATGACGAAAGTGGCGGCTGAGCACACGATCATGAACAAACGACGCGCGCAAGAGATCTTTCACGCGTCTAGCAATATGGGGTGGAGCGCCATCCTGCATAAACATCGTACGTTCCAGCAGGTGTTTATCAGCCAGGCTGGGGATGATGTGATTCTGTAACATATCGGCTTACCTCTCACCCGTCGCGTTAGCAGTTACGCCGGCCGCGGTGGTCTAGCGGTTCAGGCGCTCAGTCCGGAACCGCGCGACTGCTACGGTCGCAGGTTCGAATCCTGCCTCGGGCATGGATGTGTGTGATGTCTTTAGGTTAGTTAGGTTTAAGTAGTTCTAAGTTCTAGGGGACTGATGACCACAGATGTTAAGTCCCATAGTGCTCAGAGCCATTTGAACCATTTCGTTAGCAGTTACAAAACCAGAATCACGCATTTCCTCGAAGAAAAAAGCGCGATAACGGTAGATATGGTAAATCCAACCCATACCGTAACTTTCTCGTCGTGCAATGGAGTTTCCACGACAGTTCTAGGCTTTTCGGTAGCCCAAATTCTGCAGTTGTGGGCGTTGACAGACCCTCGGAGCGTGAAATGAGCTTCGTCGGTCCACAACACGTTACTCAAGCAATCGTCATCTTCCACCATCTTTTGAAACGCCCACATCGCAAATGCCCTCCGCTTCACTAAATCGCCAGGTAACAGTTCATGATGCCAATGGATTTTGTACGGATAGCATCGGAGGGTACGCCTCAGTGCCAACCAAACAGTAGTGTATGGAATGCCGTTCCGACGTGCGACTGCACGAGCGCTGACTTCCCCGTGCATAGACGAACCCGCTACAGTCTCCATTTCTTCCTGAACTGTCTCAACAGCATTACGCCTTGTGCTTGGTCGGCCACAACGGGGTCTATCGTCTGAACAACCCATGGCTTCGAACTTCGAAATCATTCTCGCCACAGCTGCATTTGTCAACGGACCTTTACCCGTTCGAATCCCCTTCCTATGGCGATAGGATCATAGCGCTGAACTAGCACATTCCCCATTCTGATAATACAGATTCACTAAAAGCGGCGTTTCAGGTAACGTCAACATGCAGCGACTGCTGGCGCATCTGATTCTCTCTCTCATTACAGCTCCTTTTATACACGGTTGTCATGCGCAGTCACTGACGTTTTGCTGTCCAGCGCCATCCGTCGGACATTTTGTGAACTTTGTTTTTTGGTTCTAATAAAACCCCATCTCATTCCAAGCATGTGTGTCAATTTGTACCTCTCTATCTACATTATTCCGTGGTTTATTAAGTTTTCAAATTTATACTGACTTTTTGATCACCCGGTACATTATAGATGTTTGAGACTTGAAAAGGTCTCTGTAACCATCTAGTTTCATTTGGTTGATAATCTGACTGTGAAATGGAAATGTAAAAAAACAACCACAGCTAAACTAAGACCAGACAGTCCTCGTGAATTGACAGGCAGGGACAGCTCTGCTTTTCAGAGGGCGATTGTAAAAAATTGCACGGAATCAGGAGAAGGAATCACTCATGAGTTCCAAAGTGCTGAGGAGTAGGGCGAGCACAATGACTGTGCCTAGGGAGTTAAAGAAAATGGGGTACAACGAAGGAGCAGCTCCACATAATCCACACATTTCTGTAGCCAGTGCTGGGTGACGCTTGAGATGGAGTGAAGAGCGATGACAATGGACAGTGGATGACTGGAAACGAGTGATTCGAAGTGACGAATTATGCTTTACGCTGTGGCAATCCGATGGAAGTGTTTGAGTTTGACGAACGCCTGGAGTACATTACATTTCATCATGTCTAGTACTAACCGTGAGGTATGGAGGGGGTAATGTACCGGTATGGCGTGTTTTCCTCGATTAGAATGGTGTCCCTTTATTGCAGTTAAGAAACCGCTAAATGCGGAAGGAGATGAACACATCTTACAGCGTTGTGTACTCCGCACTGTAGAGCAACACTTTTGGAGACACTGATTGCTTGTATCAGCACCGACAATTTACCCTGTCATAAAGCAGCATCTGTGAGGCAATGTTTTCTGGACAACAAGATTTCGGTGGCCGAGCGGTTCCAGCCGCTTCAGTCCGGAACCGCGCGACTGCTACGATCGCAGGTTCGAATCCTTCCTCTGGCATGGAAGTGTGTGATGTCCTTAGGTTAGTTAGGTTTAAGTAGTTCTAAGTTCTAGGGGACTGATGACCACAGATTTAAGTCCCATAGTGCTGAGAGCCATTTGAACCATTTGACAACAAGATTCCTAAAACTGACTGGATGCCCAGAGTTAAAAAAAAATGGTTCAGATGGCTCTAAGCACTATGGGACTTAACATCTGAGGTGATCAGTCCCCTATACTTAGAACTACTTAAACCCAACTAACCTAAGGACATCACACACATTCATGCCCGAGGCAGGATTCGAACCTGCGACCGTAGCAGCAGCGCGGTTCCGGACTGAAGTGCCCAGAACCGCTCGGGCACAGCGGCCGGCTTGCCCAGAGTTCCTACCCGAAAATCCATGGAACACCAGCGTGCAACTACCTCTGTGATTCCGGCTGTTGAGGTAGAAATGGGCTGCCATTCCTCCACAGACATATAGAAACGTTGAAAGTGTCCCCAGCAGATTTCGAACCATCATAAAGATATTAACATCCACTAATAGGTGTCCGGATGTTTTTGATCAAATAGTGGGCCCCCAGTTAATACGAATATTTCTTATTTTTTTCTTTGGTTGATGATGATTATTCGTCTGACTCTGTTATTTAGCCGCAATTTGTAAGGGCTGCAAACATCTTGTTTAACCTTACAGTCGCTTTCTCTTAGTATTCCACTGCCAGAAAGCTATTCTAATTTTTTATTAATCTCCCTACCGTTATGAAGCACAATGTCAGATTTGCTCAAATAAACCTGATAAACTGATTAAAGACAGAAATCAAAGTACTGGTGATATAGTTTTAATAAGTCGAAGTACCTCCAAGCAGCGACGAATACGCCATAACTGTTACTGTACTGAATTATTTTGATACATGAGTAGCTTTACCGAGCCGAATATGTGACATGGAGAGCCGTGCATTCTGGAACAATTTGAAGTGTCTTGATCTTAGGCTGTTTGTTTGCCTCATTGTGTTATTAATAAAGAAACTAAATTTCATGAATAAATCTGCGATCATTATGGATATTTGTGAATAGCATCATCCAGATTTTTTATCTATAACGTACATTCGGCTACTTCAGTCATCAGATCAAAACTTGGAACAAGTAAAACAACGTCCTGTGTTGGTATCAATACAACTTACCCCTATCTATTTATTTTACATTCCTACAATACGGTCATCAAAAGGTCGCATGTGTCGTTCCACATTTCACTTGTCCCGTGTATTTCCATTCTTCCGGTCCGGTGTGCCACAGAAAATCCTGCTGCCCTCTTTGCAAGATACATGCTTTGCCTGTTACGGCTTCTCTAGTGTTTAGACGTGTAACATTTTCTTGGTTTTCATTCATTTCGTCACCCTGGTAAAGAATGGGTCGCCTCACAGGAAGATAAACCACTGTGCTCACTCGATAGAGCGATGCAGTTTATCTATAAAGGAAAAGCATGTGCATGTTTGACGTTGTGTGTAACTGCGATTTGGGACTATTTGAATCCTAGTATTCCCTTGACGTTGCTGATTATCATTACTTTTATTCTTCCTCCTAAGAGGTAAATAATATCTACCGTAAAACGCTAGACTTCTACGCTTTTGATTTACCTAGGTTACATGATAAGACCCACTCCGCTACCTCTGGAACACATCACGGACTTATTCTCTCTCTCTCTCTCTCTCTCTCTCTTTTTTTTTGCGAAGATACTCTCTGCCTGGCCGGACTACAGAGAAGAAATTAAAAGTAACAACGAAGTTACAAGTTTCTGCATGTAGTATCAATAGAAATTTAACATTTCTTGATTTTGTTAGTGTAAGAAAACTACGGCGATTCTGTCATATTTAAAAGATAAGTGGACACTGAACAGGAGCTGTAAGAAAAGTTACGCAATGTGATACCAGTTGGATCAGGGCCATGGGAAAGAGAAGGGGGAACAAGATGCCAGCGTTTCTTTTCTGTTGATGCATTCAAAGGACGTTTGACAAAGAAGCGACAAGGTAAACTGCCGTGTTTGACAAAGGCGCTTTGTGAAGACCGGACGGGGCGTAAAAATTCTTGCGAACTGAGTAAATTTCCGTCCAGGTCTCTAGTGATACTCAACTATGATGACAGTTTCGCTTTATGTGAAGCATAGTTGTTGGGGACTCCCACAAGACAATAACGTCGAATTTAATGGCTTACCGTCCAGAATGCTGTCGGTTCCTGTGGCGTAACAACTCTGTATACGAAGGGATAAGCAAAGAATTATCGGAGATAGAGTTATATGTTGTACGATGGGAAATTACGTAGTGTTTGTGGTGCGAAAAACCATTTGGTTGGAGAACAATTCCTTTATTCATTCTTGAATACAGAGTTTCTCAAGAAGTCTGTTGAGAACTGCAATAAGGCAGCATGTAACAGTCTTTCAAAATCCGTTCTTTATTTGTCTGGCCATCGTGTCCAAAGTTAGTGTATGCATTTATTTATTTGTTTCGGTACTGTGTGTGTCTATTTACTCGTGGACATAAACGTGTGAGAGAACTGTAGCGGTGCATATATCAAACAAACAGGAGCATCAGTACAGAAAACGAAGTTTAGTGTGGTAACTGTTTTGGAACAAATAAAAGCAAAAGGAAGGGGTATGAAAAGAGTGATGAACAAACGTATTTTAATAGTTGCATAAGGTTTGTTTATATTCCCTCCGAGCGGGTTGGGGCATGCAGTATTTTCGTTGTACCTTCCACTTCCTCGAAGAACACCTGTTAAAAAAAACTAGGTTGAGTCCTGCATTTGGAACGAGGACTTCTCTCTGAAATAGTCAGAGTGCCCTTCAGTCTCGAAGTCTGTCCTTCCAACAGTACTACATATGAGAAAATGAAAGATGCTGGGAGATCGTGGTACTTCACTTGAAATGATTTAAGTAATACAAAAGGTGCTTGTTAAGTTATTAACAGAATGTGTATGGAGTAAAAAAATCCTAAAATTAGAACTTTACTGTTACTATTTTACTTTATTCGGTCACTGACAAACACCATCAGTACGAATAAAACTTGAAAGCGTTAGATTAAAAAATCTATTTGGTTGCTCTATTTGGACCCTGCCTTTCGAGAATGCGATTGTAGTATCTTATTCCTTGCCGTACTACACTCGGCATTTCGCACATAGTGATCGCTTTGTGAATCATATGAGTGAAATTTCCAAGTCGAGCTTTAATCTGAAAGTTCCCGAAATTTAAAATATGCGCGCAAACGGTTACGAGTACGCTACAATACCGCTAGGTGTATGCACGTACAGACATTTTGAATTACTGTGGTAAGTGGCTGTAAGCACAATTATTTGGTTAGTTGTCGGTAACCATAAGCGATTGCCGTGTTTCCATGAATTATTGGTTTTTTCATGGCTACACTCAAAGAACAATCTGTGTAAGAACTTAATTTAAATTTGGGAAAACCGCTGCAGAAACGCCCTAAATGTATGAGCAACGTTTTGGAGACAATTCTTAACGTCAAGTACAGACTTGGGTCCCGTACGAGCATATCGAAAACTGACGGACACCGACTGATGATGATGTCCGTTCCAGTTGGCTGTCAACTGATATCACACCAGAAAATGTTCGGAAAATGACGGATCAGATTCTGCGAGATCGCAGACAGACCACCGTAAATCCTTCAACACCTTGGCAGTCAGTTCTGGTACATATGAATGCATGCTGTCAGAAGAATTGAACATGAGAGGAAGGACTGCGGCTAAGTTCGCGCAATATCTGCTTAGTAATAATCAGGATCAACGTCGCATGAGGTCTGCAGGGGACGTAAACAGCTGCTTCGAAGCGATCCAAACTTTTTTTTCAAAGGTTGTCACTCGTGACGAAAGCTGGTTTTATGGCTGTGTCTCTGAAGCTAAGCAGCAATCTTCGCGATGGAAGAATCATTGTTGACCTCGACCGAAAAAAAGATTCGACAACTCTCAACAGTAAGTCTATGGTGGCCTGCTATTTTATGTTAACGGAATCATTCATGAAGAGATCGTCCCTTCTGGACAGAGGATTAATAAATAGATCCATCGTAATGTTGTAAGACGTTAGAGTGAGAAAATGTCCACAGAAGCGTCATAAAAACGACTGGGTACTCCATCATGACAATGCACAACGGTCTGCAGTTTATATTATTCAGGAATTTTTGACTAAACATGAGATAGTCGTTCCCCGCCAGCAGCACTCGCTTGACTTAGCCCCGCGTGGCTACCTCCTCTTCCACGAGATGAAAATCAAGTTCGTGGGGCGAAGTTTTGATACAGTAGAGGAGATTCAAGAGGAATCGCAGAGGGTACAAAACACCCTAAAATCGAAACACTTCAGCATGCACTTCAAAAAACCTTGGAATGTGTAAAACCTTGGAATCGATGTATTCGCTCCCAGGAGGGCTAGCTAGTTATGGCGCAGAATAAGATTTAGGCAAGGCATCATCCGTGTTACTAACCGATTCGTGGTCCGTGGTACACAGTCTCACTTGAGGGTTGCCTATCTAACGGCTTCCAGGGTAACAGGAAATTGATATTCGATATTTCGTATAATTATTGGCCGAATTTAAAAATACAATATGGGGCCATCATCTACTCATTAAGACGTATAATCTTATGGTGAAAGTTTACCACAGCAAATCAAGAATTACTTATGGACTCTGTGTACCCATGTTGAGGCAGCATAGCTCACTACCCGCAAATTACCCCGGCTACACTTATCCAGAATTTGAGCGCTAGTGGAGATCCAATGAACTTCAAATGTAATTTAAAATTTTCATGAAACTTTTTCTCACTGAAACCCCCACAAAATGATGAAATGACGAAAGTTCATCTCTTACTACATTTTAACTGTTCTTGCAGTATAACTTCAGCATAAAGGACGTTTTAATTTATTACTTCTTTACTACTAAATATGTTTGCAGACGGCATACACGTATACCACTAAATGTACCTGCAAAACTGTATCATTGTACGACATATAGTTCAGGAGATATGACGTTGTTTATATTGAGATACGTGAAAAACCAGCTTTGTTTACAATGGGACGCAAATTACCCAGACTACACTTATCCAGGTTTCATAATTAGCGACTTCCGGCAGACTTTAAGCGTAATTTCACGCCTCTGCTAAAGTTTTTCGAGCTTGCGTGACTAACGTCAAAAATATTTAACACATTAACTCAGTTGTAAAGTACGCATACGTTTGAAACTGTTTCAGACATGGGAATTCTATTCTTTAAAGACTCGAGAGTTAAATAACATATTCAGGCACCATTGGCTAACATTTAGTATTACATATCTCTTTTCCGATCTTCTGGTAATAGAAATCACTCGAGGAATTTCTTTCGCAGGAAACGATACGCTGACGAATAGTGCAGCGTGAATGAATGAGTGCGTGAACATCCGAGAGCGTATCGTTGCTGCCGTGGCAAGTAGCTGCTCTTGGCCGAAGCTGTCAGTTGGAACGTGTCCAGATGAAGGCCCAATTGCTAAATGGCCACGAGGCAACCTAATTGTTTGATAGCTCCGCTGATGTGCCGGCTAGACCGTCCCGCCCCAAGGTGCCAGTTGTCAGACATCCTGGACAGCCTACTTGCTCTGTCTGTCTGCACTCTGCCTCTCACGATCCACACACTTTTACTCAAACCAAGTTGAAATTTGGAAAGCGTAGCAACTTTCTGCTTTTCTTACAGAAAACCACATCCTTGCGCAAGAGATCATGAAAACTGAGGAAGCTATCTGTGACTTCCAGGAATGCGAAATATGCTGATAAAATTTTAATTCAGACCTCCAAAACGTCAAACACCTTTCAACAGCTAAGATCGCATAAGTATTTTTTTTAAATTTAAGACATCCGGTTTCAACAGACAATGCTGTCATCTTCAAGTCTTAAAATCTTTTTGTCGTAAAGCATGTTCATTTTACGCTGACCTTACGCACAAGATGTCAAGTGGATAAAATAGCACATTATAAAAGGTTTGTCATCGCTAAAAATATGTGCTATTTTTATGCCGAATTACGTTTTCTGTGCTGTCATTCCACGACTTGAGGCCAGTGCCGAGATGGATCCTTCTAAAGGACAAGACCGACTTCCTACAATGTAAAACGTGAAATTATGCTTCATCTTCAATGACCGCGTCGAAGACGGGAAGCTAAAATCTAATGTCCCTTCCTCTTGCGAGTCTGAGGGTGGAAACATATTCCTCATATTTGTTCGGTTTTATATAGCTGCCGATAAACAGCAATTCCAATAAGAAGAATGTTCAGCTCAAGATGAATTGCTTCAAGACCAAAATGCCAAAGAATTCACGAAGAGATCGTAGACAGCCGTTTTCATAGAAAGCACCAGGGTGTCAAGGTGCAGCTTTTGCTGCATGCGATGAGGCAGAGTTGTTTGGCTGTTAGTAAGTGCACACAAGCGACCGAATCTCTTGTAGCCTCTCTCTGGATGGTAAAGCATTCTGGTAACTGGCATTAGTTGGACCGCCTGTACAAATCCGTAATCTACGAATCATGAAGGAATAAGATATCCTTGACGGCAAGTACCAAGATGATGACGTGTTTTGTTAACATTTTTGTTATATAGATGTAGGTATTACATGGGCTTCCAAGGGCAGTGCAATTGCGAGGCTATACAGAAAGTGTCTGTAAGTGGTTGTTACAGTTTGACGTCGAACATAGGTGGTGGGCACATTAACGTGACTGGGCCGTATAAATCTGTGTGGCAGACAGCTTTCTCGCACGGTAAAGACTTATTGTTCGGTTTGCTGGCAAGGAGCGAGAAGTTGATTCGCGGTATCGAAGATTTTGGGTTTTTTGTCAGACCGTGAGCCAAGATTACGTTCGTTTGCAATCTTCCAATTAGTCGTTTTTGCTTCGTCGTGTGTCGGCTGAAGACTCCAGTCTTTTAAAGGGCAAGTTTTCCTTCTACTAAATTGTTAATTCTTTTGGTTTTGCTTTTCGACGAGTCCAGTGCAGAACTATAAAGCTGTTTGAAATGCATTTCTCTAATTACAGATGCACTTCAACTCGACATATTCAGAAAACAGCTATTGAACCACTCATTCAGTGATAGAATGACTTGCACATTCTACCGTAAAGATCGCCACCTAACCACACAGAGTGGAAAGAAGCAGATTCTGCTCACTGCAGTGGATTTGCTCCAATTGTTGAATCTGGAATCTGATCCTTCTTCATTTTTTTTCAGTTTGTGTTTTTCTTCCAAGAAAGTCCACCCAACTCATGTATTTTCGCACCCAAATGACGTTGCGGATAGTAAAAGATAAGCATTACCTTTTTATCGGTAGCCAAATGTGTTGAATTTATCTAAATTTTCGAAGAGACTGTTTAATATTTCTGGAAACCAAAATACAGTTTTGGCTAAATATAAACTTCTGTCATTTGTTAAAAAAATATAAAATTGCAAAAAAAAAAGAAAAAAAAGTAAGTAATTCATGACTTTTGACGAATGTTTGTTCAACCTCACTAGTTATCCGCACTGACTGTGTGCTTTTTCGAAACTTGTTTTTGTATGGTTCTTGCCCAATCAGTTTATTCGTGGTTATACGCTTTATCACCTTTTCTAATCTTTTCGTTTTGCTGCTTCAAAACGAGTTCCCAGCGTTATTGTCTGCAACTGAAATGAGTGATCGTTCATCTGTCACGTACCACACAGGGTGAAAATAGTGTCTGTGTATATTCCTAACATGTAAGTAAAACCATATTTGTTGCTCACAATAGAAGAAACAACAGCTATCCTTTGTGCTAGTTGACGTGGGATGACAAAGGAACAGATGTGGGAGGATTTGACCCGTAAATTAAGAAATCCAGGTCCCTCACAAGGTTAGCAACCAAGAATTTGGTTAACAAATTCAAACGTTTTGATTGAAAGAGAAGGATCTTTACTTAGTTCAGTGTGATGGCACGTGATAATGTTTTATTGTACTTTTGTTGATACTTGAGGAGCATCTATCGATATGTGGGCAATAAGGTGTATCTTTTTTTTTTAATTTGCTCTCACAGATGGTATCTGCTGGACCAGTTCGATGCAAGTTTTCTAGCCTAAGTTTTAATCAATCTGCTTTTATTAAAGTTTACAGCCAACCATTTGTAACAACATGAGGGAGACATTTGCATAATAGCTGCAAGGATTGAAAACGTGTCAACAATACCAAAAGTGTGAAAACTATGCTGTTATCGTGAGAAATCATTGATAGGAGAGGCTGGTATTATTTGCAGTTGCTTACACACATTGCATATTCATATTTCTTCACGCAAACTGTCAATGAATGAATGAATGACAACCTTCAAAAGAAGGAAGGAAGATTGGGACGATGAGTTCATTGTGGACAGACGGGAACTTTTGTCACTACATGAGCCTCCTGTGTGTGTGTGTGTGTGTGTGTGTGTGTGTGTGTGTGTGTGTGTGTATGCATGTGTGTTTTGGATCTTACGCGCACTCGGCAAGGCTTGTGTACTCACTGGAGGCCTCTTGGGATGGATGGCTCCTGCACTTCGTGTCCGTTACTGGTTTGCCTCATTCTCGAGATGGCTGTGGAAGTTAATACTGCCTCTGCCTCTCGACCTTCGATGAGTGTGTACGCCTTGAAAGCTAGCCTTCCTCTGCCTCCTACATTTCGTGTCTTCTGTGTGCAATGGAGATAAATTTGAAAATATGATTCTCCATAAAACTTTTATCTTCGTTTTTGTCAGTGAGAGAGCATGATATCTGGAGGATAATGAAGGCCTGAGAGGGCAGAGTACTTTCGAAAGGGCAAAAGACGTGGTTGTCTTGCCACACTTTTTCTTAAAGAGATTTATACGAAACGTAGATGTCTCTTTACGATTTTATAAGTAGCACATCTCCAGATCAAGACGAGTGAGCCCTACTGCTTCAGTCTGACGTCTATCCTGAACTGCATGTTTAATTCAGTGCAGTCTTTTGAATCTGAATACTGAACTGCTGAGTCTGAACCCTCTGGCTTGTTGGTTAGGACACTGTGCTCCTATTCGTGAGACACAGCATAAAAATCGCCATCCAGCCATCCTATTTCAGCTCTTCCGCGGTTTCCCTAAGTATCTTGAAACGAATGCCAGTATGGTTTCTTCAGTGAGGACATGGCCAATTCCTTTCTGCGTCCTTATCCAGCTTGAGCTAATGTTTCTCCTCCCAAGAGTTCGCCGTCGACATGACATCAGTTTTCCAACTTTTGAGCTTGCTGACAGTAATACGCTTTTGAGAAGGACATAGAGGAGGAAGTTTACCTTTGCTTTCTTATGCCTTGCTGCCGTGGGTGGCGGCGCGAATCCCCGTACAGTCTTGATTTATTTGATTGTGGAAATCAAAGGCCGACACACGGGCTACTCCCTTCGATTAGAACAAAGGTGAAAGTAGTTTAATGATCTATCCAACTGACAGATTATGTCCCATGTCCTTGTGAAGGCCATATTCCTTTACACGTAAACTGTTCGATTTTATTATATTTATATTTCTCATTCTTTCGTAGGAAGTCTGGCTAGCTATCGTGGGCAGGTAGGCGATAGCAGATCAATCAACACCCAACTACTAAACGAATAAGAAAAGTATATCGCTGAGCGCAAACAATGGGCTATAGAGAAGCTGTTTTAGTGCTGCCTGCGTGCGTAGTACATGCTTCGTTGTGAAAGGAGGAAGGAAGGAAGATTAGGGTTTAACGTTCCGTCGACGTCGAGGTCATTAAGAGACGGAAGACAAGCTCAGATTGTTGCAAGGATGAGAAAAGGAATCGGCCGTGCCACTTGAAAGGAATTATGACGGCATTGGTCTGGAGCGATTTACGGAAATCACGGGAATCCGAAATCTGGATGACCTCCCGAATGCGAGTCCAGTGACTTCGTTGTGATCCGATATGCACTGTAGATGTGGAAAGTTTTTATTCCGATAATACGACTAATATCCGAACAGAGCAATAAAGAACCGACTGTAATATGAAGCCACATATCTGCCTCAGGTACTGACACATTATCTAGAATTTCGGAATGAAAAATTTTAGAGCCACGTCGCGGAGTCAGTCTGTTGTGATATATTGTCAATGAAGGGGCGGTGGAGATTATCCAGTTCATTGCGGAGCGTTCATTAATTTGGGGAGGAGTAAGAATAGTGATACTACTATCAATAGTATGCTTTGCAGAAGAATCGTTGTACCCTCACTCCATAAGGCTCTGCAGAGAGATTGGAAGTTTAAATCTGTAGATTGGTGCTCTGTCTGAAAATCAGCCGCTATTTCTCTTCTTGTTGCCAATCAAATACTAGTGAAAAATTTCTTCCAGTTTACGATTCTATTTGTATATTTACTGGTCTCGGGTTGGGACCCTATGAGCCAAAGCTTTCGTTTAGAAGACTGAGTCACTACTTGATAGTGACTTTAAAAATTGCGATAGTAAGCAAAATGAGTTGGTTCAAAATGGCTCTGACCACTATAGGACTTGACATCTGAGGTCGTCAGTCCCCTAGAAATTAGAACTACTTAAACCTAACTAACCTAAGGAGATCACACACATCCATTCCCGAGGCAGGATTCGAACCTGCGACCGTAGCGATCGCGCGGTTCCAGAATGGAGTGCCTAGAACCGCTCGGCCACAGCCACAACGGTCGGCGCACAAATGAGTAAAAAATTACAGCGAAACTGCGACGAACTTCTGTCCACAATAAGACGAACGTGCCACAAGTAATCTTCCAGCTTGGATTCGAGTATGAATTACCCATAATTTCCATAAAGAAGTATGTCACGGGAATTGGAGAATTAGAATTCTGAGATGTTTACTTCCCGCGCGTGTACCGCCGCAGTAAAGTAGATTTAGGCTCACAGCTATGGAAGCGTTTTAGAAATGATACACCGAACATTTTCACCGATCACTGTGGGTCGTCATTTCTGGTAGCTGTTTTCCATCAAGTGCAGCCGCGGCATGTTCTGCGGAGGGAAAAGCTTTGTACTTTCAGTTCAGTGCTCCTGATGGAACTCAAGTAAACGCTACTGCCCAAACATTCACACATTCACAAAACATACATTAGTAAACTGGTGGTATTCTCCTTTTGACTGTGGTTCCAAACTAAACAGGCAGTACGCACAACCACCAGCGCAAATATCCGTGATACTAGAAACATGTAGCATCGTCCTGTACGGTATGCAGCATGGCTGGTTGAAACTAGTAAAATGATAGGGCGTCGCATCTAGAATTAGCTTGTATGAACAACAATTCTTGGACTGCCAGGAAAAGAAATTCTTCAGATTTTCTCCACCTGAAATTGTGCGACTGATGCTGGGGTCTACTTCATGATAACCGTTCTTATTCGAAGAACATATCAGGAGAAACCGAAACACTGAGGTGTAAAAAATCTGAAGAATGATATGGCCCAACAGATAATATTTAGGATCGAATACTGACAGTCACTAAAACCCCGCCAGGTTAGCCGAGAGCACTAATGCGCTGCTTCCTGGACTCGGATAGGCGCTCAACCTCAGATCGAATCCGCCCGGCGGCTTAACGACGGAGGCCGGTGTGCCAGCCAGCTAGATGTGGTTTTTAGGCGGTTTTCCACATCCCACTAGATGAATACTGGGCTGGTCCCCACGTCCTGCCTCAGTTTCACGGCTCGCAGACATCTGAACACATTCGCACTATTCCATGGATTACACTAGCCACAGACAGTTGGAGTACACTACTTCCGTCCTGGGGGGTATGGGGTGGCGACAGGAAGGGCATCCGGCCACCCCTTAAATTAACCTCGCCAAATCTGATTAATCATGCCGACCCTGCTCCATTGCGGAAACACAGCACAAGCAAAAGAAAGTAAAGAAACTGACTGTCACTAAAATGTAAATATGAAGGTGACGCAGATGAAAACTGAAATCTGTAGCCTGTAAGTTGATAAGCATATTCTTAGTAGCATACTGGTTCATCACCAAGTAACAGCATCGCAAAGATGTAGACGTCTCATAGGAGTGTGGTAATGAAGACCCCTCCCCTAGCAACTTACACTAGTGTTTCCAGGTTGCTTAGTGAAGGTGTTAAAAGCCACTGAACTCTTTGCGAAATGTGGGTATATTACAACGATACGTTTTGTCACAGCAGCAGGTGTAAGATGAAGTAAGAGGTTCGTAAACGGTGTACCATCTGTGGCTGACACACCTCGCTTCGATCCTAGACAACTGTGTTTATTGAAGCCATGGTGGTGCAAAAGCACTGAGTGACAAGGGCCGATACTGTGGCAACTGAAAACGTTGTTCGTTGTTCAGAACACCACATTGCGCAAAATGAGAGCCAATTTCACAATGTGTCTGCAAATACCCGGCTATTCCATAAATCAGACTCCCGGCATAAGAAGTCATCTTCGTAAGGAGTCATCTCGTGCTTCCAATAGCCTTTTCAAAGATGGTGGAGGAGTGGACAGTATTTCGAAACAGCCTCTTACCCTTGGGGTTGCTGCGCGGAGTGGCCGCTCGGTTTGAGGCGCCTTGTCACGGACTGCGCGGCCCCACCCGCTAGAGGTTCGACTCCTCCCTCGGGCATGGGTGTGTGTGTTGTTCTTCGCATAAGTCAGCTTAAGTAATGTGTGAGTCTAGGGTCCGATGACCTCAGCAGTTTGGTCCCTTAAGATTTCACACACATTTGAACATTTTTGAACCCTTGGGGTGGGAAACTATCCATAAAACGTAGAAGAATCAGCAATGATCAACGACATGAGGATGCAGAAGGTAATGGACAACATTTAGTTAAAGACACATAATGTGTATCCACAGAACATGTGTCCTGTATTTGAAAAAGAAGAGTCATGATGATCTCTCGATTACCAAAAGATTCCAGCTTAGTCCCGGATTCGAATCTCCGGGAGGGGACTGAGCGAGGGAGTGAGGGAGAGGGGTGGAAGGAAACCATAAGAAAAACACTAAATAACCAACGAAAAACTAACATATTACGAGTAGGAGCTTGGAATGTCAGAAGTTTTCAGGTGTTAGGAAAGGTATAAAATCTCGAAAGGAAAATGAAGAGGCTCAGATACAGTGGCGATCAGTGAAGTGAAATGGAAAGAAAATAAGGGTTTCTGATCAGAGAAATATAATGTAATAACAACAACAGCAGGAAACGGCACGTAGTAGAAGTAGGATCCGTTACGAATAGGAAAGTAGGGCAGAGAGTAAGTTGCTGTGAACACTTCACTGACAAGTTGTTTTCATCACAATCGACAGGAAATCAAAGCAATTAACAGTAGTTCAGGTATACATGCGGAAGACACAAGCAGAAGATGGAAAGACAGGGAAAGTGTACCAGTATAAGATCGCATAATTCAGTATGTAAAAGGAGATGATAATCTAATGATCATGGGGATTGAAACGCAGTTGTAGGGGAAGGAATAGAAGACAAAGCTACTGGATCTTATAGGCTTGGTATTAGAACTGAGAAAGGATAAGGAATAACTGAGTTATGCATAAATTTCAGCTAATCATAGCGAATACACTGTTCAAAATTCACAATGAAACGAGGTATACTTGGAAAAAGATCTGCAGATAAGGGAAGATCCCAGATGGATAACGTCATGGTGAGACAGACATTCTGGAGTACGATAATGGATTGTAAATCGTATCCAGGAGCAGATAGAGACTCCGTTTACAATTTAGTAATGATGAAGAGTAGGCTGAAGTTCAAGATACTCGTCTGGAATAATCAGTGTGGAAAGAAGTGAGATACTGAATCACTGAGGAATGATGAGATGCGTTTCAAGTTCTCTGAGAATATAGATACTGTAACAGCGAATACCGCAGTAGGTAGTTCAGTTGAAGAGGAATGAATATCTCTAAAAAGGGCACTCACAAATACTGGATAGACAAATCTAGTTAAGAGGAAGTAATTCCGAAGAAACCTTGGATAATAGAAGAAATTCTTCAGTTGACTGACGAAAGAAGGAAGTTAAAAATATTCAGAGAAATTCAGGAATACAGAAATATTAATAACTTGAAAATGAAATAAATAGAAAGTGGATGGAAAGAAGGCGAAATGGCTGCAGGATGAAAATTGTAAAAGGAGTGGTCGCCATAGCGACCGATTCAGCATTCAGAAAAGTCAAAACAGTCTTTGGTGAAATTAAAAGCAAGGGCGTCAACATTAAAAGTGTAATTGGAATTCACTGTAAAAAATTAAGTTTGCTGACAGGATAAGAAAGGAAGAGGTTCGACGCAGAATCGGCAAAGAGAAGAGTATTTGCAAAATACTGACAAGAAGAAGGGACAGGTTGATAGGACATTTATGAAGACATCAGGGAATAACTTCCGTGGGAATAGAGGATAAAAACTGTAGGGGAAGACAGAAATTGGATTAATGCAACAAATAATTGAGGGTGTAGGGTTTTTAATGCATATTCTGTATATTGGCGGGTGACCTTGAGAGGGACTTAGCCGCTGCTCGAGGCTGCCGGGCAACACGGGCCCTAGTATTACTAGGCCCGTGTTGCTGGAAAATCAAACTGCGGGTTGCGCAATCGGGACTGATAAGGCGCGCTGGCGCTGCGCGCACGGGTGGGGGGCAGGAAGTACATTCTGTTCTGAGGCAGCAGCATGCTCATTCGACTCGAGGCAGCCGCACGAAGCACACAGCCATGCCGTACCGTCGCAGAAGATACTACAGGAGGAGCAGACTACCAGTGTACAAGATCGTGGATACATTCACAATCACACCAAATGAGACAGGTCAACAGGAGTTACTACAAGGCCCAATTACTTTTGTTGGTTGCAAGATTCAATTTTCTTGTACTACAACAGAAGTAGTCAGTGGCAATGCATGGTTAACAATTGCTATTGTGAGAGGTACTGACAAAGCTCTTCAAGGATTGGAAGCTTACAATGAGAGAGACATGATTTCTTATCGCACTTTTGCAGTTGGAGTTGTACCTAATCGGGATTATGGCACATGTGTTGTTACAACAGACAAGCCATTTTCTCTCTACACAAGGAATCGTAGGAAATGAAGAGGTTGATACAGGAAAGGAATTCGTGTCCTGCCGCGTGAAACCAGTCGAAGGGAAATGACCTGTCTCTATCCCATACAACATTAGCAACTGGAACAGAAAAGCATGAAAATGACAGCTGTACACGAAGTACCCTCCGCCACAGACCAGAAGGGGGCTTGCGAAGTATAGATGTACATGTAGATGTTAGTCAAAGGAAAGGCTAAAAAGTGAAATCAAAAAGTCCCTGTTCAACACTCATGTTACCGAGCACTAAGTTTATTTAAACAGCGGCATGTGGTGTGCCTAACTCTGTTCTGAACACATGGTCCGTTTAATAATTGTGGCTAAATGTGGTTGGAGTAACTTATTGACCGGAAAAATTATAATTGGAAAGTGATATGTGCACTTTGGTGTTTACGATCTGCATATTGTAGGGTGATACAAGCCTTTCTCGTTAACAATTCACCGGCTTGTTTTTTTAGGTACTATAAGAGCAACTGTTTAGTGTAGGTATCTGATTGAGTGTTCGTATAGAGAGTAGTATTCAGCAAAGACTACTGACATTCTACTGCAAGTATGGAAAAGAAGTCTTTTTAAAATCGTATAGGTATGCTTTTCATCAAAGTGTTAACTGATCTACCAGAGAGAACTGCTTGTTATTGATATGAGAGCGAAATTTGGTGTAAGTTCATAACCTACTCGTCTCTAAGAGATAGAAGGGGATCCTCATGTCTTACATGTTTCCAGAATGAAATTTTCACTCCGCAATGGAGTATGCGCTGATGTGAAACTGGATGGTAGATTAAGAACTATGTGTGCCGGACCGAGACTCGAACTCCCGACCTTTGCTTTTCGCGGGCAAGTTCTCTACCGACTTAGCTACCCGATTACGACTCACGATCCGTCAGTTTCAAAGGTAGGAGACGAGGTACTAATAGAAGTAAAGCTGTCTCGTGAGTGGTGCTTGGGTAGTTCAGTCGGTAGAACACGCCTGCGAAAGGCAAAGATCCCGAGTCAGCTTTCGGTTTGGCATACAGTTTTAATCTGCCAGGAAGTTTCAGCCTTACGAGTCCGCATTTCATAAGACTCTATTGACGGGTGTGTTATTTAACAGAGAACTTTACCATACAGTTTCACATTAAGCAGCCGTAGCCACTATCTCTCCTCTTTCCGGCCGAATACTGCATTCGGATCAGCTACCTCGACGTCGAACACCATCGCAGTAGTATCCTTTAACAACCATGGGTACAGAGGCGGGTACACACAATATTATCTTCAGTGTACACCGAAGATACGAACGAATATCCCCATGATCTATTTCATTTGTATCCAAAGGGCAATTAGAGGTACTGTTTTATTATCAGGGAGTTTACGACTTCCGTCTGTGAAGCAAACTCGAAGTTACTCGTGTATGAACAAAAGAATGTCTATACTAATAACAGGTATTCTGGGATTAGCCGGCCGAGAGCAGAAATTAACTGTAATTGCTATCAGCAAAGGAAAATTACTCTGCACAGTTCCACTGACGCGAGCACCACACGCGTACGCGTAGAAAATTATTTTTCGTTCCGTAACTATACAGTAGTGTCACAGGAAAGCCAATGAGGCACCTAGATTTCATAACGCAAGCTAGCAATATCTTGAATCGTATATTACGAAAATAGTCTACGTATTAGACCGCTTGTTCCACTGCAACATACTAACAATTGACATAGGTCTTTCCAGAGAGCTGATCAGCTAAATTTTTCTCTTTAATACTTTCTGTTCTCTTGACTCCCATCTTTGTTCAATAATGCAACAAGAAACGAATACTAGGAAACTGCCTGAAACTGCAACTGCAAGAGGCAAAAATAGCTTCCACTGATTTTTTCCTCGCTTTTACCTTTACTAACGAGAGTTTTGTCCCCGTCAGAAAATTCTAAGAGCATGTGCTCACAGCAGATGCTGATACATTCATAACGTCAATTTAACTTAATAAACATCGCTAAGTTACTGAAATTTTAGGGCGTTTGCTTTAGACGGAGTCTAAGGTTACCGAAGCGTAAATGGCACTTATAGACTGTTTAACAAAATAAGAATCTGCATTCGAAATACTGCATTAGCACTCACCATATCATACCGTTACATATTACGAAATCGACGCGCGTTTTGCGACTCCAGATTGACGTCAGCTCTTTGCGACACATGAAAATGAAAATTTGTGCCGGGCCTGAATTCGAAGCCGGATTTTCCTCTTATCGCGAGCGGTCACGTTACAACGCAGACTAACCGAGTAGTTCCTTCAGACAAGCCTGCATAAGGACAGACTTTTTAACAATCAATAATATACTGCTATGTATCTAACATATCGTGTACGGTTCGGAGAAAGGCAATGGCAAATTATCTTCATGAATACTGTGCAGAATAAAAACTGTTAACTGGATTTTATAATTTAATTTTCTTTGATTTCACTTGAAGAGAGGAGTAACGATTATTATTGTCTACAAAATAAACAGGCTTGTTATGCAGACATCTGTGTTATCCCACCAAGAAATAAATGTGTTCCGCGGGGCACAAAAGACTAGGATTTCATTTCAATAGGGAGTGCCTTAAGGGAACATTCAAAACCTCACAGTGTCGCCACATGTGGGTTAGAACAGTTTTGTCTCAGCTTATTGTAGGATGATACACAGTTTCATAGAGTCCATATGCCAATAAATTATAAATGTGTGCATTTTGACCCTGCAAATCTGACAGATGGCAACAACAAGAGGAATGACATGGACTCCCTCCTTGGAGTAGATTCCAATTAGTACCATTGTGCTGCGGAGTTCGTCCATTTACCGACTTAAACTTCCATACACGGTCTAACTAAATTGTCCTTCAGCGAAATCACTCACCTAATCTCCGTTAAGTGGCACGTGGCGGCAATTTGGATGAAGGTACGATTCTTCCCAAGGAATAGACTGAACCATTAGCTATACTACATGACTGGCTTGACATGGACCCACTAGCTATTTTAAGACTCTCCAAATCTGGCAACTTGATTTCAGCCAGGAAAATTCATTACGTATATCGAAGATATGAAAAAGTAAATCTTGGTGCATCAAGAGCAGTTATTTACACTACTGCATCAAGCTATACTAAACATTAGTTTAGTCTGCTGATGCTTTTCATTCTAGGAATGTGGATCTGTCTATTTGTGTATAAAATTAGTATCAAATTCATAATTTTACTGAAATCTTATGGCAGGCGTAGTTTTCACGCGACATATTTCTGATACCTAAAGTACTTTCCATCATTTTGTAGGTAGCTGCTCGAATTTATCGATCATTGTCTTCTGCTGACTGGACACCAGGCAAAGCAGTTGAGTATTCCGGTAACACAGCTTGTGTTTGCTGAGAAGTAAAGGGTGCGCAATAGAAGTAGAACAGACATGCTATTGATAATCACTGGCTGTTAGTATAGACAGTAAAATTCAGCAAAGAACACTGGTGGGATTTCACGGCATATTTGGATGAGAAGTTGTTTTATAATTGTGTGGGTCTGCTGTTCATGAAAGTATTAACTATCTAACAGAGGGAACTGCTGTTTCCGTCTAGAAAGCTATTATTCTGCGAAACGTGACTTGAAGTACAGTACGTTTGGAGGTAGTGGTAAATTTCTCTTACTGTAATAATTGGATAAGTCAGTAACGTCGGAGTAAAGACCGAGTTCCACCAGGAAAGTACGCCAGAGTGTAACGGAGTAGTGAGGGTTGACCAGAGCACAACACTCACAACGTAGCACTGGTAGTCATAGGCAAGTGTGGTACTGGAAAAAGCGTGTAACGGACTAAAGGTGTGTGCTCCGACGAAGTGAGCCCCTTGTCTCTGATTTCCTACGGCAGATTTAAACATTCAGCTATCTATACGCTATTCTCATGACTTACCGAAAACGACTTTCATAACTCCATTTGTGTTACTAATTTTATACACGAACAGACAGATCCACATTTTCCAGAATGGAAAGTATGAGCAGGAAGTGTCCGACCTAATGTTTTGTATGAGTTTATTAGGCAGTTACCTTCGCACTGTCTGTCGTCCATCTAGGAGGCACCGATGCCTAAACTGATACCTTGTTCCCTGACTTCCGGAAGGCGTTGGATACAATATCGCACTGTCGCCAAATGAACGAAATGTGAGCGTGTGGAATATCAGACCAAAAAAAAAAAAAAATGGTTCAAATGGCTCTGAGCACTATGGGACTTAACTCTGAGGTCATCAGTCCACTAGAACTCAGAATTATTTAAACCAAACTAACCTAAGGACATAACACACATCCATGCCCGAAGAAGGATTCGAACCTGCGACCGTAGCAGGAATATCAGACAAACTTTGTGATGGAATGACGAGCTCCTGCAAAGCACAAAGGGGCAAGTAATTTTTAAAGGAGGTGGAAAGCTTAAGAAGTAAAAGTAATCTTCGGGCGTATCCCAAGGGGGTTTCGTAGGACCATTAATTTTTACAGCATAACTGTCGGGTAACGTCAGAAGCTCCTTCAAGCTGTTCACGAAAGATGATGTAGAAAATTTTATAGGAATGCAGGAAGACCTGCAGACGATCGACTCTTCTTCAGGAATTGTCAATTGAATGTCAAATGTATTATTTGTCGCGTAAACAGGGGAAAAGACACCAAACTAATGCAGAACAGTTACTGGAGGTAGTCATATCCACTGAATATTTGCGTATGGGACGTTTTAAGGTGGAAAGACCACATACAACTAGACGGGGGGGAGGGCGGGGGGGGGGGGGGGGGGAGTGAGGGGAGGAAGATTGGCAGATGCAAGTCTCAGATTCGTTGGAAGAATTCTCAGGACGTCTAACTCAACACGAAGCTTACAAAACGCTCGTTCGCGTTTACCTTGATATAGCTCTTCAGTCTCGGACATATACCAGTACGTATTGACAGCGGAAAGCGAGATGATCCAAGGAAAAGCAGAGCGTTTTCTACTGGGTTGGTTTAGCAAGCGCCAAAGCGTCTCGAAAATGCTCGTCCATCTACAGTGGCAGATACTGCTAGAGAGGCGTTCCGCATCACGGTGTGGTCCTGTAGCGTCCGTTACTGGAATTGGACGAGCATCTTCGTGGCACTTTGGCGCTTGCTAAACGAACCCATGAAGAAAAGCGCTGCCCTCCTTTAGATATTTTCCGCTCCTCTAGTAACACTACGTGGTAAGAGTTCCAAAATGGCGAGCAATACTGAAGTTTCTTTCGAACGAATGTTTTGTAAGACTTTTAACACGAGTGAATCACATTTGCTTAGGACCTTTCCAGTCAATCTCAGTTTGGGATCTGCTACAACGCGTGGAAATTTCGTCGTCGTTACTGTTTCCATTGATAGAATGATCAATAAATAATGAATGGTTGCATCCGAAACATTCGCTATATGATATCGAATATAAAGCCGATGTTTTCAAGCAGTAGTCTGCCAGAATTAACGGGGTGTATGACGTCAGACGGGCCGACTTCGAGCAGGAGAATCACCACAGGACGTTTTAATTTCCACAGTCTACACTTTTACAAATAAATTCATAAAACGTAGTCAGCATGATCAGGAAGGATTCAGGATTCACGCTCATAGAAGTGGAAGTTGAAAAACATAAAAAATAACTTTTTTTGTACACGTGAAATTTCATCATTTTTCTCACTTGCTATTGGCTGCATTTGTTGCTATAGGTACGCTTTTCTTCATAAGTAAGAGAGATTCTTCGATGAATTTTGCACAGCATGCAAACCGTACTTACATATGTATGAAATTCTAGAAATTATTTAATTTATGAAAAAATGAATGAGCTGTTACATTTTAAACTTAATGTTTAGAAAAATCTCAATTTTTATAGTTAATTATCCCAATTTTTACGACAGTTTACAATAGATTTGGACAATTCTAGAGTTTTGCATTAAGGAGTGCAAAATTCATCGAAGAATCTCTCTTACTTATGAAGAAAAGTGAACCTATAGCAACAAATGCAGCCAATAGTAAGTGAAAAGATGATGAAATTTCACATTTAAAAAAAACTTATTTTGTTACGTTTTTGAACTTTCACTGGTATGAATGTGAATCCTGAATCCTTCCTGGTCACGCTGACAAAGTTTTGTGAACTTATTTGTAAAAGTGGAAATTAAAATGTCGGCCTGTTTGACGTCCAACCCCCCCCCCCCCTTAAACTTTTTCAGCACGAAATACATCAGTTCGACACGGAATATGTGTAAACGGACTATGACATGAAAAGAAACGCCATCCGAAACCATCACTCCTGTTGGTCCTCCATATGGAAAGGGGGGGGGGCGAGGGGGGAGCTACTGTCAGGTTGGTATCCAGCCTTTGTCTAGGGCGTCTACGTACACGTCTTTGCTGGTCATCGGGGCTGACATCGAAGCGGGCCTCGTCACTGAAGACAATTCTACAGTAGGCAGTGACATTTCATGCCGAATATGCTTCACATCACTAACACCAACAAGCGCAGTTGGTGGACAAATGTCAGTGGTAGTCGGTGCAAGGGGTGGCGTGAGTTCAGCTCCACTTTCTGTGAGCCGCGTATGAGTAGTACTTGTAATCACTGAAGCTCCGGTTGCATGCACTAGGAAGACAGACATTCTATAGTCAAGCAGAACTTGGCTCGAATAGTCGCGTATAATGAGCAACTGCTATGGGCTTTGAAAGTATGCAAGAAAATGTTCAAATGTGTGTGAATTCCTAAGGGACCAAACTGCTTAGGTCATCGGTCCCTAGATGGTTCAAATGGCTCTGAGCACTATGGGACTTAACTTCTAAGGTCATCAGTCCCCTAGAACTTAGAACTACTTAAACCTAACTAACCTGAGGACATCACACACATCCATGCCCGAGGCAGGATTCGAACCTGCGACCGTAGCGGTCACGCGGTTCCAGACTGTAGTGCCTAGAACCGCTCGGCCACTCCGGCCTGCAGTCCCTAGACTTATACACTACTTAAACTAACTTATGCTAAGAACAACACACACACACCCATGCCCGAAAGGAGGACTCAAACCGCTGGCAGGAGTGGCCGCGCAGTCCGTTACATGACGCCTCAAACCGCGCGGCCACACCGCGGGGCAAAAGTATGCAAAGCACACTTTTTTTGTATGATCACCTGCTGCACTTGTAACTATTTATCTATTCCATGGGAACTGAAATTTAAACACAAATCATTAATATCGTAGAAACTTAAATTATGCTATGATATGGATATACATAGTACCCACAATCGTGGTTATCTCTCATTGCAAGCTAGCAAACTAATGTTCCCCAAAAGAGCATTGCTACTGAACATTAGAGTATAAATAAGACGAATTCAAAGACCGCGAGGAAAATTAACCGTTTCTTATCGACCAAACATTTCTTCCGTACATCAGTTTTTAATTTTTGTAACAATAACTTTATCTTGGAACTCTTCTATTTGGTCCGTGTTTGCATAGAAAAACAATATCAGAAATTGAGTCCGCCTTGATGCAAAACACCTTGTTGTTTGTTTACTTGTTTACTGACCAAGAACACAGAACAGAAAGGACACACACGCAAAAGAATCACTTCCCCATCACACACAGAGACATAAATAAGGAACAGAAGTCGTCGTAATTCGCGCTACAGTTTTTATAGCCTTCTCGCAACATACACCTCTCGCGACACACGCGAACAGCAAGAGGGTGTAATATTCTTAATCATAAACATAGTGCGAAAGTTCTGTTTTTCTGTGTATAGAATCAGCTACATACCATACAACGAACGTGAGTACACGAAGAACTAAGTAACAGCGCAGTACACACCAAATAACTGGATCAAAAAAATGGTTCAAATGGCTCTGAGCACTATGCGACTTAACGTCTGAGGTCATCAGTCGCCTATAACTTAGAACTAATTAAACCTAACTAACCTAAGGACATCACACACATCCATGCCTGAGGCAGGATTCGCACCTGCGACCGTAGCGGTCGCTCGGTCCCAGACTGCAGCGCCTAGAACCGCACGGCCATTCCGGCCGGCATAACTGGATCCCACAACACTACAGCAACCCCAGGTGTATATTTATGACATACGAAATTAACCCTCTAGTATTTTGTTTACTAACAGCCGCTCACACAGTTGCAGATGACATGATATTCGATCAGAAAAAAACGGCAACAGAAAGAAAACACAGAAAATATATCGCAAAGAGCGACAATAATTATCAAAAACATGCTATAACATAACAATAAATAAGGCAGTACGAAAGTATCCACAGAAAACTACATTTCAGAAAACGAACAGTACAAATGTAATAATGTATCAATGTGTTTGTGTAACTAGGCTATTTTTGGCAAGTTTTAGATTAAAAGACCCACTGATGATGGTGATATTTGTCGCCGAAGCTAGTTTGGGAAAATAAACAAGTAAACAAACAACAAGGCGTTTTACATCAAGGCAGACTCAGTTTTTGGTATTATTGTTTTTAATTTTTGTATTTGTTGATGGTGAGTTCTTATAAATAACAGAATAAATAATATCCCATTCTTTACGTAAGAGCGCGAAACTGACAAATCCTGCAGTGTTGCGACGAATCACGCACACTTTGTACGAATGTCACAAGCTGAGTCATTCTGCAACGAGGAAGCAACGGATTTATCATTCCTGGAACAACCACCACGGAAAAAGTTTTAAGGCGCACTGTTTGCCCTTTGCGGATGGAGTGATACCTGTGGAGTCCCATGATACAACGCGCCGCTTCAGAAGAGCTTTACATCCGTCAACAGCGGCAGGTGGAGCAACGCTGCCGTGACCCAGGTAACCTTCGCAGAAGTGGCGATCACTGCGGAACTACCGGGCCGCTTCAGCGCGTTATTACTGCCCACAACATGCGCGTTGCGGTGTCGACATTGTGCTCATATCAGTAAGGTCAAGAATCACACTTTTCCCGGAGACAATTACTTCTTTCCATTACGGAATTTCCAAATTTCTAGTGTTGATCTTTGCTGCGTTCTTAACAAATCGTCATTATTCCCCTAGTTTTACTATTCTAAAAGTAGTAATCGGTTTTATAACAATTCCGTACTGTTTAGATGCGCTTTTGACAATGTTTACTGGAATACTCTCTTTCAAATTCTGAAGGTGGCAGGGGTAAAATACAGGTAGCGAAAGGCTATTTACAATTTGTACAGAAACCAGATGGCAGTTATAAGAGTCAAGGGGCATGAAAGGGAAGCAGTGGTAGGGAAGGGAGTGAGACAGGGTTATAGCCTATCGCCGATGTTATTCGATCTGTATATAGAGCAAGCAGTAAAGGAAACAAAAGAAAAATTCGGAATAGGAATTAAAATCCATGGAGAAGAAACAAAAACTTTGAGGTTTGCCGATGACGTTGTAATTCTGTCAGAGACAGCAAAGGACTTGGAAGAGCAGTTGATCGGAATGGACAGTGTCTTGAAAGGAGGATATAAGATGAACATCAACAAAAGCAAAACGAGGATAATGGAATGTAGTCGAATTAAGTCGGGTGATGCTGAGGGAATTAGATTAGGAAATGAGACACTTAAAGTAGTAAAGGAGTTTTGCTATTTGGGGAGCAAAATAACTGGTGATGATCGAAGTAGAGAGGATATAAAATGTAGACTGGCAATGGCAAGGAAAACCTTTCTGAAGAAGAGAAATTTGTTAACATCGAGTATAGATTTAAGTGTCAGGAAGTCGTTTCTGAAAGTTTTTGTATGGAGTGTAGCCATGTATGGAAGTGAAACACGGACGATAAATAGTTTGGACAGGAAGAGAATAGAAGCATTCGAAATGTGGTGCTACAGAAGAATGCTGAAGATTAGATGGGTAGATCACATAACTAATGAGGAGGTATTGAATAGGATTGGGGAGAAGAGGAGCTTGTGGCACAACTTGACTAGAAGAAGGGATCGGTTGGTAGGACATGTTCTGAGGCATCAAAGGATCACCAATTTAGTATTGGAGGGCACTATGGAGGGTAAAAATCGTAGAGGGAGACCAAGAGATGAATACACTAAGCAGATTGAGAAGGATGTAGGTTGCAATAGGTACTGGGAGATGAAGGAGCTTGCACAGGATAGAGTAGCATGGAGAGCTGCATCAAACCAGTCTCAGGACTGAAGACCACAACAATAACAATAGATGCGCTATTTTCTCTTTCCTGGAATTATTCTTGTCTTTGCGACCTGCACATGAAGGGAACTCAACTGTCCTAGATACAATAATTTTGAACAACACAGGTATTGCAATATCGTATTTTTTCCGACACCGGGCAAGCGACTATCAATTAAAAATGCCTCACCCGTACGAGAATATACATCACTTCGTACGTCCATATTTAAGTTGGACGATGATGGGACACAACTCGTATAATTTTTTTGAAAATGAAACTCTTCCAGCTTTACCTAAGATTTTATGTTTATTTGGCTACTACTTGCGACGTTGCTTCAGCGCCATCTTATGGCCCGTACACTTTGACGAAATCAGTTGTGTGTGGCTGAGTACTAGAAGTGGAGCACGTAGTGGACTCACCGCGGACTTCTAGTACACAGCCACACACAATTGATTTCGTCAAGGTGTACGGGCCTGAAGATGGCGTTGATGCAACGCCGAAACTAGTAGCCAAATAAATACAAAACCTTACGTACAGCTGGAGGAGTTTCATTTTTAATTAAAAAATATATACATCATGGATGTACGAATGGAGGTTGCAGACACAGAGTTGCCGACATACGGAAATTTGGGTCTGGCCTTGAGGCGTGCTGGGATACCTAAAGTGATTTAGGGTATTGCTCGCGTAAAGCGGATATCAGTGTTCGAGTCCCGGTGCAGCAAAAATTTTCATTATCCATTATACAGTTGATAGTCGCAACTGGAAATACATTTCATGTATTATTGCTCTATGTTACCGCATGTCGTTCCGTCGCCACTTTCTTCTTTTCCTTAAGATGCGAAAGAGATTAATGTACGTTGTCTCTTCGTAAACTGTCTAAATTCTGATGCTGTGGTTATGGGTATGCTTCTCGATATTTGACTAGTTGGGTGGGCAAAATCGTCTGAAACAAATTTATGTGGCCCACGGATTTGACCCACGTTGTGAGACTACCGTTGCTGTATCTCAGTCGACACGAGAACAAAAACAACCTCTGGGAGGTACGGGAACGCGCGGTTAAGCAACTCTGCGATCAACAATGAATTTTCGGCGGCTGTTATACAGCGCGCGCTAGCGCGGCAGACATTAATGTGGAGTACTCACACGTATTCAGAAGCGAACTCCCGGTCGAGTGAAGTCTAGCAGTATCCTAAAATTTACGGTTGTGGGTCGGCAGAACATTAAAAGACAAACGGTGCATAGAGAATGCCCACGACTGAAGTTTTACTCGAATCCGGTGGCATGATTTTATTAGTGTTCTTCCGTAATGCTTTTGGCAAAGGACATAAACCTATAGCAGAAGCAGAGTCCGTTGGGCTTAGTGTAGGTATTTACCCAATCGATCATTAAATAATACTACAGGGGGAAGGGTAATTATCAACGAGGTGAGGCAACGCGGCAGGAGTCTTACAAATTACGGATTGCTTTTCTGTCCCGGAGACAAGACCACAACGAAGTATGTGAACAGATAACTAGTATTATTACCTTGTCTTAATAATGGACCAAAACGGAACACCCATGGAATTAAAATGATGGTCAGGTTCTGCAAAAAGTGTCAGCACTTTTAAGCTGGTCGTAGGTTGTGTTCCAAAAATAAACAGCATAGAGACAGAAGTGATGACGAGGTGAGGCAACGCGGCAGGAGTCTTACAAATTACGGATTGCTTTTCTGTCCCGGAGACAAGACCACAACGAAGTATGTGAACAGATAACTAGTATTATTACCTTGTCTTAATAATGGACCAAAACGGAACACCCATGGAATTAAAATGATGGTCAGGTTCTGCAAAAAGTGTCAGCACTTTTAAGCTGGTCGTAGGTTGTGTTCCAAAAATAAACAGCATAGAGACAGAAGTGATGACACTTTCTGCAGTACCTGACCATAATTTTGCAGGACAATACTCAAGCATGTACAGTGCAAGCTGTTACTGATTTGTTGGACTGATGGGGCTGCTAAGTGCTATACCACCTACTGCACTCCCCTGACTTAAGCCCTCGTGAATTCAACTCGATTTCTAAACTGAAGGAAACACTTCACGGCATTCGATTCAGAACTGCTACAAATTCGTCGGGCAATAGACCGCGCCGCTCGAACTGTCAATACAACTAGCACTGCTAAGAGTATCCTACGAATTCCACATCGCTGGCAACGGGTTACACACAATGCTGATGACTACTCTGAAGGTCAGTAAAACTTTGAAACAGGTATGTATTTTGTACGAGCTATAAATAAATAGTTGCCACTATTAAAGTTCCAACCCTCTTACAAATGAGATACCTGTTCAAAAAGTTCGCTAAGAGTACAGTACTGTTGGTGCCAGCTGCTGAAATCTACTGAAGGCTGAAAATGAAATCTACGATTTGGTTACTGAAGTTTCTGTGAATCAGTTTCAAGTGTGCAGTTTTGGCTGTCTAGAGGCATTACCTTCACAAATACCTGCGACTCCTTTCCGATGTTTTAGGTAAACACCGGCAGCGAGTTCTCAACACACGTTGGCCTTGTCCAGTAAGACACAGCACTCACCTTTCTAACGCTTTCCGAAGTCTACTTCGGATTCGTCAGAAATGTGAGTCACTGGCGCACTACCGCCTACAATATGATGAAGCTATTCATGTTGTTTCCATTGGTCAAAATACTGTTGCTCTCATAGAAACCAACCGGAACTTAGGTGGGCTTCAACTCATCATTGACTCATGCTTGGCCCTCATCCCGTCGTATTGGAACGGAGTGCATGGTTTCAACGAGCCGAAGCATCATAACACTAATACACTAAAAGAAAAAAAAAATCGCAACACCAAGAAGGAGCTGTGCGACGTAAAAAAGTCGGTAGGCGTGTTTCTACATCTGAAATATGATGTCTGTTCAGATTTCGCTGGTAGCGCCACTAAATCAGGTTTGCTTTAAAAACACGCTGGCACATCGTACTGCATCCGCAAAAGCGATTTGAGCGGCCTGTTGACACCGGAGTGACACAACGAACTGTCAGAAATCGGTTACATCCAGGACATCTCCAAGCCAGATACATTGTAGCGTGCATTCCACTGACCCCAAACTACCGCAATTTGCGAATTCAGTGGTACTAAGCGGGAAGTGGCCGTCGAGGGGGGAGGGTGGAGATCTGTTGTAGTTCTCTGATGAAAGCTGGTTATGCCTCGGTGCCAGTGATGGCCGTGTGTTGGTTAGAAGGAGGCCAGTTGAGGGCCTGCAACCAACCTGCACGCGTGCTATACACACTGGTCTTACATCTAGAGTTATGGTTTGGGGTGCGGTTTCGTATGGCAGCACAAGTATTCTAGGAGTTATTCTACGCACCATCACAGCAAAAACTTTATTTCAGTCTGGTGATTCGGCCTGCTGTGTTGCCATTCATGAAGAGTGTCAATATATTGTCTTGGCCTGCTCGGTCACCAGACCTGTTCAAATGGTGCAAATGGCTCTGAGCACTATGGGACTCAACTGCTGTGGTTATCAGTCCCCTAGAACTTAGAACTACTTAAACCTAACTAACCTAAGGACATCACACACATCCATGCCCGAGGCAGGATTCGAACCTGCGACCGTAGCAGTCGCACGGTTCCGGACTGCGCGCCTAGAACCGGCTCACCAAACCTGTCTCCAATCGAGCACATATGGGACATCATCAGACGACAACTCCAGCGTCATCTGCAAACAGCATTAATCGTCCTTGTATTGACCGACCAGTGCAACAGGCGTGGAACTCCATCCCTCAAACTGACATCCAGCAGCTCTACAACACAATGCATGCACGCCTGCATGCTTGCAGTCAGCATTGTGGCGGCTACACAGGTTATTAATATACAAACTGTTCACATTTGCAATGGCTTATCTCCCGCTTACATTAATATGTGATCTTGCAATGTTGATAATTGAAATATGTTATCCAGAAAAATGCATACCTGAAATTTATTTATTCTACATTAATTATTTTCTGATGTTACTAGTTTTTCCGTCAGTGAAGTCTGATCACCTGTTTGATCAATGATCGATTTCTTCAAATGGTTCAAATGGCTCTGAGCACTATGGGACTTAAGATCTGAGGTCATCAGTCCCATAGAACTTAGAACTACTTAAACCTAACTAACCCAACGACATCGAACACATCCATGCCCGAGACCGTAGCGGTCGCGCGGTTCCAGACTGAAGCGCCTAGAACCGCTAGCCCACACCGGCCGGCCATCGATTTATTGCTATATCTCGAGGTAGCATGCTCAGTGGGTGTGTATGTCTTGTACAAATCAGCTGCATCTGTATCGCAGAAGGCAACAATATCTATCGCAGTATACTTATTCTAGTGGATATTGTTTTCTATGAAGTAACTCTAGCATGTGCCAGGTACCAGTACATAGAAAGCAAGTTAAATTGTGATATATGAAAAAATTTTAAACGAGTTAACTCTTGCAAAATCTGATCAAAAGTATCACGACATCTCTATGTAATGCAGGGTTGCCCACTAGATGTCACGAAAGGCGGAACCGCCAGTATAAAAGGAGGCGGCGGTATACTGTGTTGTCAGAAGAGATGCAGCAACAGCAGAATAAGTCCGTCAGGAGAGCTCGATGACTACGAACGTGGGCTACTGATTGGATGTCACTTTAGTAACAAACTTTAACCCTTTTAAAGCCGCCCAAGTCGACTGTTAGTGATGTGAGTAGAATCGCGAAGGAACAACTGCAGCTAAAACCGACCAGGCAGATCCTATGTACGGGCGGACTGGGATCGTCGGGAATTGCGGTGGTTAGCTGTAAATAATTATTTTTTCAGTTAAAGCTTCCACTTTGAGTAGTTTAATATGTTTTTTTACCATTTCAGACATATAACTTCGACAGAGTGTGGGACTTTATGTCAGTACAGTGTTCAATCTCTCTTCTGTAGCGGATGTCACTAACTGACGCATGTGTGCCCACCTCGGAGATGGCGAGAGTCGACTCCTAGCAATGTAAGAAAATTTAATCGTCGGTATTTGGCGCCAAAATGTTGGGATGAATTCCAGTCCTCCTCGCCGTGTCTCATGAAGTGAGGAACATGGACACTTTAGGACAAGCTCACTGGTTCACTTGATTCTATTAGAAGTGTCGATACTGAGTTTTACCCTCTCCCTTCCTCTCATCCATAACAATACTATACCATACAAATTTTATTCGGTCATCCACGCGACAGGGATACACACATGAAGTTACATAACATGGAGGAGGTATCAGCAGGCCACATCCATTAATCTTCCACAAACAATAGCAGTGCGAGTTCTCGTATCGGCCCTTCAATTCTCATTTTGTGTTTGTAAAACTGCTTGGCTTCAAATGGTTCAAATGGCTCTGAGCACTATGGGATTAAAACATCTGAGGTCATCAGTCCCCTAGAACTTAGAACTACTTAAACCTAACTAACCTAAGGACATCACACACACACCCATGCCCGAGGCAGGATTCGAACCTGCGATCGTAACAGTCGCGCGGTTCCGGACTGAAGCGCCTAGAACCACTCGGTCACAGCGGCCAACTGCTTGGCCTTACACCATTTAATACAGACTAGCACTTCAGCTCAGTGATGTCTGGTGCAAGACTGAATTCAAGAGTTGGAGAGCTGGCTGTTTGATATTCCAAACGACCTATAGCAGTACGATACGCTTACATCTCCCAGGAGGGGATATTTTCTGCATTATGAAGCAGAACGTTGTTACGCGCACTTTGCTATCAGGAGTAAGTTGCACAAGGATGCAATAGGGCGAGTGCACTGCGACGAATTTACGTAAGCGTTGATATGCGTGCTCGTAGTGTTACGGTGCAACCAGTGAGCGTACTACAGCTGCTGTTACGTCGTCCTGTCGCTGGGACTCCGCTAACCCAAGGACGGCTCCCTAGTGGCACGCGGCGTTGCCTCAAAGAAACAAAAATAAACAGCTGATCCGTCTGGCAGCAGGTACTGGACACGCCCAGCAAGCTGACTCAAGCGTCGCAGAAATTGCGTATCTGCATTTTTTCACCAACGGCCCCTACCATTGCCCGGACGACAGAACTGAGGCCAGTGCTTTCTTGTAAAAGAATACACTATCGGTCATTAAAATTGCTACACCACGAAGATGACGTGCTACAGACGCGAAATTTAACCGACAGGAAGAAGATACTGTCATATGCAAATGATTAGCTTTTCAGAGCATTCACACAAGGTTGGCGCCGATGGCGACGCCTACAACGTGCTGACATGAGGAACGTTTCCAACCGATTTCTCATACACAAACAGCAGTTGACCGGCGTTGCCTGGTGAAACGTTGCTGTGATGCCTCGTGTGAGGAGGAGCAATGCGTACCATTACGTTTCCGACATTGATAAAGGTCGGATTGTAGCCTATCGCGATTGCGGTTTATCGTATCGCGACATTGCTGCTCGCGTTGGTCGATATCCAATGACTGTTAGCAGAATAGGGAATCGGTGGGTTCTGGAGGGTAATATGGAACGCCGCGCCGGATCTCAACGGCCTCGTATCACTAGCAGTCGATATGACAGGCATCTTATCCGCATGGCTGTAACGGATCGATCCCTGAGCCAACAGATGGGGACGTTTGCAAGACGACAACCATCTGCACGAACAGTTCGACGACGTTTGCAGCAGCATGGACTATCAGCTCGGAGACCATGGCTGCAGTTACCCTTGACGCTGCATCACAGACAGGAGCGCCTACGATGGTGTACTCAACGACGAACCTGGGTGCACGAATGGCAAAACGTCATTTTTTCGGATGAATCCAGGTTCTGTTTACAGCATCATGGTGGTCGCATCCGTGTTTGACGACATAACGGTGAACGCACATTGGAAGCGTGTATTCGTCATCGCCATACTGGCGTATCACCCGACGTGATGGTATGGGGTGCCATTGGTTACACGTCTCGGTCACCTCTTGTTCGCATTGACGGCACTTTGAACAACAGACGCCATCTTCAGGTGAGAGTGCTGGTGCGCTATCTCGCGCGCGCGTTGTGCGGTCTATATAGGGGCCGCCGCTTGCGCTGGGAAGTCAGTTCCGGCGAGATAGCGCACCAGCACTCTCACCTGAAGACGGCGGCCAGTTGGACCGCGGAAATATTGTGTCATGAAGACGTTATGATCCGGCTGCATACCCGAGAAGAATATTATCAATTACTACGCCGGAAATGCCTTCGTAGTCAGACGTTATTTCAGATGTGTTACGACCCGAGGCTCTGCCCTTCATTCAATCCCTGCGAAACCCTACATTTCAGCAGGATAATGAACGAACGCATGTTGCAGGTCTTGCACGGGCCTTTCTGGATACAGAAAATGTTCGACTGCTGCCCTGGTCAGCACATTCTCCAGATCTATCGCCAATTGGAAACGTCTGGTCAATGGTGGCCGAGCAACTGGCTCGTCACAATACGCCAGTCACTACTATTAATGAGCTGTGGTATCGTGTTGAAGCTGCATGGGCAACTGTACCTGTACACGCCATCCAAGCTCTGTTTGACTCAATGCCCAGGCGTATCAAGGCCGTTATTACGGCCAGAGGTGGTTGTTCTGGGTACTGATTTCTCAGGATCTATTCACCCAAATTGTGTGAAAATGTAATCACATGTCAGTTCTAGTATAATATATTTGTCCAATTAATACCCGTTTATCATCTACATTGCTTCTTGGCGTAGCAATTTTAATGGCCAGTAGTGTAGGCGTCATTTTCAGTTCTCGCCTATGGCAGCAAAACACCTAGCAACGTCACTACCGTCCTCTTGTCACTTCAGATTAGAGTAAAAACTCGAAGTTTCTTTGACTGTCTCTCAGTGCCGTTGGTGTTGATCTGTACCTCAGAAATGTAGTCCATATCTAAGTCGCGAAACTGCAACTAAATTGTTTGGCAACTGTGAAGGAACAACGAGATTTGCACACTTGGCGCTACACTGCAGTGAAGCACGTACATGACGTTATTGGTAGAGAACATTTTCATTTTCAAGTAATCTGTACTTGCGAATCTCACAACAGCAAAATACTTGGATCTCCGTCCTCCAGGACCGTTTCTACCATTAGGCAATAGTAGGTGGCCGCCCAGGGCAGCAAAATTTTGCGGCCGGCAAACAGCGAGAAAAATTAATTTCAACTCAAACAGCGAAAACGTTGATCAATTGAGGAGAAAAATTGAAAAGAGGAAAAATCAAAAGAGCGAATTCTTTTCAAAACCTTGCGGAACAGTTACTTTAACAAGTCTTTACTTACTTTGACGAAACTAAATACATTGATCATATTCATGGTGAAAACCTCCAGATGTCTTATTTTGCACAGTGTCGATGTCTAAAACGGAGAGGTGGTAGTTGCCTGCTTCACAGGCATAAATGGGAGGAATGTTATACCATGAGCAAACAATTACAACCTGCTGATGAAGGCCAACCGTAGTAGACAGCTGTTAATTTATTTGTAAGCAATTTATTGACTACGGTTGGCTTGCAACAGTAACTGGTAATCATTTACATCAAGATACAACATTCCTGCCATCTATGACTGCTGGTCTGAGACCGAAACTATTAGTACTGTGCAAAATAAGACAGTTACAGGTTTTCACCATGAATTGCTACGATTATTTGGCAGCTCATTTTCCCCACTGGTATGCATAAATACACACATTGCCTTTACCTACCTCAAAACTAAAGCAACCGCTAGTGAGTAGGAAAAGGAAACAAACATCACCTGGATCATCTCTGTTGAGCGCTGGAGCGAGGCACGTGCGCTAGCTTGCAATCATGTTGCGACTTGATACCACACCTCCCTCAGACCCTCTTTATTGTTGTTTGCCTCTGCAGATCGTTTGTCAAGTATCAGCTGTATTCAGTGGTTCTGCTGATGTTTCTAATTCTACTATTATTTGCTGGGGATAATCGATCAAGTATTCACAAGCTAGGTCCTGTACATCTATTACAACATATCTGAAAGTAATAAAAGGTAAATGCATTTCATCATACCCATACATAAAAATGAGTTGGTGTCTGTTCTCTAGTTAAAAATGTTCAGCACATTCTTCCTATTTGAGTTATTTGGGAAATTTCAGAAACTGAGGACAAAAAATAAGAAACTGAGTACATTCGTTGTCGTCAATGAAAATTTAGAATTGATACCAGTAAATGAGGACGTGTAGTCATCTAAGTTTAATGATTAAAAGTATAATAGGGGATCTGCATTGTTTGCCGCTGGATGTTGGTGGTGCTGCAGCGAGAGGAGGCGGAGGATACGTTACTACCGTCCTCTTGCCACTTCAGATTAGAGTAAAAACTCAAAGTTTCTTTGACAGACCTTCATTTTCGTAGTCAGGACCAGCTGTACGCCTTGCTGTTGCTGTGAAGACTTGATTAACAGGTAGTCGTCCCATGATTGGGCAACCTACGGCATCGTGACGTCATGATGCCAGAAACCATATCGATGTATGGAACGGAGAGGCGCTAGTTGCATTACTTCTATCGTCAACAGCTCAGCGAATTTCTCTGCAGTCTCACAACGATGAGTGTCCACTACTGTTCAAGGAAAATACTTCAGGTGAAAAAGATAATCTATGCATGCTCGAGTGTTTACTTTGATGTGGCAAGAAAACCAAGAATTCACCTCTCAGAGAAAAAAATCTTTTGCATTGTGTGTGAAAGCTTCGAGCAACAGATATTGCCGAAGGCGGAAGTAATCGATGTCAATGCGATACTACCGCACAGTGATGGCTATTTTGATCATAAGAGTGATTTTGATTGGAAAAGGATAACTGGTTGGCCTTGGGCGTGTCACAGTATCACTACCATTGCAACAAGGGCGAAAAGTATTATCTCGTCAATGAAGAAAACTACTGTTTTGGAGAAGAATAGCTATGTCGTAGATACGTACACTGAGGTGACAAAAGTTGTAGGGTTGCGATGTGCACATATACAGATGGCGGTAATATCGCGCACACAAGGCATAAAATGGAGTGCATTGGAAAAGCTGTCATTTGTACTCAGATGATTCATGTCAAAAGTATTTTTTGGCTTAATACAATTTACTTTTACATTAAAAAGGCTTTATGTATTTACTAGCGAACCTGGCGATGCTAAATATGTATGGGAATTGTGTATAGGTCATAATCTCCTTCTGCTGCTTATCTCTGTCCATCTCCTTCTTCCCTTCTCTTCTCTTTGTCCATCTCCTCCTCTTGCTCCTCTCTTTGTCCATATCTTTACGCTCCCCCCCCCCCACCTCGCTGTTCCTTTCTTCCTCCCCCACAATCTCTCTCCATCTTGTCACCCCTCTCTCCTTCACTCTCTCTCGGTCCATTTTCCCCCACCCCTTCTCTGTCCATCCCCTCTTCCCCTCTCTCTCTGACTATGACCTTATTTATTGTTACTGAAAACGAAACTTTGATTGGGAAATGAAGTAACTTAAAATTTATGGGTAAATGTGTTGGGATCATTAACATAAGAGGTACAGGAGGGGTCTCTCCAGCTGCTGTATCTGTGACGTTAGAAGTTTCAATGGCAGTATAGTTTTAATTTGTCAATTGCATGAGGTTCTATAGTAGTATTCTAATCATAAGTCGATTAGCCGTAAATACACTCCTGGAAATTGAAATAAGAACACGGTGAATTCATTGTCCCAGGAAGGGGAAACTTTATTGACACATTCCTGGGGTCAGATACATCACATGATCACACTGACAGAACCACAGGCACATAGACACAGGCAACAGAGCATGCACAATGTCGGCACTAGTACAGTGTATATCCACCTTTCGCAGCAATGCAGGCTGCTATTCTCCCATGGAGACGACCGTAGAGATGCTGGATGTAGTCCTGTGGAACGGCTTGCCATGCCATTTCCACCTGGCGCCTCAGTTGGACCAGCGTTCGTGCTGGACGTGCAGACCGCGTGAGACGACGCTTCATCCAGTCCCAAACATGCTCAATGGGGGACAGATCCGGAGATCTTGCTGGCCAGGGTAGTTGACTTACACCTTCTAGAGCACGTTGGGTGGCACGGGATACATGCGGACGTGCATTGTCCTGTTGGAACAGCAAGTTCCCTTGCCGGTCTAGAAATGGTAGAACGATGGGTTCGATGACGGTTTGGATGTACCGTGCACTATTCAGTGTCCCCTCGACGATCACCAGTGGTGTACGGCCAGTGTAGGAGATCGCTCCCCACACCATGATGCCGAGTGTTGGCCCTGTGTGCCTCGGTCGTATGCAGTCCTGATTGTGGTGCTCACCTGCACGGCGCCAAACACGCATACGACCATCACTGGCACCAAGGCAGAAGCGACTCTCATCGCTGAAGACGACACGTCTCCATTCGTCCTTCCATTCACGCCTGTCGCGACACCACTGGAGGCGGGCTGCACGATGTTGGGGCGTGAGCGGAAGACGGCCTAACGGTGTGCGGGACCGTAGCCCAGCTTCATGGAGACGGTTGCGAATGGTCCTCGCCGATACCCCAGGAGCAACAGTGTCCCTAATTTGCTGGGAAGTGGTGGTGCGGTCCCCTACGGCACTGCGTAGGATCCTACGGTCTTGGCGTGCATCCGTGCGTCGCTGCGGTCCGGTCCCAGGTCGACGGGCACGTACACCTTCCGCCGACCACTGGCGACAACATCGATGTATTGTGGAGACCTCACGCCCCACGTGTTGAGCAATTCGGCGGTACGTCCACCCGGCCTCCCGCATGCCCACTATACGCCCTCGCTCAAAGTCCGTCAACTGCACATACGGTTCACGTCCACGCTGTCGCGGCATGCTACCAGCGTTAAAGACTGCGATGGAGCTCCGTATGCCACGGCAAACTGGCTGACACTGACGGCGGCGGTGCACAAATGCCGCGCAGCTAGCGCCATTCGACGGCCAACACCGCGGTTTCTGGTGTGTCCGCTGTGCTGTACGTGTGATCATTGCTTGTACAGCCCTCTCGCAGTGTCCGGAGCAAGTATGGTGGGTCTGACACACCGGTGTCAATGTGTTCTTTTTTCCATTTCCAGGAGTGTATAACGTTCCACTTTCCCTCTTAGAACTGACGTCGATGAAGAAAACAAAACAACACACGTATACAATTTTTGTTTAAAATTATATATAAGGAGAAAGAATACATGTGGAAGAAACCATTTCTCCAATGGTTTAAATGTCCTGATACCAAAGTTAGAAAGAAAACTATAAGGTGTATTTTCACATCAAAACACTTTTTTTCTTGCAGTCGGTTTTAACACAGCATCTGTACAGTGTTTTGTTACGTTCGTCTGCTTGTTAGTAGAGTATTCTGTAACAATTTTAATCAAAACGGTCAAGGACTTTTCGGGATATTTGCTGACAACGTTTCCTCTTTATGTATTACATACATATTTATTTACCATATACACGAGGGCTGAATGAAAAGTAATGCCTCCACCTTCGTTAATTGGGTTTGGATGGAAATTTTTAATAAATTAATCGCAGAAATAATCCTTAGAATGTGATCTTTAATTACTAATATTCACTTTTCCACATAGTCACCAGACAATTGGATACATTTCGGCTAACGATGAACAAGTTTCCTGCGGCCGTCACGGAAGAAGTCGACACTGTTTGAGCAACCACAGTCTCACAGCCCTCTCAACGTCTTCATCAGATGCATAATGACGTCCCCGAAGATTATCGGGAACAGATGAAGGTCAGACGGTGCTAAATCTCGACTGTATGGAGGCTGCCGTACGGTGGTGAGATTCAGTCTCTCAAGTTCTGCTGTGGGTGCACGTGAAGAGTGTGGTTTGGCATTATCATGTAATAGTGTTACCCACACGTTCTTGTGAAATACCGATTGTGCTTGCAATTTGTCTCTGAGTGATACGACGATCGCCCTGAATCAATCTGTCAACTCGGTTGTTACTGTCACACAGGTCAGATATTCCCGCCTCCACATCTTTAAACTTACTCGCCCAACGACGCACTGTACTCAGATCAACACAATCACCATAAACTGCTTCCATTCTCTGATGAATCTCCTTTGGGGTGACACCTTCTGCTGTCAAGAATTAAATGACTGCACATTGCTTAAATCGCATTGGCCGACCGTCTGTGCAGGGTTCCATACTTTACACTGTAACAACACAACCGTTCAGTGCTAAGGCTTCCCGCCAGTTGGAGATGTAGAGAAGAGGCTACGGAACAAGCCAGTACCTGCCGCATACCAATGCTGCCAACTGTTGAAGTGTTACGAAGGTGGAGGCATTACTTTTCAGTCAACCCTCGTATTTAAAATATGTAGCCTACGCCCATCCGAAAATTTATTAGAGTATTGTGTAAAAATAGGAAATAAATAGATGAAGAACTTTTCGAGAATTTTGTTAACAAACTTTCCCATTTACACAGTGTATATGGAGGGGTCCAGAAAGATGTAGACATTCTTCGATAGTCAATATGAATAGAACAAAATGAGATACCGTTACAATTCTTGCACAGGGGGACCGTTATTTTAAGTGTCAAAGTGACCGCCATCAGCAGCCAAACAACGACAATACCGCTGAACTGTTAACCGAACTACAGCTATCAGTGTTGCCCGTGTGACAGCTGCACAGGGCTCCTCAATGGTTTCTCATAGCTCGTTCAGTGTAACTGGCTTCCGTTGATGAACTCATTTTTCAAGACCCCTCATAGGCAGGAGTCAAGAGCTGTAAGGTCTGGAGACCGTGGTGGGTACTCGAGCTATCCGTCGTCCAGGAAGATTTTCGTTAAGTAGGCTCTGACTGTGGTAGACAGACGGAGCGCCATCTTGTTGTAGGTAAAATATTTCATTTTCACACGCCTCTCGGATGGCAGGTAAAATCGATCTTTGGAGCATACGAAGGTACACCTCACCAGTTGCGGTACCTTTGAAGAATGGGTGAATCAAACCGCGCGATGACTCTCCACACCACACATTAACACCCGGTAGACTAACATGTTGGTCCACGTGAACGTGAGGACTTCCAGGAGCCCAGCACACGCAGTTGTGGCGGTTTACAGTACCGTTCAGTTTAAACCGTTCCTCGTCAGACTAGATAACTATCCCTGCAAACCGTTCAGCCCTGCGAAGCATACCTTCAAACCACTCCCAGTACTCCATCCTTCGATGCTGGTCGTCCTCATTCATAGCTTGCAGCGATCTTGGAATGTACACTTTCCACTTTGCAGCCTTCAGAATTCGACGGTACGCTTGAATGGCTTACCCCGCTTTCACGTGCACCCTGCTTCACGGATTTATGAGGTAACCTTGCAGAATGCTGCAACACAGCAGCGCTGGAAGCTGGACTTGTTGATGTGTTTGATGGGCCAGACCTTTCCTTATACACATGCTGAACAGTACCATCGGCTTCAGATTCATCCCGAATACGATAAATTGTTGTACGGGTTGGTGAGTGAGTTTCGTACACATTACGTAATTGCCGTTGTACCTCCATTATGTTTTTGTACTTCCAGTACCACTTCAGTACGCTCTTGTGGTGCTCAAACGGCAATCTTAACTTCATTCAGTGGTGCACTGTCATCTGCTGGAAAACGCGTGCCAAGATCTGTTGAGGAAACAATGGACTGCGCTATCCTGCAAAATTGCAACGACATGCCAGTTTGTTCCAAAAATAGTAACTATCAACGAGTGCCTACATTTTTTGGACCCTTCTGTATACAATTCTACACGATATATATTTTTCTAAAAGAAGTGAAGCCTATGTCTGTCCGAATGCTTATTAGAGTATGATGTAAAAATTTGAAGTAAATCGGTGAAGAACTTTCCGAGATTTTTGTGAACAACTCTTACTTCGACTTATCTTCATTGAGAAGTACAGTTTTTATGTAAATTTATAATCTTACATACTGAAAAATGATAACCTACATCTGCACAAACGTTTATAAAAGTATCTTGTAAAAATCTGAAGTAAATCGGTCAAGAAGTTTTCGAGATTTTTGACAACTTTGAACTACAGCTTGTCTTTATAAAGTCGTATAGATATTTAGTAAACGATACAAACAAAGTAATTAAATGCTAAGATTATACACATAGCCAAATCACTATAAATCAAAGGGAAAAAGCTAACGCATGCACCGATACACCTGCTTACATCGAGCGCCTGCTCAAAACCGGCTAAAAATTTAAAGTAAAATTTTCAGAAAGATGTACATAAATTCTATGAAGGCGAAATAATAAGCAGCCTTGTCTATATGTAGTCAGTCAAAAAAGTTTAGAGATTAGATTTAAAAATAAAAAAAAGAGTGCTTCAGGTGTACTACTCAGTCCCCCCTTCCACCTCCCCACCGTTGGATACGTGGCACAGAACGTTCACACAAACACGTGAAACCGTCAGAAAAATCCTTCTTTGGGATGTTGTTCACGTCGTATCTCACATTGGCTTGAACATCGGTGATGTCGACCAAGCGCTGAACCTTCATGTGAATTTCTGCACTTTGTCATTTTGAGGAAGGTCCGTTTTGATAACACCAAGTATCGTCACCCGTGATGACTTTTTTTCCAGAAAAATCAAGTCGCGGCAGTCGTTCACGTGTCGTTATTTTTGTTTGAGAATCAAGGTGTGTGGGTCAGACTTTGCAAACACACTTCTCTCTTCCTCAAATTTTTCTGGAGAAGATCTTGTACACTTGATTCAAAGATGTTCCACTGTGACTTGAGACACAGCAACGTTGACTCACTATAGTCGCGTCCACTACTTAACACTGCCTGCTCACAAGTGAGTGGTCGAATGCACATCTGTTGAAAACCGTCGTTAATTAAAGCTGGCACTACAGTTATTGCACTGACTTCAATATAATCAGTCTCGCAACGGATTGGGCGAACGGTGTATAAAATGGCTCTGAGCACTATGAGACTTAACATATGAGGTCATCAGTCCCCTAGACTTGGAACTACTTAAACCTAACTAACCTAACGACATCACACACATCCATGTCCGAGGCAGGATTCGAACCTGCGACCGTAGCAGCAGCGCGGTTCCGGACTGAAGCGCCTAGAACCGCTCGGAGACAACGGCCGGCTGAACGGTGTATAAATACGCCATTTATCAACCTAGAGTTTAACATGACGCAGTGTGTGTGTGTGTGTGTGTGTGTGTGTGTGTGTGTGTGTGTGTGTTGTAAAGTAATGAGATGGCAACAGTCTGCAAGAAAATAACAACGTCAGGCTGTTCTATGAGCGAACAAAGCGAGTCATGGCGCCTGGCGCGGGGAGCCGTCTGCCCGGACAGAGTAAGCTGCACCAGCAGTCCAGCACATTGAAGCTACTGTCGGCTTTTTCCTGGAAGTAGCTTTACAGAACGGGCATCACTCTTCCCCATATCGTTGAGAGGAGACAGGTTTTGAATGAACAGAGAAACCACGGGAAGAGGCTATGGTGTGAAATAGCGAGTCCTATTTTATGAATTATTAGCGCAGTGAGTGATGTGGAGTAATAAGAAGTGTCATAAAACAGCTTCCTATTAAAGGGAGATGTATGTAGACCTTATGAATGTTTTATGATGTTAATACTTTGCATCAAGGGGAGATGACCTGACTTTTGGTGTGGGATCTGGCGAACGTCGAATTGCTAGTCCGCTGAAGCTCCGGGGCGGGAGCTCACTCTTGGTTGCGATCTAACGAATGAAGAATGAGACCCGAGTACAGCCGAGAATCAGTAATAATACCATGGAAGTGTGGTTGCACACATGGATAAATACTTAAGCTCAGATAGACTGACAAGCCAAAACATTACGACCACTGCGCACCGCGACGTTAGATGCCGCCTGGGGGCGTTGCGGGCGGGTGCCGCGGTAACAAAAGTGTGTGAGCAGAGCACCGTAGCGAAGATATGGGCTGCAAATGGAGAAATCCGTTGACATATGGTAATTTGACAAAAGGCAGATTATTATTACACGGAGACTGTGAACGAGTATCTCGAAAACGGATAAGCGGTCGAATGACCATGTACGCCGGCCAGTGTGGCCGAGCGGTTCTAGGCGCTTCAGTCTGGAACCGCGCGACCGCTTCGGTCGCAGGTTCCAATCCTGCCTCGGGCATGGATGTAGGTGATGTCCTTACGTTAGTTAGGTTTAAGTAGTTCTATGTTCTAGGGGACTGATGACCTCAAAAGTTAAGTCCCATAGTTCTCAGAGCCATTTGAACAATTTTTTTTTGTCCATGTACTTCTGTCGAGAGCAACTACTGGAAGAGATAAAGAGTGAAACTACCGCTAGACGCTAAATGTTTGGACGTCCACAACTCTTCACAGAACGTCGGGCTTAGAGGCTTGTGTGCTCTGTAAAGTAGGATAGATGGTGATTGTGGCATCTGAGGAAACAGCACAATGCTGGTGCACGTTCAGAGTGTTCCGGAGTGCACCATTCATAGTACATTGTTGAACGTGGAGTTCCGCAACAGACCACTCCCCCGTGTTCACATGTTGACCCAAGGAGATCGTCAATTACGACTGCAGTGAGCACGGGACATCGGGATTCGACCGTCGATCAATAGAAACGTGTAGGCTCTTCGGGTGAATCACATTTTTGCTACACTGGATCGATGGTCGTCTCCACAAAGGCCGTCATCGAAGTGAACGACGGTTCCAAACGTGCAGCGCGCCACGGACACAGGCTGGTGGCAGCAGTACGAGTATTATGCTATGGGAGACATTCGCCTGCGCTTGTATGGGACCTGTGGTAGTAATCGAAGACACGCTGACAGCTGCGAACCACCTGCGTCCCTTCATGCATGATGTCTTCCCCGACGGCGACGTCAACTTTCAGCAGTATAATTATCCATGTCTCGGAACCAGAACCATGCTACAGTGGTTTGAGGAGCAGAGTAGTGAACTGACGTTGATATCTCGGCGACCAAATTCGTCTACTGTAAATTCTATAGAACCCTTCTGGGTCGCTATCGGCCGCCATCATCGCTTACGCAAGTCAGTGGCCCGTTATTTACGCGAATTACATGACCTGTGCGTAGACATCTAATGCCACATACCTCCACAAACCTACCAACAAACTGTCGGAAACTTCATAGGCAGAATCAGTGATGTATTTCGTTCCAAATACGGAGAAAAAAGTTATAATGTTTTGGCTCGTCAGTGTATGTGTCGATAGTTTGCTGACGTTTATTTACATGTTTCATAATATTTTTAGGATGTTTTTGTCAATACGTAGTAATAAATTTATCTAGATTACATATCAATAAATGTTTAGTGTGCCTCATGGTATGAAAGAATCAATGTGACTTGTCAGTAAGTTTACTCTTGTTAATGTATGTTGCTAGGAATATTAATTGGATGCTGTGACTTGAAAAACAGCAACATTTACTTCTAGTGGCGATCCTGTATGCGATGTCTAATTCATTCATATTCCAGAGCCATAAGTTGATATGCAACAAGGCTTTATTTACGAGGGAGTGCTGAAAAGTAATGCCTCCGATTTTTTTTATGTGAAGACCCTTACAGATTTTCAAATAAAACAAACTTTATTAACATATTTATTTCTCAACGTGGTTTCTTTGCCGACGAATACATTTCAGCTAACGAGAGAACAGCTTGCTCATACCGTCACTATAGAATATTTGACTTTCTTGACGGAGACATAACCTCTCCTCTGCTTACACCGCTTCATCACTATCAAAGTGAAGTTCTCGGAGGAGTTCCTTAAGTTCTGGAAACCGATGAAAATCGGAAGGTGTCCAGTCGGGACTGCATGGAGGATGATCGACGGCGGTGAACCCAAGGCGTCGGAGTGTTGCAGATGTCGCAGCCCTCGTAGGTCCTATTATCTTGCAGAAGGAGATGGTACTCTATATGTGGACCAACTGTTCCGAGGCTAGAATCTCGATCACAGTACGCTGTTTCTCACGCACCGCGATGTTACACGTAACAAATTCGGATCCCTCTAGAGGCAGAAGGTCGCTTATTGCGTTTTCAAGTGTTCTAGGAGTTTAAATCATTTCTTAATCCGATATCTGCTTGTGCATATTAATGCCTCTTTTCCTTCAATCGTTTTTTCACGTTAAGCTCAAAATGTGCAGCATCGAGCAAATTGCAAGAACTACGCTGCGGTGATTTTGTGGTCACGGTGTTTGACTGCATATGGGAAAGGCCATGTTCGAATCTCCTTCGTGCCTTTTTTCCCACGAAATTGTGAACTGTCTGTCCTGCCATTGAAGTCTCTGTACTCTGTATTCAAATTTGTGTCTGTGCGGGAAACGCGAAAGCGACTGCTAGGGAAACTCCCCAACGCAACTCCTCAGACTTAGTAGCAAAATGACCCAATGGATAGTCCACCAAAAACTGAACAAAGATCAAGCACGAAAACGGGAAGAAGGTGTACTGAACTATGAAAAAAGAAGCAAAATAGAAACACTGAACAGTCTACGCTCAGTATCTGGAGCAGCGAGTGAACTGTAAAAAAAGACGCCGTCCTTGTTGTGTGGTCACGGGAGATCTGAGTTCAAACCTCCTTCGGACCCCTTTCTTTTTTTCACAAAATCGTGGATTACCCATCCGATCATTGACATATCTGTTTTCCTTCTGTGGTAATAATATACAGTATAACCGTTGTAAGTAAATGTTATGAGTATTGAGAGCATGCCGCTTATACCTCTCACAGAAATGAAAACAATAAATAAACGGATGTGAACTATGTTACAGCAAATGAATTCAAGAGCCGAAACTTCCAAAACGGAACGCAAGTCATAACATGTGGTACTTGTGTAGAGGTACGTATGCCTGGAGGTCCCTTCCTTACACCTCGCTGTTGCAAACGGACGTTACACCACGACACAGACACAAATTTGAATACAGAGTACAGAGACTTCAATGGCAGGACAGACAGTTCACAATTTCATGGGGAAAAAAGGCACGAAGGAGAATCGAACATGGCCTTTCCCATTTGCAGTCAAACACCGTGACCACAAAATCACCGCAGTGTAGTTCTTGCAATTTGCTCGATGTTGCACATTTTGAGCTTAACGTGAAAAAACGATTGAAGGAAAAGAGGCATTACTATGCACAAGCAGATATCGGATTAAGAAATGATTTAAACTCCTAGAACACTTGCAAACGATGCCTAATACTCGAAACGTGTTGTCATCTTAACGAGACAACATAACTGGTGAAGTTAATGTATTATTCAAATCATGAGCTTCTTGTTGACCACGACAAATGATAACATTGTTGTTCAATAAACCGCGTTTATTAATGTGACTCCCTCCACTGGCAACGCTTGTACAAGTACGTTCCACTATTCCAGAGGATTTGCTTCTGGGCGGTCGTTCACGGCCGAGTGAAATCACAAACACCTGTTATGGAAATCATGAAGAAAAACCAGCAATTATTTGTCAGGAAACGTGCTTACAGTCAGGTATCCAAAGTAACACTTTAGCAGCTACGTTTACGGATATATACGATGGAAACTCTTGTGATGGCTTTTAGAAACCACACTCCCAAATCTGGTGAATGAACAATGAAGAGGCACGACTGCCCTTCGCGCACACCCCTCTCCCCAACAACCCTCCCTCCCCCCTCCCTCCCCCCCCTCGTCTTATATCTGACATCAGCAGCACTTATGACGGCAATTTTTAAATCTAAGTCCACGCGGATTTTCGGTATTTTTCAATTCCTCTAGTTGCACCCTATTTCATGCACTCCTGGATTAGATTTATGGCTTTTCAAGCGAATTTTCTTCCATTGTAGAAACAAATCAAAAAGGACCAAAGGTAGCTTAAGGCGTACTTTTAATATGAAAATGACAGACAAGCATTCAACGTACAAATTCACTCTTCTGGTATAATGAAATCCGCAGACGCGGTACTAGCCAGAAAATATAAATTAAGTACCCTAAAAGCTGAGCCATATACATGCACTAAACCCTCACTCACCGTAGCTGCATTCTGTGCGCGTGCACATCAACTGCGCACGTTGCAAGAACCACAGCAAAAGCTGTTGCGTCACGTCTTGCGTCGGTGGACATATAGAAGCTGACACAATCCGCTCGATGTGACAGACATACAAACATCCAGCGAACGGTAGTCGAACAGTGCGGGCGAACAGCTGAAAGCTCAACGCGGCTGCATGCTTTGACTGACAGCGGACAGATCAAAATCTGTCTGACAGGAATGTGGCTTCCGAGAAGTCTCTGTTGGTATCGCCGGTATACAAAATAAACAAATACAATATAATGAAAAGACAAGATGAAGTAGATTAAGATGAGATGGGAGATACAATACTGTGAGCACTGAAAGTACCATATCGAAACAAGGGAGTTGGAGTAGATGACATTCCCTCAGAATTTTTGAACTACTTAGGAGAATGAGCCACGACAAAGCTATTCCGCTTTGTGTGCGAAATGTGTGAGGCAGGCGAAATATGCCCAGATTTCAAGACGAATGTAATAGTTATTCCTGCTCCAAAAAGGCAGTTGCTGTCAGGTGTGACTGCCCACTTCGGGGAAGATCAGCATGGGTTCCGGAAAAACAGGCAACACTGACCTACGACTCCCTTAAGGAAGAATAAAGAGTGAGTTTATGTGAACCCCAGAGTCTTTAAAGAAACGAACTCATATGTATAACACAGCTTCAAGTGCCAGACTGCTTAATGAGTTAATGCGTTGAATATTCGACGTTAAGAATAAACCCCAGAAAAGTTTAGGAAATGTCTGAAATTATGTTTAAAATTCGATGGATTTCTCTGAGTCCTGTCATTATTAAACACTGGATGAATATAGTCTGTGTAATTTGCGCTCCATTTTAAACAACCGCTAGTGTTACGATGTTGTATCTCCTACACTATGTGTCGTACAACGACATAATTTTGCAGGCACATCCAGTGATATATGTGGATACTGATATACGTGGATACCGTCTGAAAACGTGTTGCGAATAGAGTTAGTAATGAAGAAGTAATATTAAAATGGCATACCTAATGCAGAAGTGTTGCTGCAAGAACAGCGAAAATGTAGTAAATGTCTGCGAGAAAAACTTTCATAAACAGTTGAAATTATGTTTAAAGTTTCAGAAAAGTGTTAAAAAGGCAACGTAATACTTTCACCTTGAACCATCCTCCATGAACCATGAACCAACTCAGTCGATCATAACATAGACAGTGGATTTACAGAAAGCTTTTGTTGCCTGGAATACTTTCTTTGAAATTCTGAAGATAGCAGGTATAAAATACAGATGGAGAAAGATAATCTGCAACTTGTACTGAAACAACACCGCACTTTTAAGATTCGAAGAACAGTTAAGTTCAGGGAAAAGAACGCATTTTGAAAGAGCTTATAAGATGAATATCTATCGAGCGTAAGTGGCCCATTAACGCCAAATTTCGCAGCACTCTCCTAGCAGTTACGTTCGTCGTACGTCCCACATTGATTTCTATGGTTTTTTTTTTCACACGATGTTGCTTGTCTGTTAGCACTGACAATTCTACGCAAACGCCGCCGCTCTCGGTCGTTAAGTGACGGCTGTCGGCCATTGCATGTGCGTGGTGAGAGGTAACGTGTTATTCTCGGGACGCTCTTGACACTGTGGATCTCGGATTATTGAATTCCCTAAAGATTTCCGGAACAGAATGTCCCGTGCGTCTACTACCTCCAACCACCATTCAGCATTTAAAATACATTAATTCCTGTCGTGCGGCCGTAATCACGCCGGAAACATTCTCACATGAATTATCTGCGAGCAAATGACAGTTCCGCCAATGCCAATGCCAATACCTTGCATACGCGATACTACCGTCACCTGTATATGTGCATATCAGTATCCCATGACTTTTGTCAGCTCAGTATACATAGCGTTAGTTACTCGGGCACAAAGTAGACTAACGAGGAGAGCTGCATGGTATCAGCCTTCGAACTGAAGACTACGGCAATAAGATCGCTGCGTATAAAATAACATAACGGACTCCACTATAGAAAGGAAGCAATGGTTGCAAGATGAGACAGTACTGGGTTTAGCAACACAGCAGCGGGTTATTCAAACCTACACACCATGCTGAAAACGACTGTGTGTCTCCTGCTCAAATGTTTTAAGGGTTAAATGACAGTACCATTTCAGAGATTATCTAAACTACGTTTCGTTAATCATAAATCCGAAAAGGACTACGTTAAGTAATGGAAACGCTATAATCATCATTTGGATTTGCTGCTCCTTGGGTTGACCGTGTTTGCAGTTAAAATTGTAGGATGTGAGGTCTGCTGTTTATGCAAAACACCGTTTTTTCTCAGTACCCAAACATGTTTCAGCACCACTGTACCATCATCAGTGGGTTTCCGTTTTATTTATTCTGCAATGTGAACATTTTTGTTAAATGATTACAAAATTACGTGGATGTTTAGTTGAAACAATATTTCGTTTCTTTTTGTTAATACCTTTACACTTGTTGTGCATGAATTTTTCGGATCACTTGTGTATTATTTACTACAGGTAGCTTGTCATATGCAACCAAACAATGTTGATGAAAAAATTTTGCTGGGAGTTAACCTATCATCTAGAATGTAATTTGGTTTGTCGCGATGTTTTCGCTCTTATATTACTTTTTACTTACGTTTTCGAATGGCAAGCCCTTTTATACTCCGCATGACAGTGTACTTCTCTGGTGGCCACAATTAGAACTAAATTATTGCATTGCATGTCGGTTCCGCATTAGCGCACAGAACATCTACCAAGTCTAGCTGCCATTCTTGTCAATAGTAAAATGGATTACAGACTGAGCAGTAAAATTTAGCAACACTATCTTCGCCTACCCCCCATGAACCATGGACCTTGCCGTCGGTGGGGAGACTTGCGTGCCTCAGCGATACGGATAGCCGTACCGTAGGTGCAACCACAACGGAGGGGTATCTGTTGAGAGGCCAGACAAACATGTGGTTCCTGAAGAGGGGCAGCAGCCTTTTCAGTAGTTGCAGGGGCAACAGTCTGGATGATTGACTGATCTGGCCTTGTAACATTAACCAAAACGGCCTTGCTGTGCTGAAAGCAAGGGGAAACTACAGCCGTAAATTTTCCCGAGGACATGCAGCTTTACTGTATGATTAAATGATGATGGCGTCCTCTTGGGTAAAATATTCCGGAGGTAAAACAGTCCCCCATTCGGATCTCCGGGCGGGGACTACTCAAGAGGACGTCGTTATCAGCCTGAGAAAGAAAACTGGCGTTCTACGGATCGGAGCGTGGAATGTCAGATCCCTTAATCGGGCAGGTAGGTTAGAAAATTTAAAAAGGGAAATGGATAGGTTAAAGTTAGATATAGTGGGAATTAGTGAAGTTCGGTGGCAGGAGGAACAAGACTTATGGTTAGGTGATTACAGGGTTATAAATACAAAATCAAATAGGGGTAATGCAGGAGTAGGTTTAATAATGAATAAAAAAATAGGAGTGCGGGTTAGCTACTACAAACAGCATAGTGAACGCATTATTGTGGCCAAGATAGACACAAAGCCCATGCCTACTACAGTAGTACAGGTTTATATGCCAACCAGCTCTGCAGATGATGAAGAAATTGATGAAATGTATGACGAGATAAAAGAAATTATTCAGGTAGTGAAGGGAGACGAAAATTTAATAGTCATGGGTGACTGGAATTCGTCAGTAGGAAAAGGGAGAGAAGGAAACATAGTAGGTGAATATGGATTGGGGGGAAGAAATGAAAGAGGAAGTCGCCTTGTAGAATTTTGCACAGAGCATAACTTAATCATAGCTAACACTTGGTTCAAGAATCATAAAAGAAGGTTGTATACATGGAAGAATCCTGGAGATACTAAAAGGTATCAGATAGATTATATAACGGTAAGACAGAGATTTAGGAACCAGGTTTCAAATTGTAAGACATTTCCAGGGGCAGATGTGGATTCTGACCACAATCTATTGGTTATGAACTGCAGATTGAAACTGAAGAAACTGCAAAAAGGTGGGAACTTAAGGAGATGGGACGTGGATAAACTGAAAGAACCAGAGGTTGTAGAGAGTCTCAGGGAGAGCATAAGGGAACAATTGACAGGAATGGGGGAAAGAAATACAGTACAAGAAGAATGGGTAGCTCTGAGGGATGAAGTAGTGAAGGCAGCAGAGGATCAAGTAGGTAAAAAGACGAGGGCTAGTAGAAACCCTTGGGTAACAGAAGAAATATTGAATTTAATTGATGAAAGGAGAAAATATAAAAATGCAGTAAATGAAGCAGGCAAAAAGGAATACAAACGTCTCAAAAATGAGATCGACAGGAAGTGCAAAATGGCTAAGCAGGGATGGCTAGAGGACAAATGTAAGGATGTAGAGGCTTGTCTCACTAGGGGTAAGATAGATACTGCCTACAGGAAAATTAAAGAGACCTTTGGAGAGAAGAGAACCACTTGTATGAATATCAAGAGCTCAGATGGCAACCCAGTTCTAAGCAAAGAAGGGAAAGCAGAAAGGTGGAAGGAGTATATAGAGGGTTTATACAAGGCCGATGTACTTGAGGACAATATTATGGAAATGGAAGAGGAGGTAGATGAAGATGAAATGGGAGATAAGATACTGCGTGAAGAGTTTGACAGAGCTCTGAAAGACCTGAGTCGAAACAAGGCCCCGGGAGTAGACAACATTCCATTAGAACTACTGATGGCCTTGGGAGAGCCAGTGATGACAAAACTCTACCATCTGGTGAGCAAGATGTATGAGACAGGCGAAATACCCACAGACGTCAAGAAGAATATAGTAATTCCAATCCCAAAGAAAGCAGGTGTTGACAGATGTGAAAATTACCGAACTATCAGTTTAATAAGTCACAGCTGCAAAATACTAACGCGAATTCTTTACAGACGAATGGAAAAACTGGTAAAAGCGGACCTTGGGGAAGATCAGTTTGGATTCCGTAGAAATGTTGGAACACGTGAGGCAATACTAACCTTACGCCTTATCTTAGAAGAAAGATTAAGAAAAGGCAAACCTACGTTTCTAGCATTTGTAGACTTAGAGAAAGCTTTTGACAACGTTAACTGGAATACTCTCTTTCAAATTCTGAAGGTGGCAGGGGTAAAATACAGGGAGCGAAAGGCTATTTACAATTTTTACAGAAACCAGATGGCAGCTATAAGAGTCGAGGGGCATGAAAGGGAAGCAGTGGTTGGGAAAGGAGTGAGACAGGGTTGCAGCCTCTCCCAGATGTTATTCAATCTGTATATTGAGAAAGCAGTAAAGGAAACAAAAGAAAAATTCGGAGTAGGTATTAAAATTCATGGAGAAGAAGTAAAAACTTTGAGGTTCGCCGATGACATTGTAATTCTGTAAGAGACAGCAAAGGACTTGGAAGAGCAGTTGAACGGAATGGACAGTGTCTTGAAAGGAGGATATAAGATGAACATCAACAAAAGCAAAACGATGATAATGGAATGTAGTCAAATTAAATCGGGTGATGCTGTGGGGATTAGATTAGGAAATGAGACACTTAAAGTAGTAAAGGAGTTTTGCTATTTGGGGAGCAAAATAACTGGTGATGATCGAAGTAGAGAGGATATAAAATGTAGACTGGCAATGGCAAGGAAAACCTTTCTGAAGAAGAGAAATTTGTTAACATCGAGTATAGATTTAAGTGTCAGGAAGTCGTTTCTGAAAGTATTTGTATGGAGTGTAGCCATGTATGGAAGTGAAACATGGACGATAACCAATTTGGACAAGAAGAGAATAGAAGCTTTCGAAATACGGTGCTACAGAAGAATGCTGAAGATAAGGTGGGTAGATCACGTAACTAATGAGGAGGTATTGAATAGGATTGGGGAGAAGAGAAATTTGTGGCACAACTTGACTAGAAGAAGGGAACGGTTGGTAGGACATGTTTTGAGGCATCAAGGGATCACAAATTTAGCATTGGAGGGCAGCGTGGAGGGTAAAAATCGTAGAGGGAGACCAAGAGATCAATACACTGAGCAGATTCAGAAGGATGTAGGTTGCAGTAGGTACTGAGAGATGAAGAAGCTTGCACAGGATAGAATAGCATGGAGAGCTGCATCAAACCAGTCTCAGGACTGAAGACCACAACAACAACAACATCTTCGCCTACATATTGCAGTCGGGTTCAACCTTTTCCTGACGAATCCGACAGTAATATACAAACACACTCACTAATCATCACATACTCACACCGGTCTTTATCTACAAGAATAGCATTTTCTGTGATGGGTATAATGAAAATAAACTTCCATATGCATAAAACATAGCCGGCCGGTGTGGCCGTGCGGTTAAAGGCGCTTCAGTCTGGAACCGCGTGACCGCTACGGTCGCAGGTTCGAATCCTGCCTCGGGCATGGATGTGTGTGATGTCCTTAGGTTAGTTAGGTTTAATTAGTTCTAAGTTCTAGGCGACTGATGACCTCAGAAGTCGCATAGTGCTCAGAGCCATTTGAACCATTTGAACAAAAAACATGATCAACATTTGTTACAGGCGTAGAATTGTATTGGAGTATCAGTTTGATAGCGTTAGATTGAGATGTTCATGGTGTACTATTTTTCATTACTATCAGTGTGACTATCAACTGTCGCGAACAGATTACTGAAGCTGTGCTGAGATATCAAGCTGCCATGCGCCGTTTACCGCTGACACCACCCCACAGACAGTTGCGTGGTGTCGAGCCAGAGTCAACTGGAAAATTTAGCTGAGCGATGAGTCTCGCTTCTGTTTGTGGCGGTCAGATCGGTGACAACGTCTCCTTAGACGATTCGGTGACAGGTAACGGCAAACAGCGATTCTTAGTATCCATACAACTCATTGGATCACGGTGTGGGACTCTATTGGATTGTTTTCGTAATTGTTATATGCTGAATACTGACCAGTATGTGGCAATAATGGTAAACCCTGTCGTCACACCCGTCATGAGCAGGCACCAAATACCATATTCCAGGAGGATAATACAATACCACACACTTCATTCCACAGAATGGTTATATGGATCTGTGGCTTATCTGCCCAGTCCGTGATATTTATCACTCGTATAGCATTTCTGCGATGTCATGGGTACTTTAACACCGGCTTCCAGCCAGTGGTCTTCGTGAAGCGTCACGGTGTGTGTTCCAGGTATGGCAAGAAATTCCTCAAGGTGGCAGTAGAGGGCGACTTGCTACCAAGTCGCAACGAGTACAGGAGTGTATTCGTGCCTATGTGGATTACACCTCGTACTGACGTGGATTATTAACATACTTCTCGGGTGGATTAAAAATTTAATATGTATTACGTGATGAATGTCTCCAGTTACGACGGGCACTCCAAAAGAAACACAAACTATTTTTTTTTTTTAAATCCATCTTTTATTCTACATGTTTGAAAGTTTTACACTGTGTATATACATCCTTTAGGAACAATATTTTCATTTCTCCACATAAGTTCCATCCCTCTCAACTGCCTTACGCAATCTTGGAATAGCGCCTGTATACCCGCACGGTAAAATTCTGGACCAACCAGTTGGGGCCTCTGTTTGGCAGCGTGAACAAGGGAGTCGTCATCTTCAAACCTTGATCCACTAAGAGAGTCTTTCAGTTTCCCAAAGAGATGATAGTCACATGGAGCCAGATCATGACTGTAAGGCGGGTGTTTTAGTGTTGTCCATTCGAGTTTTGTGATCGCTTCCATGGTTTTTTGACTGACATGTGGCCGTGCATTGTCGTGCAACAGCAAAACATCCTGCTTTTGCCGATGTGGTCGAACACGACTCAGTCGAGCTTGAAGTTTCTTCAGTGTCGTCACATATGCATCAAAATTTATGGTGGTTCCACTTGGCATGATGTCCACAAGCAAGAGTCATTCGGAATCGAAAAATACGGTAGCCATAACTTTTCCATCAGAAGGTGTGGCTTTGAATTTTTTTCTTGGGTGAATTTGTATGATGCCACTCCATTGATTGCCTCTTCGTCTCTGGTGAAAAATGATGGAGCCATGTTTCATCACCTGTCACAATTCTTCCAAGAAATTCATCTCCTCCATTCTCGTACTGCTCCAAAAGTTCGCTGCATACCATTTTTCTTGTTTCTTTGTGAGCCACTGTCAACATCCTGGAAACCCACCTGGCACAAACCTTTTTTAACGCCAACACTTTCAGTATTCTGCAAACACTTCCTTCCCCTATCCCAACGTAGCGTTACAATTCGTTCACTGTGATGAATCTGTCAGCAGTCACCAATTCGTTAACACTCTGCACATTGCCTGGAGTGTGTGCAGTACGAGGCCTGCTGCTCCGAGGACAATCCTCAATATTGCCGAGTCCGCTTTTATTACGTAACCTGCTTGCCCACCGACTAACTGTACTGCGATCGACAGCAGCATCTCCATACACCTTTCTCAACCTCTTTTGGATGTTTCCCCAGCACAGGTATTCTATGACAGCACTTTGCTTCTGACGAACGTCAAGTGTAGCAGCCATCTTAAAGACATGCTGTGACGGCGCCACTCACGGGAACAGGTTGAACTAAGTTTGAAAACAAGCGGGAAGGATGTATCTGTGCACTGTAAAACTTTCACACATGCAGAATGAAAACTGTATTTTTACAAAAATAGTGTGCATTTCTTTTGGAGTGAGCCTCGTAGATTAACAGTTATCGAACTGGTGCTTCGTGATGAAATGCTTTCCATTTCCATCAGTGTATTTTGGAAAGACTGCAAGGGGGAAGGGCGCGTTTGTGAGCGTCCTAGTATGGCGGGATTGCCGTAGCTTGTACAGTATGATGTGCCTGTGAGCGGCCACTTTCTCCGGCCGTCTGGCGTTCCTGGGCTGCCCCACTGACCGACAATGGCTCCAGGTGACACGTACCCCGCCGTCGCCGCACCGTCGCTTCCAGGCCGTACTGCGTCCTGCTGCATACGCTCTGCCCGCTTACCGGTCACTGCGCTTAAACGCTGCACCAAGTATCGTTGTAATGTTGGAGGCCGCATTCATCCAGGTTTGCATATGACAGCTAATGCGTTGACTGCTCCCACCATCGGTTCACCAATGTGAGCATGGCACTGTCGGCTCCCACTGTGTCGCCACTACCGCTGCGCAAAGCACTACGACTGCCAATTCTCAACGAACCGTTGCGATAGAAAACTCGTGTGACGGTTAGCTGCGCGATCATTACGATGTGCAATGTAAGCGATCGAATGAGGGGCATATGGGAGACGCTATAGATATACTCAGTTCGTTAATTTCATTTTTTATGTGACTAGAAGACCAAGAACAAAATGCTAGGATTAAAAAGGGTGTATACAGCCCTTCGCCCTTACTGTTCAACCTATGCATCGGGGAATCAATGACGGAAATAAAAGAATGGTTCAAGAATGGGATTAAAATTCACGGTGAAAGGCTGTCAATGATGGATTCGCTTATGTCATTGCTGTCCAAGTAGGAAGTGAAGAAGAATTACAGGATGTGTTGAACAGAATATGTACTGAGAGTAAACCGGAAAAAGACAAAAGTAACGAGAAATAACGGAAATTAAAATAGTGGGAAACTTAACATCGAAATTGGTTGTCCCCAAGCAGGCGAAGTTAAGAAATTCTGCAACATTGGAAGCAAAATAACCCATGGCAGACGAAGCAATGATGAATTAAAAATCAGGCAAAGAGGGCATTTCTGAGCAAGAGAAGTGTATTGGCTTGTCCGCCCTATTCTGGAGTATTGCTGTGCGGTGTGGGATCCGCGTAAGGTGGGACTAACGGATGACATCGAAAAAGTACAAAGAAGGGCGAAATAGGGGAGATACGTGAATTGGTGTGGCAATTATTAAAACAAAGGCGTTTTTCGTTGCGACGGGATCTTCTAATGAAATTTCAATCACCAGTTTTCTCCTCCGATTGCGAAAACATTCTGTCGGCACCCACCTACATAGGGAGAAATGATCATCACGATAAAATAAGAGAAATCAGGGCTCGGAAAGAAAATTTAAGTGCTCGTTTTTCCCGCGCGCCGTTCTAGATCGGAACGGTAGAGAGACAGTTTGAAGGTGGTTCATTGAACGCTCTACCAGGCACTTCATTGTGAATAGCAGAGTAATCATGTAGATGCAGATGCAGATGTAGAAAGGTTTGAGGGAAAAAAATTGAGACTGTACCTTTGCAGCACAGTATTGTACGGTAGTGAATCACGGACAATGGGGTCCGCGGCTCGTGGTCTTGCGGTAGCGTTCTCACTTCCCGCTCACGGGGGTCCCGGGTTCGATTCCCGACGGGGTCAGAGATTTTCTCTGCCTGTAGAAAGGTTTGAGGAAAAAAAAATTGAGACTTTGCAGCACAGTATTGTCTTTCATCATCATTTCATCCTCATTCACTTGCAAGTCGCCGTAGTGGCGTTAAAGAACTTGTGGAGCGGCGGCCGAACCGCCCCGCGAGGGGTCTCCCGGCCACAAATGCCATACGCTCATTGTTATTACGGACAACGGGAAAACCGGTACAGAAAAGAATCGAAGCGTTTGAGTTACGGTTCCACAGAAGAATGTAGAAAGTTAGGTGGACTGATGAGACAAGAAATGATGAGGTTCTCCGCAGAGTCGGTGAAGAAAGGAACACATGGAAAAAACTGACAAGAATAAGGGACTGAATGGTGCGTTAAAACATCAGGCAATTATGTCCATGGTACTAGAGGGTAAAAACAGTAGGGGGAGACGGAGATTGGAATCCCTCCAACAAATAATTGAGCACGTAGGGTGCAAGTTAACGCAGGAGAGAAATTCGTCGCAGGCCGCATTAAGCCAGTTAAGGGTCTGGTTCAAATGGCTCTCAGCACTATGGTACTTAACATCTGAGGTCATCAGTCCCCTACAACTTAGAACTACTTAAACCTAACTAACTAACGGACATCACACACATCCATGCCCGAAGCAGGATTCGAACCTGCGACCGTAGCGGTCGCGCGGTTCCAGACTGAAGCGCCTAGAACAGCTCCACCAGAGCGGCCGGCCAGTCAAGGATCTGATGAGAAACAGAAAGAGATATTTGTAGAGATAGCTAATTTAAAGCGATTTCCTATCGCTGCAGAGAGGGGAGCACAGTGACGACTGCTTGCAGACAGGTATGTTGTGACGAAAGGAAGGAACGGAGGATGGAAGTTTAGGGTTTTACGTCCCGTCGACATCGAGTCCATCAGAAATGGTGCACGAGCTCAGATTACGAAAGGATGGGGAAAGCGGCCGTGCCCGCTGCAAAGAAACTATACCAGTATTTCCCGGAGCAATTGAGGGAAATCTTGATGAGTAAACGCGGATTTGAACCGCCATCCTCCCGAAGGTGAGTCCATTTTGCTAACCACTACGCTACCTCGCTACGTTTGTTGGGACTGTGTCACGGCTTTGGGCCTTACACGTTAGAATCCAACTAATGTAAATAACAGTCTAAGTGGAAGTACTGATATGGAACAATAGGACAAATTCAACACTGTGGGACAAAAGATGGGTGATGTATCCTTGAGTATGAATGGTCTTTCTTTTTCTGTTACAGCCGGAAACCCAACAACGCAAGATAGCAAAGTGTAATACCCTTGAACTATAATACTGATATAACAAGTTAGTGTTACCCTTTCGCAGCATTCGTGACTGTGATCGTGTAAATAATGGATTTTAAGCAGCTGGACTACTAGTCCAATCACTAAAACAAAAGATTATTTTATAAAGGAAAGTATGGATAGAAAGCAGTACTTAAACAGGAATTCTTAATTATTTGTGGCCAGATATAAATACGGCCGCCAGTCCATATCAGACATATAATCCTGAGATAAGAATTAATAATTTTAAACTTCAGAGATGGAACCTTCTAACATTTATCTTACGTGTGGATAAATTCACAGAATTAGTCATTATCAGTAACTGCTATATAAAACTTCCTGGCAGATTAAAACTGTGTGCCCGATCGAGACTCGAACTCGAGACCTTTGCCTTTCGCGGGCAGGTGCTCTACCATCTGAGCTACCGAAGCACGACTCACGCGTGCTACTCACAGCTTTACTTCTGTAAAGTTTGGAAGGTAGGAGACGGATACTGGCAGAAGTAAAGCTGTGAGTACCGAGCGTGAGTCGTGCTTCGGTAGCTCAGATGGTAGAGCACTTGCCCGCGAAAGGCAAAGGTCCCGAGTTCGAGTCTCGGTCGGGCACACAGTTTTAATCTGCCAGGAAGTTTCATGTCAGCGCACACTCCGCTGCAGAGTGAAAATCTCATTCTGAACTGCTATATAGTTCTCTACAACGTAATATTCGCAAGAAAATCTTTCCCTCTGAATGCTTGCTAATTGAAATGCCTAGCTTTGAAAGAATATCACTCTTACGATATCTATTCAAGCAATGTCGAACTTACTTCTAGAGCATGGGATAGGGGGTGGTGGCTCCCTGTACAATGATACGTGGCGACACGTACTAGGAATACTCTTAAAACAGTATTCATCCATTGTATCAACCACTTATTTAAGAATTCTTTCCAACCAGAATGGAAAAAAATTGAAACAGCCTATAAATAATTAGATTTAGCATTACTGAATATTTGTGTGTGCTGAGGCTGGGAAAGAAAATAAAAGAATTTAACTACAAGATGGGCAGTGTGCTTTCCTTTAATGGGATGCCTAATTTGAGGAAATTAACATTAAATGCTACGTAAAGTAAAAAGAGTTGTGTGGAGCCACAGTATCACAAGTTATTGACATTTATTTTGAAATGATAAGACTTCCGTAACAAGCTATTGCCACGGAGTTATCTCGCATTTAAATATCGCCAATAATTGGAGGATTCTACCCTGATTTACTTGCAAATGTACGGCTTGTACCTTCCATCACAGGAAATTTGACGGTGGTCATCAAATTTTAAATGACTTGCAATTTGACGTACTTGTCTGGTAAACAGTGCGCCTTAAGGTGCAGCAGCAGAAGAGTATGAGGAAAAAACACACAGCTGTCCAAACTGCTGACTACAATACCACCTGTGACACAAACGCTAACACTGAACTTCCAAGTTTTGTGCCACAGTCTGAGAAAAAAAGGTTGCAACAATTAAGAAACGTTAGGTTTCAACGTTCCATCGGCGGTACTAATAGCTCATACTTTTTCCTTTTCAGTCTCTTTCCCTTTTCAATGAGTGGACATGGAAAATGTTAATCACGCAACGCATTACGCTGCATCTTCAGATTGTCCGAAGTTGAAGAACTTTATTGTTAGAAATGGCCAGCTTAAGCCTCTGCACTGCAAGTTCATCATCAGAAACATCACCTTTGGTTTGTTCCTTGCACGTAAGCTCACGAAATACGCTTCATTCTTTTCCTGATATAATCAGGTCTCTTCTTATCAAGTAATGTGAGCCAGTTACAGTTCTCGGATAGCTCATCTCTGCATTTTCTGTCATCTTGATCTGTCGTTTAGAAACTCCCCAGCATTCACATCCATACATCATCTTTGCTTCTGTCGTTGCTTTATATAGTTTATGCAGTACATATCTCATGCTACTTTTAAAATGCCTTTTGGTCATGTCATATAGATACAGGAATTTCTATAGATTTTACTCACTTTATCATTTAATATGTAAGTAATGTCACATCCAAGGTAAACGAATTGCTAACTTGCCGTATTGCGTCGTTATTTATGATAACTTTTGTACTAACTGATTCACATCCTCTGTATGCCATAACTTTTATTTTTTATGTGGAGTTATTTAAATAATTTTCATACGCTACTTTCACAACCAGATACTGTTCACGTTGTGGATAGGATTTCGTAAAAGCTGAAATGGTCTGATTGTCTCCAAAAAGCATGTGTCTCCAGTAATGTTAGTTTTTTAGTAATAATTTTTGCGATTTATTTGTGACATCGTCACCTACCCGAAAGAGGGTAAGTCATACTTGTGTAACTCCGTGGGTTAGATAGTGTAAAGAAGAGTTGGCGTAATAGCAGAAACAATTATAAATGGTGCACAGAACGGTTTCTGCAAAGGCAGATCGTTCACAGATCGTGTTTTCACCAAAACACAGTTAATACAAAACATCGAGAATTTATTACATCTACTTACATAGCTTTTATTGACTGTGAAAAAGAAACTTGCAAGGGAAAAAGAACCGACATCTTGTTTTATTGGACTAGTGTCTTCCGTAGCATTTGGTAAGAGTATTACAAATTATGTATTACGGATCCTACATTAGAATTTTAAATGGAATGACGCAAACTGAAATAACGCTACATGTTGCAAAAGTAAATTAAAGAATGCACGTCTGTAGGGACCAAATGCGATTAGCACCACAACCCGGGTCTGCCTGTCTCTTGCATCCCGGCTGGCTTCTTGCAGCCCAAGCATCCGCGACCCACAGCGTGTCCTATGAACCGTGGTGCAAGTTGTGCTCGCAGGAGGAGCTTCCATAAAAGTGAAAGTCGTGTCAAGGACCTTGTGTCCCGCGGCTTCATTCGAACCGGAGACTAGTCTCCAGCCTGCCTGTGCCATCAGGTTACAAGTTTCCAAAAAGTAGCACGCGACTGCACAGTTTCCATGACAGCTCTAACATCTTCACAACAAAGTGCCAAAAGGTGTGTATTCTCTTGCACAGTACAACGGCTGTGAATGTCGAGGTCACTGAAACCGGAGCACAAGGTAAATTAAAAGAGCAAGTTAGTAAGTAGATCTCAAAATTAATAACAATAAGACTGGTCCCAAGATGCAGTCGCCAATAATCCCCGCCCAAACATTAAGATCAAAGCGTGGGCAATGATTCGCTGATGGGTATTCTCCGTAGCCCACAGGTGGATGTTGTGAAGGTTGTCGATACCGTCCGTCGTAAAGGTTGCCTCACCTGTGAACAGGATGCATGACAAAAATTACACCACCGTGGTGGCCTGTGCGACGAATCAGTGACAAAACAGTCGCCGCGGAGGCAAATTTGTAGGTACTCGTTACAAATGGAACGGACAGCGGCATGTGTCGTGAAGAAAAAATGTTCAACACTGTCGTCTGGCTTGCCCAAGGCTGGAGGCCTCGTGCCTGGTGTTGATACCGGGGTCACTGTCAAAGATCTTTTATTCCCAACAAGTGATTCTGGAACGTACTGGCCATATGACCGTATGACTTTTTTTCACCCAGTACTCTCAGGGATCGTTTCCTGTAGTTTGTCCCAGTTTAGTAAAACCACCTGTATATAAATTAATAGAGCAAGTTAGTAAGTAGACTTGAAAGTTAATAACAATAAGACTAAAATAAGGCACACTCAACACCTCAGAAAAATTAACAATTACGTCTTAGAAGAAGTAGGTGAGCGTGTTTATTTAGCGTCGTTGAAGACAGTGGCTGGCAAAAGACATATACAGAAAATAAAACAAATCTAGAATTCCTTTGATAAACTAACTAGAATTATCTAAACTGAGAATTAAATTTGTCTTAAACAGAAAGTTTAATCAGTGGGCTGCCAGTTTTCATGTATGCCAGTGAAACATAAACTTTTGATACGAAAACCTTTCAGAAACTGAGAGGTGTTGAGCGAGCCATGGAGAGATGCATATTGGGAAATCATAGGACAGCCAGGAAAACAATGAAATTAGATTATGTAACAAACTGGAATAGAAGACGTAGTTGTGACTGCAATGAAAATGATGTAGGGCAGAGGGAGGGGACATGTAGCCAGCCTAATGTGTGGTAAGAGGAACAAGGACGGTCTTTGCTGGATTTCAAGAGATTATAAAATACCTAGAAGACGGCATAACGGAAATGGGTACATGCCACTGGAAAATATGCTGGAGCCCCACAGATGTATAACGTTGAAATGGGCGTCACACATCCACGGAAGAGGATACTTCCCAATGTCCAACGTTCTCGGTTTCTTCTCGTTCCATTCACGTATGGAGTGCGGGAGGAATGACTGCTGTAATGCCTATGTGGTAGCTGTGATCGATCTCGTCTTCGCTTTCGGTTTCTACGGGAACGGCACGTAGTATGCTAATACCTCACTACTGATTCTTGAAACTTTTTTAGTAGGCTTTAACGAAATAGTGAGTCAACCAAATCTGTGATTATTCGTGCTGCCATTTGTGTGTACGTCCAATATTCCCTGTTTGTCCTATTCACTTGACCAATAATTCTCGACCGGATCTACCGAGTGTTTTGTAAGCAATCTTTGTGATCATTTCACATCGCCACAGGTTGTTACAACTAGGTTATTTGTCGACATAGGATACTACGATCTGAGTTCTGTGAAATGCACAGCATATATTTCTGAACATTTAAACGGTCTGCCAGTCTTTGCATCATTCTGAAATCCTATTAACATCTGACTTAATACCTCGACAGTTTATTTTATATAGTACATGAGTATAGTACATGAAAGATAGAGTAAGTGGCTTGGTGGTTCAGTGATCAAGTGCGAGGATGGGATGTAAGGGCCTCGTGTTCGATTACCCGTATACCATTTAATTCACCCTTACAAATGTTTTTTGATGTGAAAAATGTCGAGATGCAACGTGCTTCAGAGTGCACGTTAACCTGTAGGTATACCTGTAAGTGGTTGTGTAAGCTACTTCAAAGGTCGGAAGAAGACACAGACACTGCGTACCGTCTCCAACAAAAACATGCTTGGTTAAGTTACTGTTGTGTTCCAACGAACCTTTGTATTGATGAGGGTTTCATTTTTTACATCATCAACATAACTGTGTCAACCGCAAAAAGTGTCACGCTAGTACTAATACTGTCTGGCAAGTTACGTATCTACAACATGAGCAGCAAGGGGCCCAAATACATTTTTCATGTGCCACCCCTGCATGTACTTATACATTGTCGATGACTCTCCACCGCAATGTTCTGCCTAGTGAGAAATTCTCAGCCAGTCACAAATTTCACTTGCTACGATATGGTCGCGCTTTCAATATTAGGCACTGATTGGTACTGAGTCAGATGCTATGCTACAGACAACAGCTGAGACAAGAAACCATTACAGTGGATACAAAAAGAAACAGTAAATTTTATTTTCATTGTACCACTTGTTTCGTAAAACGCAAGTGCAACGTAAGAGTCATCATTCTATTTTCATAATGTTGAATTAAAAAAAAAGATAGATTGAGGTCATATTGATCCCAGTGGTATTCAGTGTGAAAAGAATGAACACATATTCTTGTGTTGTAAACATAAAACTGAACAAAATATCATTGGATACAACGAATTCAAAGAGGAGAAATAACATATTTTTAAAATAATAGGTTTAAAAACAAGACATGTATTCAGGGTTTTAGGGGTATAAGTGGAGATATTTTTATTAATGACTGATGAAATAGTACTGCACAATATTGCATCATTATTTAATTCATTTGTAGACTAATAATTATAGCTATTAAGAGTACTACGTTTTTAGGTTGGTTATTACGTCCAAGTACTCAGTCACAAGTAATTATTCACGTTTATTTTGCACTGGGCCACAGGTCAAGTACTGATGTGTGGGCACATGGAATCAAAACGGTTAGTCTATACTGATAGGCGATGTTCACTTCGTAGTGCAGTTACGACCTTGCAGAAAACACCAACTAGTAAATCTGTTAGACACAGAGATAAAACAACTAGCACGTTGAAGTGGGTACATATTAAGGTAGCATTGATCACAATATATGTAAGTGTAACCCTAGCGCCTTGTATACATTGAAGTAACAAAAGTCATGGGATACTCCTAATATCGTGTCGAACCTCCATTTGCCCTGCATAGTGCAGAAACTTGACGTGACATGGTTTCAAGAAGTTGTTGGAAGTCCCCTACAGAAATATTGAGCCACGCTGCCTCTATAGCTGTCCATAATTGCGAAAGTGTTGCTGGTCCAGGATTTGGTGCAGGAACACTACCATCAGCTCTTACCATTTGAAATTGGTACTCACCTGAACAGTTCCATAAATGTTCGATGGAATTCGTATCTGGGTGGCCAAACCATTCGTTCCAATTGTCCAGAACCTTCTTCAAACCAATTACGAGCAACAATGGCCTTGTAACATGGCGCCTTGTCATCTGTAAAAATTCCATCGTTGTTTGGGAACATGACCTTGAATGGCTGCAAATGGTCTCCAAGTAGACGAACATCAAGAGGACCCAGTCCATTCCATGTAAACACTCCCCACACCATTATGAACCCACCACCAACTTGCACAATGCCTTGTTGACGACTTGGGTCCATAGCTCCGTGGGATCTACGCGACACTAGTACACTGCCATCAGCTCTTACCATCTGAAATTGGGACTCACCTGACCAGGCCACGATTTTACAGTCGTCTAGGGTCCAACCGATATGGTCATGAGTCCAGGACAGGCGCTGCAAACGATGTCGTGCTGTTAACAAAGGCAATCGCATGGGTCGTCTGCTGCCATAGCCCATCAACGCCAAATATCGCCGCTCTGCCCTAACGGATACGTTCGTCGTACGTCCCACATCGATTTCTGCGATCATTTCACGTCGTGTTGCTTGTCTGTTAGCACTGATAATTGTAGGCATACGACCCTGCTGTCAAACGTTGTTTGCTTTGTCCGTGGTGAGAGGTCATGCCGGAAATGTAACATTCTCGGCACACACTTAACAGTGTGGATCTCGGAATACTGAATTCCCTAACAGTGTCCCATGCACATACCTCCGAGTACCAATCATCTTTCAAAGTCTCTTAATTCCCGTCGTGAGGCCATAATAACGTTGGAAACCTTTCCACATGAATCACCTGAGTATTAATGAGAGCACTGCCAGTGAACTGCCCTTTTATACCTTGTAACCGATACTACTTCCATCTGTATATGTGCAAATCGCTGTCCCACGACTTTTGTCACTGGTATAGGCATGCGTATTCAAATACAGAGATATGTAAACAGGCAGAGTACGGCACTGCGGTTGGCAACGCCTGTATAAGACAACAAGGTCTGGGGCAGTTTTTAGATCGGTTACTGCTGTTACAGCGGCAGGTTATCAAGATTTAATTGAGTTTGAACGTAGTGTTATAGTCGGCACACGAGCGATGGGAAACCTCCGAGGTAGCGATGGAGTGGGGATCTCCCGCACGACTATTCCACGAGTGTGTCGTGAATATCGAGAATCGGGTAAAACACGAAATTTCCGGAATCGCTGTGGCCGGAAAACGATCCTGTCCGCATGTTGCTGCAGATTTCGATGTTGGGCCATCAACAAGTGTCAGCGTGCTAAGCACACACTTGTGTGCCCTTGATGACTGTACGACAGAAAGCTTTACGCCTCGCCTGGGCCAGTCAACACCAACATTGGACTGTTGATGACTGGAAACATGTTGCCTGGTCGACGAGTCTCGTTTCAAATTGTATCGAGCGGATGGACGTGTACGGGTATGGAGTCAACCTCATGAATCCATGGACCCTGCAGCAGGGGACTGTTCAAGCTGGTAGAGGCTGTGTAAGGTATGGGGGCGCGGGTAGTTGGAGTGATATGGGACGCCTGATACGTCTAGATACGACTCTGACAGGTGGCACGTACGTAAGCATCCTGTCTGATCACCTGCATCCATTTATGTCTATTGTGAATTCCGACGGAGTTGGGCAATTCCAGCAGGATTACGCGACACCACACTCGTCCAGGATTGTTACAGAGTGGCTCCAGGACCACTCTTTTGAGTTTAAAGAGTTACGCCGGCTACTAAACTCCACAGACAGGAATATTATTGAACATATCTGGGATGTCTTCAAGGTGCTGTTCAGCAGAGGCCTCCACCCCCTCGTACTCTTACGGATTTATGGACAGACCTGCAGGATTGATGGTGTCACTTCCCTCCGACACTACTTCAGACATTAGTCGAGTTCGTGCCACGTCGTGTTGCGGCACTTCTTCGTACTCGTGGAGGCCCTGCACGATATTAGGCAGGTGTACCAGTTTTGTCTCTCCAATGTAGGAAGGCCTATACGAGTGCGACGGTTAGGAGACGCGGCCGGGGAAGCGGGCGGCTGCGCGCTTTCCGCTCGGCGGGCGCAGCCAGCAGCCAGTGTGCCAAGGTCTGCTCCGGCGGCCTGCCTCACGTCGCCCTGCAAAGGCCAGCCACGGCTCGCTTCTCGCGTCTCGCGCAGCGCAGCGGCAGAGGGTCGCTCGCAGCACGGTGTTGCCCCGTGCACGGCCGCCTTACTCGAGGCAGCAGCGGCTGCGGTTTCACGCTCTTGACATCGAGTAACGCAGTTGCCAGCGGTAAGTGCTCCAGGCCGAACAGTACGTGCTCCGAGGAGTACAAGGTGTCTGCTACAAACGAGATAACCGTGAGGCACAGACAGAAGAATGTGCTCCTGAGACTGTCAAGGGCATTCGGCACCATCTCAGTAGAGGCTGTCTTTCCAATGGATATAATCATCAAAGGTCGACCTGCATCCTACTGGCTGAGGAAGGGAAGATCCGACAAGGTCAGAGAAATTACAGGAGAAAAATGTCGAGCAGAAACGGCAGCTAAACTCCTAGCGGGTTGACATCTGGGAACGAGAGTGGGACCACAGTGATAAGGGTCGTCGACAGTACACCTCTTTCCCCAACATGATGGAGCGGTTACAAATGAAACATGTCAATCCGAGCCGCGGCGTGGTTCACTTCCTAACTGGACACGGCCCTTATCAAATGGTTCAAATGGTTCTGAGCACTATGGGACTTAACATCTGAGGTCATCAGTCCCCTAGAACTTAGAACTACTTAAACCTAACTAACCTAAGGACATCACACACATCCATGCCCGAGGTAGGATTCGGACCTGCGGGTCGTAGCGGTCGCGCTGTTCCAGACTGAAGCGCCTAGAACCGCTCGGCCACACCGGCCGGCTACGGCCGTTATCCAGTGCATTTGGAGCGCGTTTGACTTGCTGGCATCGGCGACCGGGAATATGGGGAATGCAGACCTCCGTAACATTTAGTTCTGTATTGTGAGCGGTACATCCACTCATACAGAGTATTCGAAAATTCCCGTTACAAACTTCTAGGACTTGTAGACGGAAGTGAGTACATAATATTTTGAATAGGAACCCATGACCGACGGTTTCAATTCAGATGTGTACCGCAGAAAAAGTCTTAAGAGTTGCTACGAAATGTTTTGGACTCGGTATTGGAAGCTGTGCCACTGAATGTCCATCAGAAACGTGATTTCAGCGTTATGAAGCATCACCTCACTTTTCACGTGCGTTTCGTAGACATATCAACAGACGATACGGTGAAAGATGGGTAGGCCGAGGTGGTCCAATCACTTGGCTGCCGCTATCGCCAGATTTAACTCATGTGGACTGCTTCTTTTGGGTTCGCATGTTAATTAACGAGACTGCGGTACAGAGAGAGAATGATCTTCTGGCATTAGTGCTGACAGCTGTGCAAGAAATTGAAGAGACATCAGATGGGATGGAGAGTGTGTACCAGAACATGCTTCGTAGGTCCAATGTCTGTACCAATGTTGGTGATCGCCACATCGATCCGCTGGTTTAATGCATCAGTACTGTTCTGTACGTACTTTATTGTGGATTCTTTTTTTTGTTTTGGAATAATGTAAACACATAATGTGGAAACGTTCATACAAACAAATGTGCTTAAATGATAAATGGATGTCTCGTTATGTTTCCTTTCGAATTGTTACCTAAGAAGTGTACTGCGTCACATCTAATGCAATTCTTCAAACAGAAGTGGATGCATTAAATATCTGAATTGAAACCGCCACAGAACGGAAATAGTAGGTTTCTGGACATGGGTTCTTGTTCAAAATACTGTATACTCACTCCCTTCTACAAATCCTAGAAATTTGTGACGTGTATTTCCGAATACCCTGTATAGAAACATACCAGGAATTATCGTAGTGACACTGCAAGCACACTTATGGACGTTAACAAACGGGAACTATTAAACAAACACACACGTCTAATCTCCAAAATTAAACACGCTATATAAAGAAATGAGTCTATATCGACAGTGATCTAGACGACAGCGAGACGAATGGGTTAGCCCAGACGAACTCCAGTACACCTGATTCCTCTGACGTTAACACCAACCACGAGACAAATGAACAATAACATGTACTTGATACATACACGACACTAAATGATGAAATAGTAATACACAGAGAAATTAGAATAAAAAGCTGATAATCTATTAAATAAGATAGCTGGTGGCCGGCTACTGTACCACGTGTTATGTAGAACATTAAACTAACTAAATTAAGACAGAAAAACTATAATACAAGTAATCTAGCTAATTAACACACATATAATGAGACAAAAACAACTCTCAACACATGTAACAAACAACACCAAACGTAGAAACAGTAACGCACGATAAAGTAGAACAGAAACCTGTCAATTGAATAAATAGGGTAGATTGTGGCCGATTATTGTCTAGGTTCAACATTAAACCTACAATTAGACTACCTTACTAAATTGTATCACAATTAGTTTAGATAATCAACACACATACATTATAAAAACACTAACAAGACGTAGATATTAGAACAGCTACGCGAGAGATGACACGTGACATCCGAGGCGTGAATTATTCCGTGTAAAAAGCTGAGAATGGAATGCGCTGCCCAGGAAAATCGGGATCAACGGCACATTCCGAGACCACATTCCTGAGAATCGCTGGTGAAGGGACAACTTTCTTCAACACTAATCTTCCCTATATTCTTTTTTTCTTCGCTTCTCAAAAATTAATATTTTACAATTTTCCAATTTTTTGTATTATAATTTCAAGAAGGTATCAGAGCTGTATCTTAAACATAAAAGGACAAAAGACCTCCACACAGGCCTACCTCCACGTGGTGCTGCATGGGCAACGGTGCCCGCGGCCTCAGCTGCGCAGTGAAATTTCTTTGCGCGGTGGGGTCCGAGGGCACCGGCTAAGCGGTCTGACTGGAGCGCTAAGGCCCACAAAAAATTTATCAGATGGTGGGCCGTAGTTGTCTAAATGGAGCGTTGAAAAAAAATGCAACCTTGTCTCGAAAAGATTCATCCGGTTTCGAAAGACTACATCTTCTACATGAATGAAATTCGAGACTTGAGGTAAAATTTACCTTATCGCGTACATACTTAACATGACTTCATGCGTTTGATTTGTGCCATAGGTTGGTGCGGTATCGGGTCCTGCCTAATAGGTCAGCAGTTCCGCTATAGACAGGAGGCGTCTACACGGGTAGCGAGGACTGTGTGGAGGGGATTGGGCGGTTTATTTAGGTTAGAGTGTCTCGGGAAAGAACAAAAAGGGTTTTAGTCTCAAAGGGAGTATATCAAGCACAGGACAAGGGCTGACGTACGAACCATAGGTACTATAGTAGTAAACTGTCGAAGCTTTCTTGGTAAAGAACCAGAGCTCCAAGCTTTAATATAAAGCAATGAAGCTTACAGCGTTACAGGAAGAAGCTGACTAATGCTGGAGATAAATTCAACCGAAATTTATGCAAAGTAGTTAACGGTGTTGAGAAAGGACAGATTAAATGCATTTGATGGCAGCGTGTGGGTGTTGCTGTTCGAAGTAGTCTACTTTGCCGAAATTGGAGATTTTTTCCGTGAGGTAGTATGGGTGAAAGGTATACTTCTCAAATGGAATAAATTAATAATTGCTTCCTTTTAGCGACTTCCCTTCTCAGATGATACAGTTGCTGAACAACTCTAAGAAGATTTGAGTGTCGTTTGAAACAGGTACCCACATTAATTCAATTATACCCTCGATGTGTTGGCGAAAATAGATGTCGAGAGCTAGTGGTAGTACAAAACATCGTCAGATATTGTATTAATTGCTGTCTCCGATAATTATTTAGAACAATTAGTTCACGAGCCCACTCGAAGCGTAAAAGGTTGCGAAAACGTATTTTATTTCTTAGCAAGAAATAATCCAGAGCAAAGTGAAAACCATGACGAACACAGTTGCCACTGTTGCAAAAATTGGTTCAAATGGCTCTGAGCACTATGGGACTTAACATCTGAGGTCATCAGTCCCCTAGAACTTAGAACTAATTAAACCTAACTAACCTAAGGACATCACACACATCCATGCCCGAAGCAGGATTCGAATCTGCGGCCGTAGAGGTCGCGTGGTTCCACACTGAAGCGCCTAGAACCGCTTGGACACTGCGGCTGGCCCACTGTTGCAGAAGCGACAAGAAAATGGTGCCTAATTTAAAAGAACGCAAAATCGCCAAGATCGGAGACGATTTTTATCAGCTCGAAAATTTGCGCACACGTCCATGCGAGATGCTTTTAATAGTCTCCGCAATGAAACTCTTTCTTGAAATCTGGCAGAAAATCCAACGAGATTCTGGTTTTATATGAAACACACCAGCGGCAAGACACAACCAGTAACCTCCAATGCACGATACCGATGGTAATGTTACCGATGACAATGCCACTAAAGCGGAGTTACTATATACGGCATTCCAAGCTTCCTTCACGAAAGAAGACGAAGTAAATATTCCAGAATTCGAATCAAACCGCAGAAAACGCGAGTAACTTAAAACTAGATACTCTTTCTGTAGCGAACCAACTCAAATTACTTAATAATAAGGCAAGTCTTCCTGTCCAGATTGCATACGAAGTAGGTTCCCTTCATAGTATGCTGATACAATAGCTCCATATTAACAATCATATACGACTGCTTGGTAGAGGAAAGATCCTTAACAAGAGATTGCAGAGTAACGTGGTGACACCAGTACTCAAGAAAGGAAATTGGGGTAATCCGCTCAGTTACAGACTCATAACATTGACGTCTATTTGCTGTAGGCTTTTGGAACAAATTCTGCGTTCGAACATTATGCATTACCGCGAAGAAAACGATTTATTGAAAAACAGCCAGCACGAATTCAGAAAATATCGTTCATGTGAAACAACTATCTCTTTATTCTCACGAAGCAATGAGTGCTACGACAGGGGATCTCAAATTGATTGCATGTTTCTAGATTTCCAGAAGACTGTCGACACCGTTCTTCATAAGCGACTATTATCAAATTACGTGCATACCGATTATCGTCTTAGTTGTGCAACTGGATTAGTAATTTCGTGTCAGAAATTGTCACAGTTCGTAGTAATTGACGTAAAGTCATCGACTAAAACAGAAGTGATATCTGGCGTCCCAAGGAAGTGCTATAGGCCTGCTACTGTTCCTATTCTATATAAATGATTTAGGAGACAATCTGAGTAGCTCACTTTGGTTGTTTGCAGACGATGCTGTCATTTGTCGTCTAGCGAAGTCATCAGAAGATCAAAAACAACTCAAAAATGATTTAGACAAGACATACGTATGGCGCGAAAAGTGGCAATTCACTCTAAATAGCGAAAAGTATGAGCTCATCCACACGATAAATCAAACAAACATAAAGGCTGTCAGTTCAGCTACATACAGGATCACGAACGATTTAAACTGGAACGATCACGTAGACATTGTTGTGGGGAAGGCGCACCAAAGACTGCGATTTATTGGCCGAGCACTTAAAAGACATAACAAGTCCACTGAAGAGACTGCCTACACTACGTTTGCCCGTTCTCTACACGAGTAACTACTGCGCGACTTGGGAGTCTTAAAAGGTAGGACATACGGAGGACATCGAATATGCTTAAAGGAGCACAGCTCGTTTTGTATTATCGCAAAACAGGGGAGAATGTCACTGATACGATGAGCGACTTGACGTAGCAGTTATTAAAACAAAGGCTTTTTTTTCACGGAATTTCAGACTGCATCTTTCTCCAAGGAATATGAAAATATTTTGTTGATGCCCAACTATAAAGGGAGAAACGATCATCGTAATAAAATAAGAGAAATCAGAGCTCGCACGGAAGGATTTTATAAGCGCTCTTTTCTTCCCGCGCGCTGTCAGAGTGTTCAATGGTAGAGCCTCTGCGAGGGACTTTAGTGTGAAATGTAGACGTAGATGAAGATGTAGCTGTTGAAGAGGACTGCGCGCAATTGCAAGGCACCTCTTCTACTATATTCTCTTTCTTCCCTTCTGTCGCCAACCACTCTCTATGCAAGTCCTCGTTCATTCCATCGGCCCCCTTTCTTGTAGTCTACTTTGTGTCCTTTTGCGGGGAGTAAAATCCATGGATTTCAAAGACCATCGACGTTTATTCATGCGAGCGACATGACCTTCCCATACAGGCCATCTGGTCCTCATGAGATCTAAAATACAGGGTGATCAAAAAGTCAGTATAAATTTGAAATCTGAATAAATCACGGAATAATGTTGATAGAGAGGTACAAATTGACACACATGCTTGGAATGACATGGGGTTTTATTAGAACCAAAAAAAATACAAAAGTTAAAAAAATGACCGACAATGGCGCTTCATCTGATCAAAATAGCAATAATTAGCATAACAAAGTAAGACAAAGCAAAGATGATGTTCTTTACAGGAAATGCTCAACATGTCCACCATCATTCCTCAAGAATAGCTGCAGTCGAGGAATAATGTTGTGAACAACACTGTTAAGCATGTCCGGAGTCATGGTGAGGCATTGGCGTCGGATGTTGTCTTTCAACATCCCTAGAGATGTCGGTCGATCACAATACACTTGCGACTTCAGGTAACCCTAAAGGCAATAATCTCACGGACTGAGGTCTGGGGACCTGGGAGGCCAAGCATGACGAAAGTGGCGGCTGAGCACACGATACCACCAAACGACGCACGCAAGAGATCTTTCACGCGTCTAGCAATATGGGGTGGAGCGCCATCCTGCATAAACATCGTCCGTTCCAGTAGGTGTTTATCAGCCAGGCTGGGGATGATGCGATTCCGTAACATATTGGCGTACCTTTCACCCGTCACGGTAGTAGTTTTGCTGTCCAGCGCGATCTGTTGGACATTTTGTGAACTTCGTTTTGTTTTGTTCTAATAAAGCCCCGTGTCATTCAAAGCATGTGTGTCAATTTTTACCTCTCTATCTACATTAGTCTGTGATTTATTCAGTTTTCAAATTTATACTGACTTTTTGATCACTCGGTATTTTGGGGTGTTGTAGATCTCATCCAGCTCACAATTATGTCGGAACCTTCATTCCTCCTTAAGGCTTTTCGCTGGAAAACGAAAAGGTTATTTAATGCATTTTCAAGTTTCGCAACGATACTGCCTGTCCCCCCCTCCCTCCTCTCCCCTGCTGTGTCCTTATGTGCCATCAGGTGGCCAGCCGTAAATGGCTTGTCACTGAGTTATCAGGCCGAAGCTGGGCGGACGTATGCAAAGTGCCAGGAATTTTAATGAAGCTGTAATGCAATCCCGATCGTGGGAGGCTGTCAACATCGTTCCTACTTACAGTCGATCCCCATTAATTACGAGAGTGGGAAAAATGCCCAGGACGTACAATCTGATGAACGTTAAACAATAGGATATACTCTTCCAGAATTTACAAACATATAGCCGAGTGCAGCCATCGCTGACTAGATAAACTACTGACATACTGTATAAAGATAGTAATCAACGAAAGCAGGAATCAACATACGTAATTATCAGAAGAACTCGTCTGGAGTGTATGCAGGAGAGAGCTGAAACCGTGAGGCTGCGATCGAGGTGACAAAAAGGGATGACTTACCACCTGGCGCGGTATGTCGTCTCACTGCAAAAGCGCGACATAGTTAGTCAAGCTCGCCGATTGTAAATGGGGGCACCTGTATGCGATCGACATTCCTGCGTTCTACTCAAGGTAACGAGCAAGTAGACATTACTCTGATTCAAGGCGGCAAATGCCGAGAATATATCGCGTACGTGTCAGAGTCAAGGGCGCCCATACGTTAGTTTGTGTATGGAAGGGGGCGGGGAGAATTAGGCCTAGGGATTGGAGTATTTTTAATATTCTGGAAGACGAATGGTGACTTATAAGTACCCCTAAAAAGGTTCCAGTGCTGACACTGTAAGAAACGTGCGCAGTGCCGACTTTTTATTCATTTTATTAAAAGAAAAACACTTCGCTATATTTTTCCGTTCCCTGAGAGCCATGGAAAGGGGTGAGGGGGGGGGGCCTCCACTTGCTTTCTAGTGGGCTCCTTGGTCAGAGCGGTCTTGCTGCAACCGTTGGTCCGAACAGAAGCTGGAAAACTGAGAATGGGGCGCCTGCATTCTGAAGTTTGGGCTTATGAACGTCCGCACACCGGTCGCTTCAGACCTCAAAAAATAGAACTAGTACTAAGTGTTGGGAGGGGCCGTGGTCAAGGACTGCCTGCTCAGACTGAGGGAACAGACTCCGACGTTTCCTGTCCTTCCTTGACTCCAGCCATCGAAACACAGTGATTTTTGTATCATTTCACCTCCTCTAGGAAGAAGCTCTCTTTGAGTTTTTGACTGAATTCAATGGTTGCCATCATCTTGAGCAAAGAATCGAATCTTCTCAAAATGATCGCATCGGAATACAGATTCTGGCACGCTCTTCCTCATTATGTCAGAAATCTGTTAAGGCGTCTCTTCTCTCTGAGTTTTTAATCAGGGGTGATTTTACATTTAATGCTGGGGAACTTTGGAATAAAACTGGTAACGTGTTAACAAGTTCACCGGTGAGTTAGTCGTTAAAACTCAGTCCAGAATCTGCAGTGTTACGTATTGATTTTTAATTGTCTGTGGTTTATTTCTCTGTTACCTGCCTCCGTAGTCGACGTAGACAACTCACGGATGTGTGGTGATGCTCGATCCGGTGGTAAGCGAGATCAAACCCAGATGGTGGATGAAATTTTCACTGCCAGTATTTGGCCCGGCAAGGGGACGAGAGGTGACGGCGTAATGTTTCTGATTACCAGTCTTCATGCCAGTGTCCTCGATTAAATTCCAAAGCTTTCTACAGCGTCTCAAGGATTGAGGGCATATGACATTGTTGGTGGTGATCCGTCTGTCTGAAATGACATCAAGATCGGCAGACCCCTTGGTGCTATTCACAAGGAGTAGGGAACATTACACTCCACTCCAGACACACACACACACACACACACACACACACACACATTACAGTCATCTAGACTTAACAGACACACTTACTTACCCACACAACACTCATACTCCGCGAAGGAAAGGTGCCTGTGGGCGCGGAGGGTAAGGAAAACCTTTCCATTTAGGTGGCTGAACTGCCCTTCAGGGTCTTACAGCCATTCATGTCATACGACTTCACTTTGCTTTTTTTCCCGTTGTTTTGCAAACACACATGTGCGCATCCCAATGTGTGACAGGGCTACCAGTGTTGGGGCGATACGAGCCCTGTAGACTGTATTAGTGTTAACTTTACACATAGGGCTATAAAGCTTGTATTTTCAAAAGAGGCATTAGATTTTGCGAGGGTATATCTTTTATACGGACGCATATGCAACCTTGAGGTACTTATAACAAGAATATTGAGGATCAAAGATTTCATTTGTCTTTCACAAGTGTTCAATGTAGTCTCGACAAGATGCACGACAAACATCCAGACGATAGTCAAGCTTGTCCCATACCTTTGTGAGCAACGTTGGAGTTACAGAGGGCTGATAACAGCCATATCTGTACAGATGTCACGGCATGTGAGGGAATAACGGTAGTGGTGGGGGATCCGTTGGTTGCGGCCACAGCGGAGTAGGGGATGTTAGGTTAGGTTCAATTCAACAGCTGAAGCTTATTCGCGAGTAGAACTTGTAAACTACAGATAGCGACTCTGCAGACTATCGTATTAATGGGTTATGCCAATATGACCAATAATTCGACAAGGCAAAGGTCCCTAAATAAGTTACTCATCGTATAAACAATTGAGACTGCCGCTACTAACCTTCGAAGAGAACAGTTTAGGCGACAATAAACTGAGGCGGCCGCCCCTTTAGCAGAAGGAGGGGGACTCGTCCAGTGCTGAGAAGCAGAACACGTTCCTGTGCAGGTGCCAAGTTATTTTACGCATGCTGTACTTCTTTCACTGCTGCTGATATGCAGCGTCAGAGTTCACCCATAGCTGCTGGAAGGGTAGGCGGATAGACGGAGTCCTTCAGAAATATCACAAAACAATTTTCACGCACCTTGGAGGTCAATGGTGCAATGTCCGATCCGTATGTACTTTATGACCGATCCATCATTAAGGCAGCTCCTTGTCAATATACGCTACTACCTACTGTTGAAAAATGAACTTTGACATGTTCTCGCAATTTCTTGAAAAAGTCAGATCTTCAACTTGTGACCACATTATTTACATTTCATAGAGTGGGAATGAAGAGGCCGATCGTGACCACATTTTTATATACCTTTAACTGGGTCGTCAGTGTTCCGGCTGGTTTGGTGCCGTCCGATATCAGTTCTTCTTCTGTGCCGAGTTCATCTCTAGTAGCAGTTATTTTTTGGATGTATTCCATTATCTGTCTTTCCCTACAGTTCATA